>NC_133503.1:110876739-111187282 GCF_049354715.1 Callithrix jacchus | reverse complement strand
ATGAAAAACAAATGCTGGTGAGGTTTCAGAAAAAAGAGAATGCTCATACACTGTTGAAGGGAGCATAAATTAGTTCAACCATTGTGGAAAGCAGTGTGGCAATTCCTTAAAGAGCTAAAAACATAAGTACCATTCAACCCAGCAATCCCGTTACTTGGTATCTACCCCCCAAAATATATATTTTTCTATCATAAAGACACAGGCATGTGTATGTTTATTACAGCACTACTCACCATAGCAAATACATATAATCCACTTACATGCCCATTAGTGGAAGACTGTATAAAGAAATGTGGTACATATATGTCAAGGAATACTATGCAGCCATAAAAAAGAAAAAGATAATATTCTTTGCAAGAATGTGGATGGAATTGGTGGCCAATATTCTTAACCTGGAGAAAAACAAATGCCACGTATTTTCACTTATAATTGGGAGTTAAATGATAAGAACACATGAACTCAAAGAGGGGAAGAGCAGACACTGGGGCCTACCAGAGGGTAGAGTTTGGGAGAATATTGAGGAGCAGAAAATATAGTTATTGGCTACTAGGCTTAGTACATGGGTGACAAAATAATGTTCACATCAAGAACCTGTGACATGAGATTACAAACCAGCACCTGTGCCCTGAACCTAAAATGAGTTTTAAAATGTCTTTTGGGGAAGAAGCACATAGGGCTTTTTTCTTTCCAAATGGATGATTCTTATATTTCTACTGTTATTTTTAAATACTTCATATTTCTCATATTTTCTGTGTGCAGTTTTGATATGTAATGAACACATCAGATGGAGAGAAAGAATATTTTGTTTTAAATATTAATTGTACTCAATAAAACATTATGAGACTTGAAAAAATTTTGGCAAAATTAATCCTCTTAAAGAAAATAAAAAAATGTAGAAGAATAATACAGAAAGGAATGTATTTGAAAGGAATGTGGATATTTGTGAGGGAGTTTTGGGCATTGGTGAGGATAGTGTTAGATCACAAAAGATAAACTTAGTCTATTTCACAGTTTTTCTAAGACTTCTTTTTATTTAATATGAATGTTTTTTCCTAACAGGACATTTAACCTGCAGAGGCAGTTACTTCCATTTATTAATTGGAGTGATGTCATCCTTTTTCCAAGTATATTTGGTAGCTTGAGATAAATTTATAAGTAACTAAAAGAAATTATTGAAAGATTATTAACACATATATAAGGCTGATTACATATCAGGAAGGGGCTAAAGCACTGCTTCTAAAACTGTACTATGCATTGATATCACTTGGAGATTTTTGCCAATATTCAGATTTTGATTCAGTAGATCTGATTTGGGGCCCTTAATTCTGTATATCTAATAGGTCCCAATGTGATGACTATGTGGCTTCTCTATGCACCGCACATTGAATAACAAACATTCAGAGATGTTTTTCACATATATTTACAGTAGTATAATAATGTAAAATTTCAGAGGCAGAGAAATTCAATTGAAAAGCATTTCCACTGCAATGCTAAAAGTAGAAACATAGGCAATGAGCACACATTTTAAACAATTGTGGATAGTTAACTTAGAATTCCAGAGGGTATCCTCCAATTTTTCATACAAGGATTATGTCTCTTTCTTGGCTAATGTTCTGCTTTTAATGCCAGAAAACTGCTCTTTTAGAAAAGAAATTTTCAGTTGATTCTCAATTAGTGCTTAGATTTTTTGGATAATATTCAGTGTCTGTTTTCTTTTTTAAAAGGTGTGTTAAAGTATTTTCAGAATCTCATGAAGAAGCATATGGCTTGGGTTTATTAATTTGTATTTACTGCACAGAATATGCAATTTGAAAAATATCCTATTATGCACACAGAATAAGATATTTATGTACCTTTTATTATCAGATTTGCTTTGAAGATATAAATGGTGCTTCTTGTCTCATCTTGTTTGATAGAATATAGATAATTCTGTTTAATCCAAGTTTTTATCTTTTGTCCTTGGGTAGGGTTGACAAATTGAATTTCTCTTTTAGTTTATTTATTCTTTCAGCGAGATTTTGAATCAGGAGTTTAATGTCTCTGTCTGACAGGAAAAAGTCAACATCAGTTGAGTTGATTTAGTATTTATGTATTAGTTTAATGGTACCTTTCCTTTGAAGAGCAGAGCGTGTTCTCCACATAGTTCCTACACTTTCAAATACCTTTCACAGGAAACGTTTATAAACATCCCAACATGAAAAGTGACAAAGAAACCAAATCAGGAAATCAGGAAAGAAGAGAACCCCAGGAAAATGATCATAGCTTCAAATAGGAGGAATGCCTCATAAACTAAATATTTATCTTCAGAGGCACTGGTGATGTGCTGCCAAAACTCACCCTCCCCCTAAAAATCTAAAGCTAATCCATCCTACCTGACTCCTGGATGCTTCTGTTCTTTGTGACTTGACTGCCTCTTCTGTCCTGTCAGCTTCTAAATATTCTGCTGAGTAGGGAAATCAAGATATTTAATTGGATAATAAGACCTGAGGCCTACCAAATGGTCCTTGCTCTTGACTGCTACAGATGATGGGATTTCTTAGAAGGTGACTTTGTGGTGGGCAGGAAAGTAACGTCTTAAAGCCTGTTGTGTACTACTTCATCTACGACTAAAAGTAGTCACTGCAGCATTTGCCCATTTTTAATCATTTAATTAAATAACAAAATAATTTGTTTTAATTATTTTAAATAAGGTAAGATAGAACTTATTGAAAAATTTTATGAAGACTAGAAATATGAAAGCATACATTACACATTTTAAATTTCATTTACAGTTAAAGTCATGGTAAAAATTTGAAATTAAAAAAATATTTAAATTTTATCTTATTGTATCTGTGATTTTATTTAATAACTAAATGCTTTGTGTTTTCCAATGTGAAAAAAGATAATCGGAATATAATTTATTAAATATCCCTTTCTGTAATTGTCTCTTTATTAGGATGTATGTACATTTGATTTGATAGCTGAAGCAAAGGAATATAACTTTTGATTTTTTTTCAGAAATTTATTACCTAAAACATTGTGTTATAAAAAACAAAATTATTAATTTCTTGATATTAGCTGAGCTAATAACTACATAATTTTAAGTTTCATAAGATTTCATAAATCCATATTGAACTTCATATTCTTGATTAATGCTAACTATCTCTGCATTCATTTTTCTAAGAGAAAACAGAACTATAAAACACAAGAAAGTGTTAGTAAAAAAGTAGGAAAATATGGAATGATGCTATATTTTAAAAGTGAAAGTTACTAAAGTAATTTAACATTCATTACTTTAAAAAATGTATATGATGCTTAGAGGGTTCCTAGAGCCCCAAACAATACCCACAAACCATTTAAATGAAAATTGATTTCTGGATTCAGTAAGAAAAAGAATAACAAGAATTTGTATGATGGAAGATAAAATAAGGATTGGACTTTGTTATTTTATTAATAAAGGAAAATAAACATACCTCTACTCTGAATTTCTAAGGTCATGACAATGGGGAGAAATAGAGAAGAGGGACTCCCTTTCCCCCTCCCTCTTTCTCTCCCTCTCCCTTCTTACTTTTTGATCTAAGAGTCTAGCTCTGTCACCCAGGCTGCAGTACAGTGCCATGATTATGTTCCCTACAGCCTCATCCCTCTGGACTCAGGTGGTTCTCCCACCTCAGCCTCCTGAGTAGCTGGGACTACAGACTCATGCCTGGCTAATTTTTGTATTTTTGGTAGAGACGGGGTTTCACCATGTTGCCCAGGCTGGTCTGGAATTCCTGTGCTCAATTGATCTGCCCGCCTTGGACCCCCAAAGTGCTAGAATTATAGGTGTGAGCCACTGCACCCAGCCATCTATTCAGTTTCCTATCTTTGCTTCTGATGCAAGTTGTGTTTTCATGAATTATGACTTATTTGTTCCGGGGTTTCACCATGTTGCCCAGGCTGGTCTGGAATTCCTGTGCTCAATTGATCTGCCCGCCTTGGACCCCCAAAGTGCTAGAATTATAGGTGTGAGCCACTGCACCCAGCCATCTATTCAGTTTCCTATCTTTGCTTCTGATGCAAGTTGTGTTTTCATGAATTATGACTTATTTGTTCCGGGGTTTCACCATGTTGCCCAGGCTGGTCTGGAATTCCTGTGCTCAATTGATCTGCCCACCTTGGACCCCCAAAGTGCTAGAATTATAGGTGTGAGCCACTGCACCCAGCCATCTGTGTTCAGTTTCCTATCTTTGCTTCTGATGCAAGTTGTGTTTTCATGAATTATGACTTATTTGTTCCCATTACACCTCTGTTGTATTGTCTGTGTCAAGGTATGATTCAAAGCAGTGACTGAGATAACCAGGTGTGAGAAATAAGCATGTTTCTAAAATAGAGTATTAATTGTCTCATGGTCTCTTTAAACTAAACATGGAAATAAGAACTTGGAGTAATTGTTATTGTTTCCAGTCATCTTTGATGCAACATTTGGGTTTCAATACTTTTCTTGTGGATAATAATATATTTATTTGAGACAGATGTCTGATGAAACATTTCATAAGATGAATCTGGCTTCTCATTAAGAAAAGTCCACTCATACCAATTTAGTACTTTTCAATATATTTATTTATAATAATGTAGATGCTGGATTTTCATGTACTTAGTCAAACTAATTGAAGTTGTGCTTCAAGAGCTTCATTTGTTAAAGGGGAATAACAAGACCCTCTTTTTGAGTCTTGATGCTGTTAATGATACTATCTATCTCTATCTGTCTATCTCTCTATCTATCTATCTATCTCTCATCATCTATCATCTATAATTTGTTTAAATTTCTTAGGAGGATACATTATTGTCTAGAGTGTCTAAGAACTTTCTACTTAGGTACTTTTGAGACTATCTAAGGACTCTGTTCAAAGACTGGACACAGTCATATGGTGTAAAATATATGAATAGGAAATTAGAATTCAGATGGTATGAAGAAACCAAGTAATGGAATTTGAGACCAAAAAAGTTGGTTGGAACAGGTTGGGGCAGGAGGTGAGGTTTAATCACGTGGATAAAGAGCTGATAATGCACTTGGGAGTGTTTGATGATTGTTGAGCATGGAAATGACATGGTGAAAGCAGTGCTTTAAATAACTTTGGTAACTATATGGTAAATGTGTCCAACTAGTGCAGACCCCAGGCCAACTTGATAAGGACGTGAAACAGAGTGTTGTCATTTAGAATGAAAGAAAAGAATACATGTGACAAATATTTGAAAGCAAGTTTCTTATTAATTTTCTAATAGGAATTAGAGACTGATAGGAGATAAGGGATAAAGTTGTCTTTAAGGATGTTGTTTAAGGCATTAGGAAAATGAACAATAACAGGAAAACAAAGACAGATGATGACTGGTTTCATAAAATGTTGATTTTGATTTTAGACATGTTGATCAGAAGACTTTGGGAGAAAGAAACTGACTGAATTTTGGATAAAATGAGTAGGGAGCTTTAACAAATAAAATGAAGTTTTTGAGAAGTAACATAACATCAATTAATCTGTGTGTATATAATTTAGCTGCATATTGCATATTATTTTTGGATAATAAAAGCAAAGTTTGCCATTATAGAAAAAGTTAAAAAAATGAGAAAATATATAAACAGTTAGGAAAAAAGTCCCTTTAAAATAACCACCTATAGCAACAACTTTTAATATTTTAACAAATCTGTGTCACCTTTAAACATGTAATTTCGTAATTGATCCTATATTTTATATTAATCTTAGTATCTTTATTTTACATAAACTTTTTTCATGTCATTAAAAATCTTAACACATCATACGTTAATGACTGCCTCTATTAAATTTCATAGAGAAAAGTGGTTAATTGTCAGCTTTGGAATCAGATTAAATTTTTAAATGACTTGGTTTAAATTTTTAAATCACTTTGAACTACTATGATCATTGCATAAAGTAACAGTGTCTGTTGTGATAAATTTTATAACTTTATCTGAAATTATGTATTCCTCTTTTGCCTTTATTTTCATTTCTCCCTAAAAACTCTGTTCACATTTAGTCAGCTGTATTTTACATTTTTCTTTCCTTTCCTTTCTTCCTTCCTTTCCCTTTCTCTTTCCTTTTCCTTTCCTTAATTAGAGATTGGGAAAGAGAAAAACTAAAAAAAAATCTATAATAGGGTGGACTTCAGCATAAGTGTTACATCCTTTCCTCATTCTCAGTCTTTTTAAACAAAAAAGGACACTGAATGTGTCATTCATACACACCTCTGCACTCAGTCCACTCAATTAGTGGACTAATTGACTCAGTCCACTCAAATAGCCACTGAATTACTGACTCAGTGCTCTAGCTGCAGATAGTCTTCAACAGGATGCTGCTTATTTCTTTTCTGGAATTGAGAACCAAATAATTTGGGGCATAGGTGGTGATATCTCACTTTCATTTGACTCTTGCTCAGAACCATTTGGCCCAGCTGAAATCTACTATCTACCTCTTAATTCTGACCCTTCCCATGGGCTGCCACATCCTATTAGAAATATTCCATCCTATTTATCTTCTCAATTGGGAAGACTTACATGGAACTGGTTACTACAGTAAAGATGTATGAGAATAAGGCAAAGAGGGGAAAACCAGTGAGTTCCTAAAAATTCTTATTCTCCTAAAAGTAGCAAAAAAAAAAAAAAGCTGTTACTCTTTACATGGTCTATTTCCTACAAGGTTTTGTAATACCCTAGCCTGTATTAGCCTAACTGACTCCATCTTGGAGGTCCCGTCACCCCTTTAACCCTATTACCTGCTGTATCTTTCCCACAGCCTAATTTACCTAATCATCCAGTCTACTCTCCAAAAACAAACAAACAAACAAAAACAAACAAGCAACAAATCTTCAGGCCAGTAAAAACCAGGATGAAGAGTGAATTCTCCCAAATTCCAAAATTTCATTGCCCTGTGCCCTCAATAAAGCTTTGGTTGGTCACCTCCAGGAATGCAGCCCAGGGGAAAATATGGGAAATAAACTTCACAAAAGTACAGTCACAATGGCGAAATACAAATATCTCCTGGTCATGGTAAACACTTTTTCTGAATAAACTAAAGCATTTGCCATCAAAAACAAAACTGCCTCTACGGTAGTTAAATTTCTTACTCAATAAGATCATCCCTCAACATGGGCTGCCATTTGCTATAAAATCTAATAATGGGCCAGCCTTCGCCTCATCCATAGCTCAATACCTGAGAGCTCTGGACAGGTAAAATGCATAAATCAAACCTTAAAAAGTACTCTTACAAAATTAATCTTAGAAACCAGTAAAGGTTAAACAAACCTCCTTCCTTTAGCCCTTCTTAAAGTTAAATGCACCTCTTGCAAGGCAGGGTTTTCCCCTTTTAAAATCATGTGTGGGAGAGCTCTGCTTATCTTGCCTAAGCTAAGGAATACCCATCTAGCAAAAATATCCCAAGCTAATATGTTACAGTACCTGCAGTTTCTCAAACAGGTTCAAGACATCATCCAGCCACTCATCTGGGGAGCACACCCTAATCCAGTTCCTAACCAAACCGGGCCCTGCCACACTTTCCATCCTGGTAACGCTGTGTAGGTCAAAAAGTTCCCCAAAGAAAAACTCACTCCTGCTTGGAAATGACTCCCCCATTCCCTTAAACTAGGGGACCTTGCAGGAAATGCTGCCTGCTGAATTAGCAATGGGTATAATCTATCTGCTTCTCCTTTTAATCAGTCTCTACTTACTTCCCTAAACCCCTCAGCCTCCTACCAGGCACCTAACAATACCTGGCTGGCCTGTACCTCGGGCCTCACCCACTGCATCAGTGGAACTAAACCTGGACCTCTTCTGTGCATGTTGGTTCATGTGCTTCCCCAGGTCTACGTGTATAGCGGACCAGAAGGACAACTTCTCATTTCTTCCCATAAACTGCATTCCAGGACCCGATGAGCTGTTCCACTCCTTGTACCCCTCCTGGCTGGCATCAATGTAGTTGGGTCAGCAACTATTGGCACTGCTGCCCTGGTCTGAGGAAAAACTAAACTAATGTCCCTATCTCAACAAGTAAATGCTAATTAAAAAATTTCTAGTCAGCCATAAATATGTTACATACCCAGGTAATATCCCTAACTAAAGTTGCTCTTCAAAACCGCTGTGGACAGCGTTGGGGGAAAACTGTTGTTTTTATGCTAACTAGTCTAAAAGCATAAAGAACACACTTCAAAGCTTCAAAAAAGTTTAAATAAACACCAACAAGAGCAAAACAAACGAACAAACAAGCAAAAAAAAAAAACAAAAAAAAACAAAAAAAACACTCCATCATACCAAAGCATGTTTAACTGGAGCCCATAACTAACTAATTTAATAACAGGGCAAGCAAAACCTCTTCCTCTTCTCCTGTTAGGCTTACTTTCTCGGCCCTGTATACTAAACTGGCTCCTTGCTTTCATAAGGCAGTATGTAAATTCTGTCAAACTTAGGTATCTCAAAAGCCACTACAACCCCCTTGCTGTAACTGAAGAGTCAATGCTTTAACTCTGCAAAAACCTAGCCTGTGTTAGCCTGACTGACTCCTCTTGGTGGTAGGCTCCAGCTTGGCTTCTCCCTCCTTGCCTTGGCACCCTCAGGTGCATTACTGCGTCATGCAGCACTCAAAGCTTTAAACCGTTAAGAGTGGTTCATAGTGTTCACAGTACCTGTAACCATTGTACCTGCACCCTGCTTGGCAAGTCTACCTGCTGTTGTGAATACCTTCCTTGGTGATTGACAGTATAGAAAGTCCCCCTGCTATCCCACTTGATGATTATATGGAAATACCCTTAGCAACCAACAATCCTGGGAACGTCCTGCCCCCTGGTTCCAACTTGCTTGTTCTGCTTCTGTAAAATTCCGCTTCAGCTAGGCTTCCCCTCCCCTCCCTGAATCAAGGTATAAAAAATAATCAAGCCCCTTCTTTGGGGCCTGGAGAATTTTAAGCCTTAGCCATCTCTCTGTCTCTGGCAATAAAGAGCTCTTAATTTAAAACTCAAAGCACGGTGTTTCTTCTATAACTCACTTAAATAAAAGAGTTTCAGCAATACAAATTGGGTAAACACCAATTTTTAGCTATTACTCTTTCTACTATTTTTAAAAATAATCTTGGAAGGGTGATTCGTTAGTTTTTTTTTGTTTTTTGAAGGGAAAGAGAGGGTGCGAGACAGAGAGAGAGAGAGAGAGAGTGTGTGTGATGAAATTGCAGAAAATTAGGTTTTAGTTTAAAGCAAAATTTGTGACTGTTGATTAAAATGATACATACAAAAATATGAAATATCATGCTGCCTCAAGTTATATGAGGGAGGGATAGAAGGAATATTTTTTGGCATTCCTGCCAATAATTTGACCAGGCACCCATTATATCCATAATTATGATGAGCTGCTATAAAAATGTCACAAGGTGAACCACAGCTTGCTTTACTGTTGTCTCCATGCCCATAAAAGCTTGGTCTTTGTCAGTTCCAACCTTTCTAAACAGGTTCCTGCAATGTCTCCAGGGTTGGTATAATGTTAGCTTCAAAATACATATTATATTTAAAGATGCATTCAGCACCATTTCCTCTATAAGAGTAAGCTTAAAACAAATTATTGTGTATCATATACAGCTTTTGTATTTATAGTAATTCTCAGGCAAAGCTAAGGATATAAGTATGTACTTTGTCAAATAATAGGGCTTAAATTCATCAATTAAATCTGTTGCTACCCTTGGTGCTTCTTTCTTCATTCAAGTTATTTCTTTTGTTTCACATGAAATAGAGAAAAACTACAACTTGAGAAATTTTAAAGTAACATCATAATATTTATATTTTTAATTATAAACATAGATTTTCAATTTGAGCTTTAATCTTGAAACTTGTAACAAGTGACCACAACAAATTTGCTTGAGTTTCAACGTGTCTGCTTTCCTGATATAACAGTGTTTGTATTTTACTTCACATGCAGGGTTCTGTTATGTTTTATGTTAGATGGTAATGTTGTAGAGTTAGTTAAGACATTAGGGAAGTGATAATTAATGAAATAACCATCCTATGGAAACAATATCATCTTCTTATTTAGATGCAGTTCAGAGAACCTAGGCAACTTATCTAGATTTCACAGCTAATAATTTACACCAACGTTAACTTTTTTCAGAATTTTCAAAACTACATAGTAGTAAAATGAACACATATGTGCCATTGTCAAGCTTACAATAACTAATCTTTGGCCAATCTTATTTAATCAACACTCCTTCCCACTTTTCCTCTTTTTCTGTGTTATATTGAAGCAAATATTCATATTACTTATGTCTTGTGTTAGTCCACTTTCATACTGCTATGAAGAAATACCCAAGACTGGGTAAGTCATAAAGAAAAAGAGGTTTAATGGACTCACAGTTTGACATGACTGGGATGACTCACAATCATGGTGGAAGGTGAAAGAGGAGAAAAGGCATGCCATACATGGTGGCAGGCAAAAGAGAGCCTGTGCAGGGGAACTGCACTTTATAAAACCTTCAGATCTCATGAGACTTAATCACTATCAGAAGAATGGCACAGGAAAAACCTGCCTCCATGCTTCAGTCACCTCCAAGCAGGTCCCTCCCACAACATGTGGGGATTATGGGAACTAAAATTTAAGATGCGATTTGGGTGGGAACACAGCCAAACCATATCATGTCTAAAAGCAAAACATTATTAAAGAAATTAACAGAAGTAGTATAATTATACTTAAAATTATAAATTATTAATATCATTAAATATGATGGGTTCAAATTTGTCTCTCTTCAGATTGTTTGAGTTAGGATTATGAGATTAATACATTGAAAGTGGTTGATGCAATTATATATATAAAAATATTCTTTCATGGGTGATATTAAATACTAATATCAACAAAAACCTATTATTTCATTTCCTCTCTTTTTCACAATTATTAATAACTGTTTCATCAAGGGTAACAAAATAATGATATTCTATTTATATTAATATTTTTATATTTATTAATGGCAATACCATTATGAAGAGAAATTTTTTCCTCACAAAATGTTAGGTTACACCTTTGGAAATTCCAGATTTTTGCTTGACTTTTTTTCTTTTTATTTGCAAGTTTTTTTTTTTTTAATATTGAGTTCTTTATATAACATCCTCCATACCTACACCAAGATTCATAAAACAAGTACTTCTAGACCTAAAAAAAGGCTTAGACAGTCATACAATAATAGTTGGGGACTTCAACACCCCACTAACAATGTTGGAGAGATCATCAAGGCAGAAAAGTAACAAAAATACTGGACTTAAATTTGACACTTGTCCATTTGGACCAAATAGACATCTACAGAAAACTGCACTCATCAACCACAAAATATACATTCTTCTCATCTCCACAGGGAACATATCCTAAGATTGACTACATGCTCAATCATAAAGCAAGTTTCAATAAATTTTGAAAATTTGAAATCATACCACCCATACACTCAGACCATGGTGGAATGAAAATAAAATAAATTCCAGGAAGATCTTCCAGAACTACAAAATTACATAGAAATTAAACAACTTGCTTCTAAATAATATTTGGGTGGACAACAAAATTAAGGTAGAAATAAAAGAATTCTTTGAAATTAATAAAAACAGATACACAATATACAAAAATCTCTCAAATGGAGCAAAAGTAGTATAAGGAGAAAAGTTTATAGTGCCAAAAACCCACCTCAAAAAGCTCAGAAGTGTTAAATTTGTGATCTATCATCACACCCAGGAGGACTACAAAAACAAGAACAAACTAGCCCCAAAACTAATAGAAGAGAAAAAAAAACTAAAATCAAGGTGAAACTGAAAAAAATTGAGGTGCAAAATTCATACAAAAAAATCAAAGAAAGAAAATCTTGGTTCTTTGAAAGGATAAAATGACATCTGTAGACTGCTGCTAGATATCAAGAAAGAAAAAAGAGAGAAGATCCAAATAGGTACAATCAGAAATGACAAAGGTGGCATTACAACTAATCCCACAAAGATACAAAGGATCCTCAGAGACTCTTATGAACACCTGTATGTACAGAAACTAGAAAATTTGGAAGGAATGGATACATTTCTGCAAACATCAAACCTCCTATGAGTGAACCAGAAGAAATTGAAATTCTAAACAGATCAATAATAACTTCTGAAATTGAATCAGTAATAAAGAAAACCTATTACCCAAAAAAAGCTCTGCGCCAGATAGATTCTCAGCTGGATTCTACCAAATGTACAAAAAAGCTAACATCACTTTGATAGCAAAACCTGACAAAGACGCAATGAAAAAAGAAAGTTACAGGTCAATATCTCTGATGAACATACGTGCAAAAATCCTCAGCAAAATACTAGCAAACAGAATCTAGCAGGACATCAAAAAGTTTATTCATCATAATAAAGTAGGCTGTATTCCTTGAATGCAAGTCTGTTTCAACATATGCAAATCAATAAATGTGATTCATCGCAGAAACCACATTATTCATAAACAGAATGAAAAACAAAAACCATATAATCATCTTTATAGACCCAGAAAAAGCTTCCAATAAAATCCAATATCCCTTCAGGATAAAAATCTTCAACAAACTAGGCATAGAAGCAGTATCTCAAAGTAAGAACAGCTATCTATGACTAAACCATAGCCAATGTCATAATGAATGGGTAAAAGCTGGAAGCACTCTCTTTAAGGATCAGAACCAGACCAGGATGCACCCTCTTACCACTCCTATTTCTCATAATACTGGAAGTCCTAGCCAGAGCAATCAGACAAGAGAAAGAAATAAAAGGCATCCCAACAGGAGAAGAAGAGTCACATTATGCCTCTTTACAATATGATTCTAATGTAGAAAACCCTGAAGACTCCACCAAAAGGCTCCTAGATCTGATAAATGCCTTCAATATAGATTCAAGACACAAAATCAATGTACATATAAATGTAAGTCAGTAGCATTTCTAAACACCTGTAACACTTAAGTTCATAGAAATGAAAAGCTGATACTTTTCTATTATGCTGTATTTTCTTCTCTCACACTTAATTTATATTTTTCTAGTATTATAATTTAATTCTAATAACTATGCTACAAAATAAGTGTATGCTTCTCTATTCACAGGTATTTTTGCATTCTATAATACAGTAAATATTTTTATTCTACTGCTTCTCTTTATGTATTTCAAAACTGTATCTGAACATGTTAATTAAATTCTTCCAAAAAGCATTCCCAAAATAATCTCTAATCAGCTGAATCTCTCTCTGTGGTGTGTAAGTAATATAGTTAAATCATACTTATTTGGTTCCTGTGTAGATGATCTGTTCTGATTAGTATGACGAAGATTTGATCGAATTGTTTTTTGGAGTATTTCACTTTTCTGCCATTTACAAACACTGTTTCATACAAAGAAAGCTTAGATGAAAGCTTCTATGAGATCACAGTGTTAAATTTCTTAGCTCTTTGTTGAGTCTCTAATATAATTTCTGAACATGATATACACTGATTTATTGTCCTGAATTTTATTTTTTGCCTAAAGCTAGTTATTTTTCCTTAAAGTGAAACATTGATTTGCTCTCCCTCAAACTTAATCTCACACAAGCACCTGCAGTGGTATGCTTCTTGTGACTACAGAATCAGTCAGGAAAAGAAAGCTGTTTTGAACTGTACATGCAACAATGGCTGCTCTTCTCTTTTTCCAATCAAAGAAATACCCCAGACTCCCTTCAATAGAAAGCAAACAAAAGTAACAGCTCATGAAAATGTTTGTGGAATGGAGTGTAGAAACCAAACACACTGGCAACCATGTAAACCTTTTAAATTTAAGTGCCTTCATTTTTAGAAGAAATAAAAATAAGCCCAGCTTTTCAAAACATCTCAGGTTCTGCCTGAGCTTTGGAGAGAAGTTTTTGCAGACGAATATGTTTTTATATTATCAAGAGATTAGTGAATGACTTTGATTTCTACTATTCAATATGTAAGCAAGTATAACACATCAATTCCATTAAGTTCAACTCAACAAATAGTGTTTCTACAGTGCATTAGGAACTACATTAGGTGCTTTGAAGAATACAGAGACAAATAAAACATGATTTCTGAGTTCAAGGACACTCCCCAACCAGGTTAACTTATTTCTTCTTTTCATCCTTCATAATCCTTTTAGGTCATGTCCTTTGGCAGTTAGATCAAATTAGTTTGAAGATTGTGTTGAAGTTATTAAATAATTTTTGTGTGTTTCTGAAATGGGGCTACAGTATTTTAACTATTTAAAACACAATTATTTTAAATTTATGCCTGAGATATTTCTGTTTCTTCATTTAGTATATATAGAGAAATGAAGATGCTCTTGCTAGCAGAACAGGAAGAGAGAAAACAGGTTGTTAAATCAGTTTCTGGTTCAGAAAGTCAGGGTAGTACTATGACTAGTGTCAGATGCTGGAATGTCATTGAACCAGTGAGGCAGGCAATCAGAAAGAAGAGGACTTGGATATAATCTGTGGCATCTCCCTCTCTAAGGTAAACAAAGAGGACCAGAAATTTTCAGTCTTTGGTGAATATTGAGAAAAGAATATTCTAACTAAACTGTCTTGAAATATAAAAATGATGTGATAGGTAGAATTTTTTTGTGTTTTCTTTATTAGGAAACCAGTTTCTCTGCCTGTTATAAGACTTTTCTCTGTGCAAGAAACTGGAAAAAATATAGTGTAGATGAACTCTCAGGAAAGGAAAAAAAGCAACATTAAGTATGTGCTTCTTCTGGCCACAGAATTATGAGGACAAACGCAAGCAGAGATAAGAGAAACACCTGGCTGAGATGTTTAAGTGTAAGCCTCATTCCTTTAAAATAAAATCCTGGTGCGAAAAGGTATTTTAGGTAATAAAGGGGATCATTGAAGCCAGAGAGACTTGGCTTTCCATTTTAGGACTCTCATAGGGACAACTGCTAGTACGGGACTCTTTACAAAAAGTACTGTAGCCAGATAGAGGGTACCTATTTAGTTATTTTTGAGTTACTTTTGGCTCTCTTTGGTTGTAAAACATCCAGAGTTGTCCCATATCAGGGGGATTACAGCAGGTAGCTGAGAGTTTGTGGACATTCCGTGGATGAGAGTCGGGATGATTCAGAGGGAGATACAGCAAAGGCTGTATGATAGATAGAATGTCTATGAGAATCAGAATGCATATGTAATACCAGCTAGAGTACTGAGCTAGGACCCAGTCAGACAGAAAGTCTATCTGACCTCCCACCAAGTTGGTAGAGATAAAAGCCGCACATTATTCCAGGCAGTGGTTGAGAAGCAGGAAGCAACATATTGCACAAGAATGGGAACCATGGTATCAGTGCCTCAAAAACCGCAGCCAGCACTGACACAAGAGTCAGTACAGAGCAAGGGAGTTTTCTTTGTTTTAATGCTGTGAAGTCAAGTAAACTACATTTAATGAACCTGGTTGTCTTTCTGGAGAGGAACACATATAACTGAAGCATTATTTAGATAGATAAGAGACTAAGTTTTAAAAGGGACTAAGACATAAGATAAACATCTTACTGTGATGGGCAAATTTAATATTTATGTTTACTATTCAATAGCATATGAGCTACTCCGTAAGATCAGTTATAGATAAAAGAACATCTATGTTCTGTGCACATTAAATGCAATGTAAATAAATTTGTGATCCACATTAGAATTACATTGTAGCTCTTTTTGTCATCAATTCTATATATACCAATGGGACATGAGTGACTTGAGGGCAGAAAGAAGCCTTATTCTTCTTTAGTATCTGTTATGATTAGCATAATGCTTGATGTATACAAACTATTGAAACGATGTTTGTTAGATTGAAATGAATTTATTGCCACTAAGAACATTTGCTTTAAAATCAAGGTTTCCTTGTACTTAGGCTGAATAACACTAGGCTAAACTTTTAGTATTTTTCAAAAGATTCTTAATTTTGAAGGATTGGTTCAAAGCCAATCTAAGCTGAGGTACAGGGAGGAGCAAAGACAGAGCGATAGGAAACACGGAATGTGTTTGCAAAATGTGAGTTCTGCAGTTTGACTTACAGGTGATTATCATTGTCAGGATTAAATTTCATTAATAATATTAACATTGACAATTTACTAAGCACTTTTACCATATACATGCTACTGTGCTTATAATTTAAATCCTTTATTCAATGGACAATCCTATGACAATGGCTAATACTTTTGTATAAATCAGATTCCAATTAGGAGACAGAAATCACACAACAAATTAGACAGGGAAAGTTAAATATAAGAAATACTAACTATAATACAGGGCTGGGTGATGAAGGGAAAAGACAATTCTAAAGCATTTAGAAATAGCAGATACAGGTAGAAGGCTCTACCTCTACATCTGGGTGCCCAGCACATAAGAAAGAGGCAAATCTGCATGAAGTTTCTCTCACAGGATTGAGATGTAAGGTCTTGCTGGAAAGAGTGTCACTGTGTCTCACTCAATGGTGGAGAAGTTGGCTGAGGTGTTGCAAGGGCAGGACTCACTGGGGTATTTGTCTTTTGGGGTAATGGCATAAGTTGCTCATGGGGAAGTCCTGAGTATTAGAACTACAGTAGTTGCCCATCATCCACAGGGGGATACATTCCAAGCACATTCCTGAGTGCCTAATGATCAGTTTTCTCAAGTATGTCAAACTCTCAGAGGCCCGTGTTTTAGTCCTGAGATATATCAAATTGTATATTAACCATAATGTATTTGGACTTATAAAGAGGAATTACTTAGAATTCTAATTCTCACTTGGAGAAATGTGCAAGGATTTCTAGAATCTTTGTTTTACTGGATCCACTACTGCTTCATACCCACTTTCACGGAACTGAGTCTTAGAACTCAGTGTCCGACTGATCTCTCTGGTTTATCTTCATCCTTTCATCATACTTTAGACTTGCGGACAATATAATGTAGTGCTTAAGAATGTGTTGACAGTCCCAAGAATGTACCACAGAGAACTCGAGAGATAGGGAGCATAATGGACCATGGGCCCCAGATGCCGTGTTCAAGAACTCATGGCTTCACTGGCACTGATACACACCTCCCACTGGCTGCTCCTGGTTTCTGACTAAGCACAGCAGCGAGATAAAGGGAAGCTCTGTCCTGGGATACAGGGAACTTCTCTGATGGGAACTTTGGCCTGAGGACTGTTTGATGGTCTTGCCAAACCTTCCATGGATTGTCTTGCAGTTCTGATCACTCTCATCCAACCTTTTCCTTTTTTTTTAAACTTCTGCAGTGACTTATATAGTTACTTTACATAGTGATTTGACATCTCTCTGATCCTTTCCTGGCTTCTTTCTCATTTTACCATAGAAGATTTCTGAAATAAAATCCTTATGTTTTTTATTCTGTCTTGATGTCTGCTTCTTGGATGTTATGAACTAACTCAGCTCTGGTTTTAGATAAATGGGTTCAAATATGGGCTTTGCAATATACTGGCTATGTACATGGCCTGTGTCAGTTATTTGAAACTCTGTGTTCTGTAGTTTAGTCATTCGTAATATGGGAATAATAATGGTTATATATTACACAAAGTTTTAAGAAACAAATACATTCATGTATATAAAACACAAGTAAGTCCAGCTATTATCATACTATCATGTTCACAGCACTGAACATGATAAGAGAAAATCCCATGTGAAATATTAAAGGTGTTTTCAACATAATCTCATTAGACAACTCTTGAATTCATACTTTCAAATAAAGAGGAAGTCATTATATCTGAGATCAAGAGTAAACGCAGAAGTAAAAAACAATATTTATGCTTTCCATACATTGATAGCGCAATAATGAACATAGCAAAAATTTCCACATGCATAATTTAAAAGGCCTTATTTTGCTGTATCAAAACACCTGACATGAATAAGAAGAGACAATAATTTACAGGATCCGTGGGTTCTTATTGAAGGCCGGGATACCCTACATGTAAATGAGACGTGTGAAGGGTAAGAGGAAACAGTAAGCAGACATCCACTGAACCATAGGCAGCTTTTTGCATGTAACCACTTTGAAAGTGATATTTTCCAAATGTATTTATAAAAATTTAATTGTTTTAATTAATATTTTCTCAATGAAATTTTAATATGAACATAAATGTCTTGGAACAACTATCCCAGAATATTATTACATGATCCCAACCTATATTACACTTCATGTTTTTGAAACATTTTATAAGTTATTTTAAATTTTTACAACCACGTGAGAGGTAATAGGACAAATATTAACAACTTTATTTTATATCAAGGTAAACAGATGAATTAACCAATAATGACCCTGTAGAGAGCATTTTGCTTATTCTCCCTTTATAATTTAATGAAATTCTAGATGTAATTGTTACCAGAAAAGGGGTATTGTTCTCCACCCCAAGAGTGGTTTTAGATCTCATGAAGCTAATAATTCAGGGTGAGTTGCAGAATATAGTGATGTTAGCAGAGTTTATTACAGACTATTACAGAGTAGGATGACTTCAGAAAGCAAAATGAAAACACCACTTCCTAAAATATAAGGCTTATTATATAGGACATTAGAGCTAAGAGTAATGCGCTTTATTACAAAGGCTTGTGATCAGCCTGTGACAGGCCATTAGTATTGTTACTCTTTTGTGTAACTATTGATTTCAACAAGAATTTATGGTTGTTCTATTATCTTTAAGGTGACACCTGTTCTTAAATTAAGAATGCTTTTTGTTCTAAGAGGTCTTAGTTAGTTAGTTAGCATCATTAACTCATTCCCTCAACCATAAACATCTTGTGATCAAGAGTGCTTAACTTTATGGGAATGTAACCCAGTAAGTCTCACTTGATTGGGTCTTCATTCAAGATGGAGTCATTCTGGTTTAGATGCCTCTGACATAATCAAGAAATGGATAAGTTTAGTCACATTCAGAACTTTTAGGTTCATTTATGTCTTTACAATACTACATCAGTTGGGTCTTACATGCAATGTATGAAACATTCCATGGTGTTATGGAGCAGAAATTACTCTGGGCTTTGTCCAACTAACTGAACTCTGCAAGTGGAGTCATTTCTGGGGCCTTTGTTAGAAGATATTTGATGCAGAGATAAACACTGTTTCCAAACAATCAGTCAGATCTTATTCAAGTAGTCTCTCCAAAATCTTCAGCTGTTTGGTCTCTTACATGGCTCTCATCTGGATTCTGTCCAGGACAAGTAGCAAGTGAACCATATGGATTTTAGTCTCCCCTGGTGAGTGAAAATGTGTTTAATTGCATAGCTAAGAGCTTATAGAGAGGAAGGCCAGCACACATGTAACAGATACAAACCCCTGATGGATCTTGCTCTGCATCTGCTTTGAAAATGGGTTGTGACAGGATTTTAATTTATATAAGGTAGGCATATTTTCATGGTGTTTGTGACTCTAAAAAAATATTTCTGTAAGACTTTTGAAATAAACTTTATCTTCTCCCTTTATTTTAAACTTTTGCTACTACATAAGCCATTATTCTCATTTCACATATGTATAACTAGAGGAAATTTATAAAACCTAAGCCTATTTCAAATGGAATAGTAGGTTTTTCAATGAATTACCATAGATTTAAGGTTCATTCTGGACCCTAAGAGCAGTTCTTGAATCTCATGCAGCTAAGAATTCAGGGTGAGCTGCAAAACATAGTGACATTAGCATAGTTCTGATGTAGTATTGTAAAGATATAAACGAACCTAAAAGTTCTGAATGTGACTGAACTTATCCATTTCTTGATTATGTCAGAGGCATCTAAACCAGAATGACTTCAACTTGAATGAAGACCCAATCAAGTGAGACTTACTGGGTTACATTCCCATAAAGTTAGGCACTCTTGGTCACAAGATGTTTATGGTTGAGGGAATAAGTTAATGATTCTAACTAAGTAAGTAAGTAAGTAAGTAAGTAAGTAAGTAAGTAACTAAGACCTCTTAGAACAAAAAGCATTCTTAATTTAAGAACAGGTTTTACTTTAAAGATAATAGAACAACCATAAATTCTTGTTAAAGTCAATACTTACACAAGCGAATAGCAATACTAATAGCCTGTCCCAGGTTAGTCACACGACTTTGTAATAAAGCACATTATTCTTAGCTCTAACATCCTATAAAATAAGCATTCTATTTTAGGAAGTGGTGTTTCTCATTTTGCTTTCTGAAGTCACCCTACTCTGTAATGTCTCTAATAAACTATGCTAACTTAACTATATTTTGCAACTCACCCTGAATTCTTAGCTGCATGAGATCCAAGAACTGCTCTTAGGGTCCAGAATGACTTTTAATCTATGGTAATTCATTGAAATACCTACTATTCAATTGGAAACATGATTAAGTTTTATAAATTTCCTCTAGTTATACATATGTGAAATGAGGATAATAGCTAATGTTGTAGCCAAAGTTTAAAATACGACTTGTTCTTTTTAAAAAATAAATTATAATGGTATGTTAAAATGGGACTTTCTGCCTCAGTTTAGGCTAACGTCCAAGAAAATGGGTGGTTAATACTTTCACATTTCAAGTGAGGTTCTAGATCACTTAATCAGAGCTTGTAATAAGAGATGTTTCAGAAAAGTTTTTGTGAACTCTAGCAGAGGCATTACTTGTGGCCAAATAAATGTAGACTGTGAAGAATAAGCTAAGAGTTGTAACATTCCCCCATGTCAGGATGAGGGGAGGGTGAGTCATGTTTTCTCCTACTTCAAGTCTGGGAACAGGAGCCTCCTAGGACCACTCAAAAATCTTATGGGTTTTGCCATAGGTCAAAGATGAATATTTCCAGTGGACGAATTGTAGGTTAACTGCTGAAGAAAGACATTCTTCAATTCAAGAGGGACTTTTCTCAAGATGTCCACCTGGAACATAATGGAGCCCAAATGGAAATAGCAGGGAATAAAGAGTAATCAATGGGGTTAACCGAAGTGCCACTTGGATGAGAGGAGTGCTGGTGAAGGACCCCAGGACACGAGAATGTGTAAAAAAGCCAATAAAACACCTTACAAATGAAACAGCTCTCATTAGAGGTCATTCATGTGCTGTCTACATCAACACTGGATCAACTCAGATCTTTTTCCTCTCCATTCACTTCCCATCTAGGGGTTAAAAAGGAAATGTCAATTATGTCTCCAATTTCCACTTTAGACTCTCAACCTTCAGTTATCCTGAGGTAGAAATAGAAAAAAAGTTCTCTCTCTCTTTTATTTATTTCTTAGTTTTATTTATTTTTTTGAGACAGTGTCTCACTCTGTCACTCCAGGTCAGAATGCAGTGGCACAATTACAGCTCACTGCATCTTCAAACTCCTGGGTTTAAGTGATTCTCCCACCTCAGCCTCCTCAGTAGCTGGGACTACAGACACACACCACCATACCCTGTTAATATTTTAATGTATGTTTTGTAGACACAGGGTCTTACTATGTTGCCTAGTCTTGAACTCCTGGCCTCAAACAGTCCTTCCTCCTTGGCCTTCCAAAGTGCTGGGATTACAGTGTGAGCCAGCATACATGGCCTTACTTTTTAAAATAGCTTTATTGAGGTAACAGGTTTGTTTATACTTTCCTACATATTTTAACAGTTTTATTCACATAACATAAAATCTATCTGTTTTAAGTAATTATTTCAGTTATTTTTAGGAGGCCCATAGACTTATGCAACTAAATTTTTAAAACATTTCCATCCGCTTAAAAAATTCACTTATGTCAATCTCAGCTGTAAGGCAACCACTCAATGTGTTTTCAGTCTCTATGCATGTGCCTTTTCTAGAAACGTCATATCAGTTGAGTGATGCAATAGGTAAACTTTTGTGTCTGGCTTATTTCCTTAGCATATTTTTGCAGTTATTCCACATTGTAACATCTGTCACTACTATTATATTTATGACCATGATCATTACTATCATGATCACTACTATCAGATTTCATACTGTGTATATATCTCAATTTGTTATTCTAGTCACCAGTTAGTGGGCACTTAGATTATAATTTGGAGCTATCATTAATACTACTTGCTATGAACATTCCACGTATAAGTCTTTGTGTGGACATATGTTTCATGTTTCTTGGGTAGATACCTAGAAGTGGAATTGGTGGGTCATATGGTAAGCACTATTTTCCAAGGTGATTATACCAGCTTACATTCTCATCAGCATTGTATAAGTGTTCTAGTTGCTTCACATCCTTGCCAACTTGATATTGTCAGTTGTTTTGATTGTAGCCATTCTAATCAGTGGTAATGGTGTCACATTGTAAATTTAATTTACATTTCCCTAAGGGCTAATGGTGTTGAACATTTTTTTTTTTTTTTGCTCAATATAAAAGATGGAACTTTGTTTTGTTTTTATTAAGTTGTTTGGTTTATTCTAAGTCCTTTTCATTCCCATATACATTTTAGAATTAGCTTGTTAATTTCTATTAAAAAGCGTAGAAGGATTTATTTTGTTTTGTTTTTTGAGACAGAGTCTCACTTTGTCACCCAGGCTGGAGTGCATCTTGAGACAGAGTCTCGCTTTGTCACCCAGGCTGGAGTGCAGTGGCACAAATCTGGCTGATTGCAGCCTTGACATTCTCAGCTTAAGTGATCCTCCTGGCTCAGCCTCCCAAGTAGCTGGAACTACAGGCATGTGTCACCACGTCTAGCTAATTTTGTTTTCTTTGTGGAGATGGGGTTTTCCTGTGTTGCCCAGGCCTGAGCTCAAGTGATCTGCACACCTTGATCTCCTATGGTGCTGGGATTATAGACGTGAGCCTGGCCAGCTGGACTGGATTTTAACAGGAATTACATTGAATCTATAGAACAATATGGAAATAATTGCCACAAAATTTTAAACTGAAGGAAGTTCAGAATTTCAAAAATTGTTATACAAGAATGAACATTTAATTAATAAACTGAAAGTGTTCTTGTATACAGATATGACTAGGGAACATTCAGTCTCCGAGTCACCAAAGTCATGGAATTGCCTCTGACTTTCATTCAGGTGCAGAACAGAGCCTGCCTGCCCCACAAGGTGGGTTTTAAGAGGTCAGTCATGAAGAAAGATAGCATTATGGACTGATCATATCTATTAGGTCTAATATTTTAGCTTATTAATTGAAGTTTTAGTCAAAGTCATTTGAGACAATCAGAAATTCTGCCTGATACTTTTTCTTAATTTTGTTAATCTACCTGTAAAATTATATAAATTGTAGTAATATGAATACTCCATGTTTGTTTGCTTTCATTAAACCATTCTTTCATTTATGTGTTTGTTTTTCAAATAAACAATATACAGGGAGAACAAAAACCACATCTATTCCCCCCACATTCCCTTCCAAATCTTTGCAATACCTTAAGATTTTAAAAATCAATCAAACAATCTTACACAGGCTTTAAGATACTCAGGAATTGCAAATACATACATTTTAAAGCCAAAGAGAAGGGAGTATGAAGGTTCTTTTGTCTACCATTTTATATTCTTTGCCATGGTCTCTGGATCCTTCACTTCCTTTAGCTGTTTTTATGTATTATACACAAAGAAAATGTTACTTTCACGGAAAATTGCATGCATTGTTTACCTATGGATTATTAGAAAATGCAAGGAAAACATTATTTGGTCTGATAAACTCTTTTGGTGATAACATAATCTAAGAATCTAAGTCTCTGAGTGAAATAGAATGGAGATACATTGAAAAATTCACAACGACAACAATAAAACAAAGCAAAAAAAAAAAAAAAGTCCCCAAACAGGCCTAAAGACACACAGAGTGATCTCCCTGGGGAAATGAGGACTCAGTCACAGCAACAATTGGTAACATAATGAGGGACATTTAATTTTTCCCATGATTAGTTAAATAAGGAAATTAAACAAGACAAAGAATGAATACCTGAGAAAGAAACAAGCATCACATAATTACGGCCATTTGTCTGTTTCCTGACTTTATTGCTTAATTTCCGTTTAACCTTAAAGATGCCCATATTTTATTTGGTCAAACTGGCACAGAAGGAAGTTAATGAAGACCTAACAATTCAGAGAATAGAGTTTCTTTGAACTCACCTTACAGATGACCAGGACTAGGAGATGTTTGTTTTGTTCCTTTTCCTTTTGAAAGGTACCAGACCCAATAGCTGATAGTAGTAAGGACTTTAGTTGATTAACTTGGTCTGAATCTTGGCTTTATTTCTTCTAACAGGAGAAACTTTAGTGTATATAAGAAGCACTTAAGATTCTTGTTAAAAATGCACTTTCCTGGGCCCTATTTTCAGAAATTCTGACTTAGCATCACCTGGCAACACCCAGGAGAATCTGCGTTTTAGTAAGAACTATAGGTGTCTCCGCTGCTAAAGAGCTGGGCCACGCTTTTGGGAAACTGCTCTGATGAGTATGTTTTCTGATCACAATTTTCCAACTGAATCATCTCTCCCAAAGGACTGCTGTGGCTGTACATTTATAGCCAGTTGAAGGTTTGATAAGAACAGCTGAGGAGTTGTGAATAGTGCTTAATTGTAGGAAAGCTAATTAGCCTCTCAAAGGACAGAGATAATAAATTATGGATTGTAACTTATTTTAATAGTCACAGCTTAAGTGGACAGCACAATGAGGCATAAGCAGTTTAACTTGATTAACACACTTCAGAACTCATTAAATCTATCATTTTTCTTTTCCAACCCATTCCTTCCTCCTTGATCTTTATTTTCTCTTTTCATATATCTTTTTTTCCTCTTTCAATAGATGATTTCATTCTGTGTGTCTCCTCCTCATGATTTCTTTCATTTTATGTTGAATCTCCTATATCTTTATTTCTTTCACTTTCCATCAAGTTGTTATTTTTATACTCCACTTATATTTATTTCTTTTTCTTTTCCTTTTTCTTCCCCTTCTCCAGTAGATATATTAACATCTCATGTGCACACTGTTCATTACAACCACCTCTTCCTGATCCCAATTGAGTTAAACACTATTCAGAACATTATTGATGATCAAATGAGATAATTTATAGGAAAGTGCTTTGAAAATCAATAGAGATTTATTAAGCTAAGACAAAAATTTATTTTGACTTTAAAACTTAGCAAGAATCATTACTGGAATTGAATTCAAGATTGTTTTCACCAACAAGGAAGAATACACATGTGACAAAGACACAAGAAAACCTGGCTCTTCGTGTTTATCCTGGAGGAAACTGATGTTTTAGAGTTAGCACCCTCACAGGGAGAAAGGCAGTAGCCCACTAGGGTAGCTCAAAGCTGAGGTCCCTGCTCTTCTATCATTGGGAGGGGTGAAGGGAAGAACAGATCAGCAATGAAGGGAAATTAAGAACATTTAAGAAATTTTGATCTTAAAAGAAACTAAGAAAATTCTGCCCAATGGATTTGAAGAAAATTTCTAATCTTACATTTTTACACACTCCTCTGTTTTGTTTATTGCAACAACATTGATTTACAGAAATCTGACCGTGGCCTACTTATAGATTTTTCTATTTTGCATTACTCACTCTAAATATAATTCATGAAATAAAAGCAAGATAAATGCTTATTTTTTCTATTTACTAATTTTCATAACAATGTGTGTGTATTCTAGTAATTTCCAAAGATAATTGTTAAGATTTTTTTTTACTTTTATTTTAAGTTCAGGGACACATGTGCTAGTTTGTTACATAGGCAAAGTTGTACAGATTATTTCATCATCCAGATATTAAGCCTAGTACCCATTAGTTATTTTTCCTGATCTTCTCTCTCCTCCCTCTCTCCATCCTCCAATAAGTCCCAGTGTATGGTTTTCCCTTCTGTGTGTCCATGTGTTCTCATCGTTCAGTTCCCACTTACAAGTGAGAACATGCAGTATTTGGTTTTCTGTTCCTATGTTGTTTGCTAAAGGTAGTGGTCTCCAGCTCCATCCATGTCCCTTCAAAGGAAAGGATCTTGTTCTTTTTTATGACTGCATGGTCATAATATTCCATGGTGTATGTGTACCACATTTTCTTAATCCAATCTTTGATTCATGGGCATTTAGGTTGATTACATGTCTTTGCTATTGTGATTAGCATTGCAATAAACGAACATATGTGTACATGTGTCTTTAGAGTAGAATCACTTATATTCCTGTGGGTGTATACCCAGTAATGGAATTGCTGATTTGAATGGTATTTCTGTTTTTAGGTCTTTGAAGAATTGCTACACTGTCTTCACAATGGTTGAACTAATTTACATTACCACCAACAGTAGATAAACATTCCTTTTTCTCTACAACCTTACCAGCATCTGTTATTTTTTAATTTGTCATTATATACTTAGTAAACATTATTTGACAATTCTGTATTTTGCAGTTGTTATCATTTATTATTATTGTAATTTAAACTGTTCCATCTGTGCAAAGTGGGAGCTTGTTTTCAGGTTGGCGCTATGTCTTTTGAACGTAGTACTTTTTGTTTTCTGTCAAAATAGGATATCTCAGATATCTCTTACACATTACCTGACCCAGTTAAGTCCCCAAGGAGCCTTGGTTTCTTTCAGTAAGGAAAGCATAATTCGAATTCCACAATTTGCAAGTTGCCTGGTGTCTTATCCCCTTGATTAGAAGACAAAAGAACATTGAGAGGAAATGGCAGCATGATCAGAGGACAGTAGTTTGTGTAAATACTTTAGGAAAACAAGAATGCTGGAGATTTTAATAAAATATCTCCTTGCACGTTATTTTTCATCTTTTATTCTAGCTTAACCTATTCCTTATGTTTTGGTTTAACATTTGTTCTCATTTTGTAGGTACATATTTATTATCTTTTTTTGTGTGTGTGTGTGTCTCCTCAGTATTAACTTTATTAACTGTAAAAAATAAAATTGCTACCATGAATGACTTGAGCAAACTATCTCAACCAATGTTTTTATCTTAACTGGATTATTAGTATGCTGAGTAATGTATGAATATATATTTAGGATTAAGAGTTGGTTCCTTAATTAGTACTATTTTTCCCCTTCTAAATTGTAAAGCTCTTATTAATTAAACTAATGGGTAGCAAAAAACACTTAGTGAATGCTCCAATTTTGCATTAGTGTTTTAGACAGCTAAGAGGAATATACAGAATTTAGAGTGTTTTAGAGGTATATAATCTGGAAAAAAATTACTGTTTTCTATCTTACTGATAAATAAATAGAGACCAAAAAGATGAGATAATTTCCTCAGGGACACATATGAGGAAATGTTGTTAAAAATATGATTTTGAGCATTTTGCCCTTGTATACCAATGTTCATTTTTTTAGAGAAAATCAGTTGAATATTCAACTTTAAAAAAATATGCTTAAACTTATAAGGAAATGGAAAGAAAATAAACAACCAAGTTTTTATTTGAAATATCTAATATGTATATAATTACATGTACATGAGAAAAATATAGGCATTAAATTAATTATATGGCATTCTCATCATAAAATTTGTTTTAAAGGAATGTTTAAGAAAGGAAAATATGGTTGAGAAAATGTTTATGATAGAAAATGTTTCCATGCTGAAATGATAGTTTATAAGTCAATTTCTCACTTTTTTGAAGGTTTATTTTAAATTAAGTACTTTGTTTGAAGGTGATTTATAGATTTTCTTATACTGCAATTTCATTTGGTGGACAAAAACCAAATTAGAAAAGGAAACAATGCATTCAAATGATAAAATGTTTTAAAATAAGTTTAGACGTATCTGTTTTTAAGGACATAGATTCCACATTTCTATTAGCAGAAAGCAGACAGAGCACATTGGAATAGCTTGTAATTTTCACAATGACTGTTTAACTACCAGTAACAGTTTCTTCAAATATTTTTTTGAGATGGAGTCTTGCTCTTTCACTCAGGCTGGAGTGGAGTGGCACAATCTCAGCTCACTGCAACCTTCGCCTCCTGGATTCAAGTGATTCTTCTGCCTTAGCCTCCCAAGTAGCTGAAACTACAGGTGTGCACCACCATGCCCAGCTAATTTTTGTAGTTTTAGTAGAAACAGAGTTTTACCCCACTGACCAGGCTGGGGTCAAACTCCCTCCCTCATGATCCACCCACCTCGGCCTCCCAACATGCTAGGATTACAGGTCTGAGCCACTGTGCCTGGCCCTCCTCTAGGTTTTAAGATCACACTTCTGTCTGGAATATTTGCCTTGATTTGTCTTTGTTATCCATTTATTTGTTAAAGTACCATGATAACCCTTACATTCTGTGAAATAAATATTTATTAGGTAAAAGATATATAACACTGTGCCAAACATTGTACGAGATACTGTGGTAACAGAGTTCCTGACCTACAGGACCTGTAAGAATAAACGTGCAACCAGAATATGAAATGTGTAATAAAGTAAACGTGGCCTTACATCCTTAGCATCAAGAAGTGAAGTTCATTCTTCAATCCTTAAATGAAAATTGGCTCTTTCTATTTCTTTTATCAATAGAATGAGATAGTTTAGTCCAAAGGAGAATAGAAGAGCAGGTTGAAAAAATGCAGGGCACACCAGCCAGCATGAGTCAGACCATCTGGGCCTTCCTGCTGTGCTGAGTTCCCAGCTGAATGCAGACACATACATGATCGCAGGAAAACTCAGCAGAGGAACCTCCTAACCAATCCTCAAGATACATGAAAAATAGTATTGGTTATTTGTTATCCACTAAGGAACAGAGGGTGATGGTCAACACAAAGTAGTAGTTAGTCAGAAATAAAACACAATGTCTTATAAAGGAGCAGAAAATATATTTCATATGAGGAAAGACCACATTTAGTTCAGGAGAAATATGAACATGATGAAGAATGTGGTGTTTGATATTTGTACTAAACCATGTATATGAAACATGCATTGAGGACATGTGGTAGAAGAACTTTAAAGCCAGGATGTGGCATTCATATCCAGCCCAGAAGTCAATGAGATACTAACCTTATTTGTTTAAGGAAGTGGCATAAACCCACTGCAAGGCCAGTAACCAGAAGAAGAAAAAGAATATTGAGGCACCTCATCAATGATTGTTGAATGAATGACCAGAATTTTTCTAATCTATAAGATGTAAAAATTTAGCAAGATCTGACTTAATGTCAGTTTACTCCACTTTGAGAAAGTGTCAGGAATGACACTTCATTAAAGGGCCTGAGAACAGGATTGAATAAAATGTCTTAATGTTGAGTAAAATGTTGAACATGTTGGCATGCTGTACCTGCATGGATATGTTTTGAATTAATAAATAAAAGGACATTTATGGCACAGTGTACTATTAATTTATGCTTGGTCACAGAGTACTTTATGACACACAGCCTATATGTGGAAAACATTTGCCCTCCTTGGTCATTTGGATTAATTTGTACCATAAATGGATCTTTTACCACCCTGGTCTCAGATTCATGGGTTTGATGTATGGCACTGTTTAGGTATTTATTTTCCCTTTTAACTTTTCTGGAGGGAGTCTTCCAGTGTGACCACAGTGATTGATGTCCACATTCCCCGTGACTAACCTCACAGGGTGTATATGTGGACAGCTTTATGGCTCATGGAACTCTGGGAACATTTCCAACCACTTTCATTTTGTTTCCTCTTGTTTTTCGCTGTCTTTCAAAGAGAGAAGTTTGAGCTTACTTTTTTACTTTATTTAACATTAACTTATAGAGAACCACCATTGTATCTTGACTTCAGATACTATATCCTTGTCTGAGGGTGTCACTGTGCCATTCAGTAGATGCTTTGCATGAGCTCATTTGTGATGTTATCTATTATTAGTTGTATCTCCTGCCTCTAGCTTTGGGCTATTGCTTAATTTCTTTATCACAGAGTGTTGTACATTGAAGACACTCAGTAGATCTTTGTTTTTGTTTGTGGTATGCTGTTATAATGCTGTGTTAATTCATTATGTTGTCTCTGTACAGCACTTTAGCATGTACTATATGGATTTGTTGGCTTTGCTGAATGCCAGTGGTGATTTTTACATTTTTATATTATTTATTTTCTTTGCTTGAATCTATCTTCTAAACTGCTGTAACTAAAATTGCCTTTCCTATTGTCATATTCCCTACTAATTAAAGATATAATAGGTGTTTCTCCAGTCATTAGGCTGAGAAATAGAACACATCAGTTATGGGGAACCTGGAGGAAGTAGCAAAAGCTTTCAGCTTAAGCTACATCCCAACAGCGTAACTGTTAAAACCCTCCCTCCCCCTTCCTTCCTTCCTTCCTTCCTTCCTTCCTTCCTTCCTTCCTTCCTTCCTTCCTTCCTTCCTTCCCTCCTTCCTTCCCATCTTACTTCCCTTTCCCTCCCTAAAATAATGTTGTTTTGTTTCTGATGATGTAAGTCATATAGGTTCACCAAAAGAAAATTTGGAAATTATGGGGAAAAAACATCATCATTTTTCTTCACCAAGGGACTACCAAACTCTGTTTTCTAAAGTCTCTCTGTGCTTGAAACCAGATATGAAAAAATCTGGTTCTCTCTTGCATAGTTGATTTTGCCCAAAAGTTACTTCTACCCTTTAAAGATAATAAATAATACTAGTACTAATATTTACCATATTCTTATTGTGAATAATTAAATTTAATATTTTTATTGATGCTGAATAATTACATCATTGCCACCTCTTTCTAAGGTCTCCTCAAAATGCTGAGAAGCCAGAGCCTTTGTGTTTAAGAATCTCCCTCCCTGTATGGTTTCAGATTAACATATGCTGAGAAGAAGCATTTCTGTTTGATTAGGAAGGCAGAAAACCCAAGAGGCCATTGCTTTTTTCTGTGGGCAGTTTTAGTCAGATGCTGGGCAGATGAGAGATTCACACTGGCTTCCTGGCCAGCTGTTGAAAACCATTTCTTTTACTGCTTCAGACAGAGAAAATCAATGGGAGCTTTCACATATTCACATATTTCAAAGGCATTGTAGCGGCGTCCCTGTAAGCTCATGAGAAACCACATACCAGTGCTTCGGGCTATGATCATGGCCATGGGGCTTCCATGACCACCCTTAACTCTTGTTCATACCCCAACTCAATATTTACTTCCCAACTCTTCTAATGGTTGGGCAATTCTTTACTTTTTTATTTTAAACCCTTCATACCTAGAATACATTAAGTGGCCCTGTTTTCCCAGCCAAATACATATAATTTTTTTAAGTTTGTGGTTGATATTCTTATTCTTACTCTTCAGTTAAGAAAACAAGTTCAATGGGTCATGTAACTTGACAAGCACACAGAGCTAGGAGGTGAAGGAGGGAAGTTACAGAAATCTGTCTTAGAGTTTATCCAAACCACTGTTCTGCTGTTGCTTCTGCCATCTTAAAATGCTTCCTGTGCTCACTTCCAGCAATGCTGCTCCGTCTATCCCCTAGTGTCCTGTGTCTTTAGCCTCTCCCAAGACTCAAGCCAGCTGTTTCTTTGAAATATGGTTCTCATTTGGCTCTTAGGGTCCTGTCCAAGGTTCTGAATTTGGTTCTCATGGCCCTGTCCAGGGTTCTGAATTTGGGGGCTTAGGGACATCCCTACTGTATTCCAAAGATGAAGAAATATCTTTCTCTTTTTCTGTCCCCTAAAGGTTTTACAAATTTGTAAACCTCTCCTTGTCTATTTGTATTCTGGAGTATCTGTCTTTCATCTCAAACCTTATGACTGATGATGGGGAGTATGGTGTTTAGCTTTATTATTTCCATTGGCCAGATTATTTTCTGTCTGAGAAATTTCTTGCATTTGCATTCAGTATGTAGATTTTACCCTGATTTTTCTTGTGTTTTTTTCTCTAAATAAAAAAATCAAAATATGAAATCAAAAAAATCTTTTTAATTATATACTGTCTCTCATAACTTCCATTTTCTTCCTATCTCTTTTCTAAAGCTCATTAATCTTCTGAATTGATGAGATATTTACAGATATTTTTTTCATATTTATGTTTGGAGTAACAAACTCAAAATCTAATGATGCTGCTTTTGAATTTTGTCTTGTGACTCTCTGTGTAATGAATTGTTCAGAGTAAGCATCTATATTTACCATGAACATTTTAAATATGGCATAATATGATATCCTTTGTTAATATTAAAAGTTAAAATATCAAAGTTATCAAATGTTTTTGTCAAAGATTTAAATTATGCATCAGTTAGCTGAAAATTAACTGTTAAATATATCAGAAACTCAATTTTTCTTTGAAGATAAGTGATTCATGAAAAAATATGGAATGGCATTTCAGTATGTCTTGTTTTATTTCATGGAGATTTTCATTGATAGCTTTTGCCATCAGTTATCATGGAAAGATAAGTTAAATACAATCAGTTAAATAGTCACTTTAGAAGATTCTAGGTCTAACTTTGACCCATCCTAATTTACTTTAGCTTTATTTTAAAGGAAGTCAATAATTTACCCCAGAATTTCTTCTTATTAGGTAAATTAGTGAACCCATTTGACTATGTCAAGAAAGGGTACGAGATATTTTGGAATGAAAAGCAGTAACTTCTGAGGGACTATAATAATTATTAACATCTCTGTATTCACTTCCTACTGTCATAAAAGATACAGATGTTTTGTCTATTGCCTTCTTTTGAATTCTTTTACAACTGCCAGAACAGAAAACTATATATGGGGTATAATGAAACATTGGATTTGATTTTTATGTCATGGACTTACTAATAGTCATCAGATTTCAAATACATTTAGTTTTACTCTTTTGTTAATTCACTCCAGAATTGTACTGAGTCTTTGTTTTAGGTACTCAGTATATCTACTCCCCACCACTACCCATCAAATGATTAAATGTATCCCTTGACATCAAGGACTCAGAATATAGAGAGGGACAAGCACATAATCAGTTATAATACAAATCAGAAAATGTTATAATCATCAAACATGAATTGGCAAAATGTATGTAGATTGTACAGGAAGGCCACATCTAAGAGGTACTGTGGATATCCAAGCTGTATTAGCAGGAGATCTTCTGGTAGATGTGAGTTGGAAATTGAGTTGAAGGTGAGATAAATAGCTCCAAAGGGGAACAGGATAGATATTTTCTCTTGGCTGAGAATAATAACATGAATAAAGTAGTCATCATTTCTATATTTAATCTTTGTAGCCAGATTAATTTAAAACTTCCTTTCCATTTTATATATCATCTCTTATTTGAAACTCCTAACAGCAGCTCATGTACTCAATGACACAGCTTTGTCATTTTCTTAGTTATATTACATAATTCCAAATTCTGTAACCAAAGCTAAAGGAAATAAAGAATACATTAATAATTTAGTTACCAGGAGTTATATTTGGGAATAATACCTCTCCCAAAAAGAGCTTATCAATGCTGTTCCCCAAGGGTTAGCAAGAGCATAAAAATTTTGTGAGGGATATTTTAGAAATTTTTACTCCTAAAAATTAACAATATCTTCAAAGATTGGACAAGATAATGATTTTATTTGGGGACAGTGGAGAATGCATGTTAGTGAACTATTTGAGTGCCTTGCTCCACTCTGGCCCCAGTCTTTGGCATGTGGGACCTCTGTGGGATAATGAGCTGAGATAGCTTTCTTACTTAACACTAAATGTTGAGAACTTAGAGGATGTACCGATTCTGTCAATTTCTGGTAAGGTGGCATCAGACAATTTACTTAAACTTCTTAGAGGAGTAGCAATTTTCCTACTTGTAAAATGAGGGTTATGTTATCCTATGGAGATGTGAAAATAAATTAATGTATGCAGTAAAGGGCTCTACAAACTGTACAGCACTTTGTCAAACTTCTGAATGTTGAAGAGTATGTACAGTGCGTAAGGCACAACTTTAGGATAGAGGAAGAAGCCACATGACACATAGTCACACGATGCTAGACTAGGAGCACAGATGATATCTGATGTCTCTTGACTCAGGATTCATTCTACTACAGTGTGTTGGGTTTCCTATGAGTCCGTGTTGGAGAAATGGACTTAGAAATGTTGCTGTGTTAGCAGTTTGCCACTAAAAATGACCACTGAGGAAAAGCATATTTGTGGCCCATCTGCTTTCATTGTGGGAGCTGTAGATGTAGAAGGAGATAAATTACTTCCCATTAATCTGTGCCTAAGAGTGCAGTTCTTTTAAAATTCTTAGATGTATCTGTCATTTCATACTTAATACTATACTAATTCACGCTAATGACTTGAGAATTCCCAAGAGATGACTAAATTGTGTAAATGAGTAGGGATGCACATTAAAAAACAACATTATAAAATCATGCATATGAAATTCTGAGATGTACTTGCTTTATTTATTTTGGCAAGGGAAGTTTACTTTCTGTAACTCGTAATAAAGTACTACTGTAGAATAAAAAATGTACTAAAGTTGTTTTATTAAAGTAATAAAACCTGGATGGGAGGTTTCACTAAAGCCCACCACCATTAAATTGTTGCAAATATTGAGTTAAAGATGCCAGGTTATTGTATTTTTTATTTTCTGTATAAAATTCTATTTAGAATTTTGTACCTTTCAATGAGCATATGGAATATGATGGTTACTCTTCTTTCCCTTACCTGTCTTTGAAATTAAAAATTTTTTTTTGCAAATATCTGAAAAAAACCCATGCTGACACTTCTTTTTATTTGACTAGGATGCTTGACTAAGATGACTGAGCTCATAATCAAGTTTACAGAAGAGTTCTCTGTTCAGAGAATATGCTTGACCCTCACTAATTGCCCTTTTGCAAGCATGAACTCAAGGCATAAGCAACAGTGAGGTCAATGGATGGTTTCAAGGAGAAACATCTATACTGTCTATACACACACTAGCCATTGAGCTCCTCCAGGTTGGTTCTGCCTATTCTTGGAGTTCATGTCCATTCATTCAGCTTAGGGTGGTTACAAGGTTTTGAAAATCACAGCACACACCTTTTGCCTCCCTTGGATTCCCTCAGGGCTTATGATACATAGAAATGCTTAATGCATGTTGTTAACCACATGAAGCTTGACTAATTTTATTTATTATGGCTAAGGAGGAGGGGAACCATATATTTCCTTCTTTTGTACATTTTCTTTATCATATACGTTTTGGTATGATGTAAAGCTAGTGGATTACAGTGAGAAAGGAAAGAAGAATCAATACTAATAGAACCTGAGAAAAATACATGGAATCAACATTCTTGCTTATAATTTTAGTAAGGTACCACATGAGCATTGCCAGATCTTGAAAAGTAACTTAAAGGGCATCTGACTGGCCATTGCGTCCTTTATTCCAGATGATCAATAACTCTTCATCCACGGTGTAGAACATGAAGCTATACATAAATGATTTCTATACTTTGTTCATACACCTTTTTCCTACTTAAAAACATGCTAAGCTGAATTGTACTACACTATTGTTCATTGAGTAAAAATCCAGTTTGGATAAAGAAGGTTATTGTTAGTTATTCAGAGCTTCCCACAGACTATAACCCATATAAAACAAATAAATACAAACAACAAGTACATAATATATTTGGAGGCCAAATTTTCTTTTATTTATTCTTGTTGGCATGGTATACAAGAAAATAGTTGGAATAAAGTAACATATGGCTTACATGTGTGTACTTGCTTTTATATTACATTTTATTTAACATCTTCTTATTAAATGCATTGAGTTTATCAGCTGCTAGTGTTAGCTTACCAGTTACAAATGTAGAAATTTATAACATAAAAATATAGCAAGAAAGTATGGAACAGCGTGAAATTATATTGTTCTTATATATTTTACCCATCTCCAGCTTCCTCTTTGCCCCTCCAGTCTCTTATCTGGACTGCTCTGGCTCATTGTATGTTATAAATTCAAAAGTGAAAGTAAGTTGGCAGTTTGTGAATTTTGAACCTAGTTTTTTTTTTTAAACTTATTTATGCCATGTAAAATAATACAGTGTGGTCAAGATTAGAAATGACAAAATCTACATGAAAGCAAAGTTCCAAGCTTAGCTCAGGTCTATAGTATATAAGATAAGAGTTATGAGGTTTGGAATGTTCTTCTTGATAGTTTTTGGTAGCTCTGAGGCTCAGATTTGTCTGAAAATTCCCAATCTGAGTCAGGCTTTTTTCTCTGCCAATGTCCTTACTTCAGGTTTTCTGCCTCTACTAGCATAGGGTATGCAATCCAAGATACCTTCATGCCAATTTCACCGTCACTATTTACTATTTGTTTAATCTTGAATATACTAACTATTTTAAGCCTTGGTTTCCACATTAGTTAGGTGGAATTAATAATTGTTTCTTTTTCTGGGAAATGTGTTATAGAAGACATGGTATGTGGTAAGTAAAGTCTTAAATTCAGGTGCTGGCATATTTTAATTATTCAAAAAGTCCAGGTAATGCTATTAGTCCTTTCCATATATTGAGGAAGAAAGGTGCTAGATATTTATCCATTCCATCACTCAACTAACACAGAAAGACTTCTTGGAAAGATGACGCTCACCCTCTGTCTAGAATGTTGATGAAGAATGAATCAGGTAAACAAGGGATTGTGATGTCCTGGACATTCCTGGAAAAAACGTAATGTCAAAAAGCCACTGATACCTAATATTGCATGGAGCTTGAAGAACGCCAAACACTTCCCACAAGGCCCAAAGAAATCATTTTAGGCAGACATAGCTAAAAATGGACCATTTCATGATAGTTCCATTGTTTAACAATATTTGAGTAAACAACAAGTCAACTTTTCTCAAAGGTGTAAGCTGGGCCAGCTCTTAGCTTGTATGAAATTATGTATTTCTTGTTTCTTTGAGGGATTGCACTAAGGTTGATACAAATAGCTAAAATTATTTTATCTTGTTTCATGTATATAAAAATGTGTGATACTTGTCAACATAGGTAGAAATTATATTCTGTTAAGCAAATAAATATTTGGTGAATGCACTCTCTTTTTACTAGGATGATAAAAGGTGTGTGGCAAAAGGTATGGTTTCTATCTCTAATCATTTATTTTATAAAATAAACCATTTTTATTAGCTTATGATGGAGTTTTCACAAAAATTTATATAAAACTTTTTTATTAAAAAAGTTTCACACTGGTAAGTCTCAGTAAGCCTATTAATTGCTGTGAAAAGTGGTAGCTATTTTACAGATAGTTATATTTTACTATGGCTGTGATTCAATAAACAAGAAACAAAAATATATTGACTTTATTGTTATTGCAGTGAATCTATAGGCTCTGTGGGTTTTACACTTTCGTTGTGTGTTCCATTTTTACTTGGTGGACTTTCTCTGACTTCTTGATGTTATATTTAAGATAATGACTTAGAACTGCTAGTGGGGTTTCTAAAAAAATAGTATTACTGTTTGGGACATTGGAAAAAATCATATTTTCTATTTTCTCCCATCAATTTTCTGATAATATCTAGCACTTTGATAAAGATTTGTCTGTTTGACATTTAATTTAAATTTTTTTTTACTAGGACATGTGTAAGCAAATTTGCTCTGAGTCTCTATGGGGATTAGTTCTATATTTCCAGAAGTCACCTAAGTAGAGGCTGGTAGAGGGGTCAAAGTGGTCTTCTTCATAAAACTGATTACATAAATATTTAACTTAGGAGTAAAAGTTGATTAAAACAGTATTATTTAAAACCAGATATGTGTGCTTTGAAATTTCTGTACTTATTTTTATATGTTTATATAATGTAATTACATATTTTCATGAAATTTTTAAGGTAGATTTTATTTCAGCATTTTTTTTTTTTGCTAACTTTGTCAGTATTTTGAAGCAAACGTTATTCTTAAAAGACATTTAGAAAGCTATATTTTTGTTTCATTTTGATTTTCACAATCCATTTCACTTGGCAACTTTACAAAATTAAGATATTTCAAATGATATCAAAGTGTTTAAAAAAATTATTCATCTTCTGTTCATTAAAAATATGTATACGTGTTTGTGTACAGATATACAAATGTGTTTTCTTTCACTAATCTATTCTGATATAAGCAAGAATTAGAATTCTCTTGCTAATCTATTTTTATATAAGAAAGAATGAAAACAGTTTCACTTAAAAATACACAACTTAAAGTTTCTCTTAAAAATATGCAGCCGGCCGGGCGCGGTGGCTCACGCCTGTAATCCCAGCACTTTGGGAGGCCGAGGCGGGTGGATCACGAGGTCAAGAGATGGAGACCATCCTGGTCAACATGGTGAAACCCCGTCTCTACTAAAAACACAAAAAATTAGCTGGGTATGGTGGTGCATGCCTATTATCCCCGCTACTCAGGACGCTGAGGCAGGAGAATTGCATGAACCCAGGAGGCGGAGGTTGTGGTGAGCAGAGATCGCGCCATTGCACTCCAGCCTGGGTAATAAGAGAGAAACTCCGGCTTAAAAAAAAAAAAAAAACTATGCAGCCAATGTTGCAGTCTATGTGTTATTAAAAATTTAGAATTGAAAAAGCTAGAGTGCAATATGGAGGGCCACTATCTAACATTGTAGATAAGTGTTGTACTGCTTCTGATTCTCTAAGTAAATCAAGTGCAAATTACTCAATTTAATTATCTAATTATTATTTGAAATACATCAAAATGATTATGTATGACAATTATATGGGGCTCTGTTATGAAAGAGGTACTCTAAACCAAACTAAAATTATGGTGTCTAAAGTAGTAACTGAACTTCATGAACTAGAAGGTAGAGGCAGTTATACCAGTTTTTACAGCAGCAACTCTGAGATTGTCATCAAGTTGCTTGATAATAAGCTGCATGCCATCAGCAGCATAATGGTCAAGCCTCAGGGTCTCTTATTTGTGCAAGCCCCTTTGGAAGCCTGTACCTTAATACAGGTATTGGCTTCTGCATCTCCTGAGAGTGTGTTAGAAATGCAAAACCACAGGTACCACCCCCAAAACTAATCAAATTCTGGCTTTTCACAAGATCAGCAAGTGATTCATGTGCACATGAACATGTAAGAAGGATTGTTCTAATTGCACTATTATTGATTAAATATAATGCATAGCAGATAGTTGAAATTCTTAATGAAATGCCAAAACACAAAAATTTCAAATAACTTTTAGGGAATTCCTTTGATCCATAAAACAGTTTATAAAATCTATGATGAAAGAATAATATTTTGAGACATTAAACAATGTCTAATGTTTCCCTCTCTGCTTCCTCTTTTATCCATCACTATTCTTCAAGCAGTAAGTAGATATTATGTACATAATCTGTTCATTGCCTTAAGGGTGAAATGTGATATTCTACAAAGCTGAAATTTAATGATTATAGTGTTCCAAAGGCTAAGCCCACAGGTCAGAGGTCTCAAAATTATGATCTGCAAGCTAAATTCATCCCACAGATTATTTTGTCAGTAAAGTGTTTGTCCAGTTTATTTTTAAATTTGGACATATGTAGACAAATGGAGTCTTCTATACCTGGCTCAGTGCCATGGAAAGAGGATTGGGGATCCCTTAAAAGGCCAGGGTTAAACTTTCTCATTAGATTAACTGTATGGAAGCAAAAATAACAATTTAGAGAAATTATAAAAACTAGCTAACACTTACATATAGCACTTGAATAGATAACACATATACCATGAATAGCTAAGGCTTACATATAGCACTTTATATGTGCTAAGCATTGTTCTAAGCACTTATTAAATTATTTAATCTCCACCACAACCCCATAAGATAGATGGTATAATTATGACCGTCCCAATATGAGGAAACTGGGGTATAGAACAATGCGTATATGCCAAAAGTTACACAGCTAGTATAATACATGCTAGAGCTGAATTTTAAACATAAATAATATTATAGTGCCAGTCCTGGAAAACCTATGTCATACATAAAGTTATATTTCCTGCAGATAAGAAGTTCTGGGCTTATGTTTTTGCATCTGACACGTGTTGCTTCTTTATTTTGCAGTGGCTATAGTAGACGAATCCAAGACTATTAGTGATTCAGTAGAAATAGCACACAGAACACTGGGCTGCAGCAGAAGGTTGCCTTCTACATAGTTGGTAGGTCCTTGGTGCTGTTGTGTCTTCCCTACTTTCAAGATACAAAAATAACTGAGCTTATAGCCTTAAACTGCTCAGCCTTCTGGAAGTTTGCTTTGTACACAGAGCAAGGCCCTGGAGAGATGCTGGAGAGCTGGGCCTGCTCACTCAGATACTTACAGAATATCTATCTTCCACAGTATGTGTTTGCTGGTTCATTAGTAAGCATAGTGAGAGTAACCTTGAACCAAGCCCAGGTTGTCATGTTTTCCAATCTTTCACCCTGCACTGCCCTTTTGCGGTCTGGCCTAGCTTAGCACTCCTTTGGTGCATCTGTAGAATTTGCTTCCTATTTCGAATCTAATTGATTTCTTAGATTTTAAATTATTTTGTTTCAAATGCTATGCTTCTAATTTGATGTTTCTGCTTCTAGAATTTTTTGGTGTTTTAAGTATTTTTTATTGCTATATCATAGTTGTACATACTGTTGGAGTACATATATTTTGATACATGTATACATTATACAATGATCAAATCAGTATAATTGGGATACCCCTCATAACAAACATTTATTTTTTCTTTGTGTTGGGGACATTACAACTCTTCTAGTTATTTTGAAGTATGCAGTAAATTATTGTTAATTATAATTTTCCTGCTGTATAATAAAATACTAGAACTTATTCCTTCTATATAAATGTCATGCCAATGCCTTCCTTGAAAGAAATACCTAATTCAAGGGTGAAAATTGTATCTTTATATATTCCTTTCTGACTTTTGCCTCTATCTCTCACTTTGTTTTGAACTCATGAAGGAAGAGGGAGGTCATTAACTTTTCTGATAAAGCTGTAACATTTGGCATTCCAGAAGATAAGGAGTAAAACATTAAAAAGAGGGTAAAGAAAAGGATAAAAAAATCATATAAGTGTCAAACTTGCTAAAGTTAAATCCAGTTGACACTTAGAATAAAATAAAATGAAATAGAAATTATATGCCATAGCCTAAAAAGCATATCTATTTCTGCACTTATATCTTCCTTTTCTCTTCATGTTCATACTATGAAAGTCATAGTGTTTTTTGAACATGCTGAACTTGTCCTGAACTCATGGTCTTTCTACTTGCTGTTTTCTCTACTTAAACCCTTCATTTATTTAACAAGTGATTATTGAATACCTATAGCATACCGGTGCTGTTTTAGTTATTGGTCATCTATCAATAAACAGGACAAAGATTTCTGCTAAAGTTATAAGTTAATTGAGGGCCTGAGGCAAGAAAAGATAAAAAGTTCAAAACATAAATAAATAAGTCACCTAGTATATCCGAAAAGCATATCTAGTATATGCTTTAGAAAAATAAAAAATGTGTAGCAGGTTAAGAGGATCAAGAAGAACACCTGGGTTTTGGGAAGCATGTTGAGATTTTAAGTAGAGGGAATTGAGCCAGTCAGGATAGGCCTCGTTGAAATGGTATGATTTGAAGGAAATGAGAGAGCCATATAGCTGTTGAGGGAAGTGTTCTAGATAGAGAGGGCAGTCATTTCAAAGCCAATACAGAGGCACTAATGTGGCGCACATGTCTACTCTGTGCTAGCCAAGTAGGCCTATGTGGCTGGAACAGAGTTAACCAAGCGAAAGTAAAAGGAGTTGTGGCCACAGAAATGGCAGAGCTCCTTCTTGCAATAGATAGAGGCCTGGAGATCATTCTAAGAGCCTTGAAGAGTCGTGACTTTTACTTGGAATGAATTGAGAGGTATTTTAGGGCTCTTTTCCTAGACCTTCACAGTTCCATTCTTAGTTCAACTGTTCAGAACTAGCCTTAGAAAATTAAGAAAATAATTGGGCCCACACATGTTTGGATTTTGTGTGGAAGAAGACACATGTATAGGAGTAAACGATGTTTTTAAAAGAATGATTTTAATAATTAACTATGGAATTTAAACTAGTCATGATAGAAAGTGAAGACGAGCATGGTGATGGATAACAAAAACTTGTGGTCTTAAGGAGTCAAAGCACTGATGTAAGATTGCTAGAGATGGAAGCTGGGGAGCCTGGTGGTATTGTTTATAGTGGGTTTTCTGAAATTAAGAGATCTTGTTAAGTTTCTCTTGTTAACTATGAAGACATTCTAAGTGGTCTTTCTGCCTTTAGTATTTCCCTTTAATCTGCCCATTCTACACCAGTATGTTTACTTCTCTAAAATGCAACTCAGATATACCATCAACTTCTTACAAAATTCCCTTAGTGAGTCCTCTGAAACTGTTTGATTCTCTTGACTTGCAAACACCTTAGTGACATGGAAGGTCTTTGCCTAATTTCTTCTTTGACATTGTCTCATGGAGTTTTACCCGAGTCACCTAGGTGCAGATAAAAATGACCTGCTGCTACATATTGTACAACATGATTTTGCACACATATTTCTTCTGCTTTGAAAGCATTCTTTACCTATTTTTTTAACCCAATAAACCCTTATTATCCTAAGACTTAAGTGGTTTCTTCTTCCGTGAAGCCATCTTTACTGTCTGCAGTTAATGTCTCTATTCCCTGCTATACTTTTATATCTCATTCACTTTTTCTCATTTTTTTATTATGCATATTGTCATAATGAGCCTTTCTCTTCTGTAAGGCAGCAATCCTAAGGAAATGGAAAGACTGAATTTTGTTTTAGCATCAGTGCATCATATTCCCTCAATAAATATTTCTTTGCTGAACAAGTGCATGCATAAATAGAAGACTAAACTAATAAACTTGTTAGGTCAGTTAACAGTGACTTCCAAAAATGCTTTTTCTTTATTTCAGTACAGGCCAGAGACAGTAGATATTCAACTGTTGCTGCCAATGGGAGCTTTATTGCTTCTTGCTATTCTAGAATAATTGAGTTTTAACATTTCCTTGGAAAATATTGTATTGCTATGTAAATATAGACCATTTTCACACAATATATTTTATATTCCTGTCATTGCTTATTTCTTTGAGCCAGAATTATCCAACAAAATCTGGACTTAAAATTATTTTGTTGGAACAAACTAGTTTCACAGAATGGAAGTAAAAAACTTAAATTAAGGACAAGGCATAATATGAATAACAAATGATCTGGTACTGTTTTGTTGTTAGCAAAAAAGTTGCTCAATAAACTAGGCATAAAATGACAATGAAGTGAAAGGAGACCTTTTAAAAGCGATTTAAAATAATTAAATTATCCATAATAAAGTAGAAATTAATTATGATGATTATTAACGGAAAGATTATTCTGGTTTTGTGGAGGAGCTGCTTAAGAAGTGATTAGCATATATTTCATTAGTATCTTTCTTTTGCTGTTGGATAGAATTAACAGATGGAAAATATACTTTCAGCATGTCTGCTAAATTGTGACTATCGGTTTCTTAAATATGTCAGAAATGACTGATTGCTGGCAGATGTGCATAAAAACAAAGAAAATCTTTATATAGCAAGAAAAATCCATATGTTTTAAGTGCTGTCAAAATACACAGAAAAATAAGGCATGTGTGAATATGGTAGTTGATGGCATTATCCATAATATCACCTTGCTTGGCATACTTAAGACATATTTCTCATGAACAAAATCCTGTAAGTTTGTGAAAATGTGCAAAACTAATGACACCTATAACAATTTAGGGTGTATTTCTCAGAATTTGAAGATTTTTCTCAAGCAAATGCAAATGACATTATCTCTTTGAAACATGGCTCCTTCTTGTTTTATTCAAATAGTTTTTCAGGCTTTCTGCCAGGCACCATGGCCTGAAACATCTAAGAAGAAACACAGGTTTTTTTTTTTTTTTTTTTTTTTTGTAACAAAATAAAAGAGATTTACTTTTTTTCTAGCTGAAACTATTAAATTTTACTTTTTATGGGAAAATTGTTGCTTGGCTTTCTTGGGAAAAATTGCTTTTGAATTAGGATACTGAAAACTGTGTCTTAGTATAAAAGGTAGTGTAACATTTTCCTCAAGCTTATCTCTCTGCAATTAAGTAATCAGAAAAGCACAGACATTTATAATTTGCTAAAAATAATTTTGTTTATATAATTTTTAAATTATGAGAACAGTTAACAACAGTGAAAAAAAGATTCACCCACAAGCATAATCCATTTCTTATTCATCGAGATGGATCATTTGAAAGCTCAATTTACTTTCTAAAAGTGAATAAAAATTTAATGAATCAAGAGGACTTTAAAGAATGTACAATACTCACAGCTGTGGATATAGAAAAGAAAAGAAAGTACAAGAAGAATAGAGAATAGAACTTTAAGAACATGGAAAGTACTATTTTTTATCGCAAATTTAATAGTTCAGAAGATGATAAAAAATGTTGGTGTTTAGTTTCTTACAGTCCACTGTATATTTTTACATTAAATGTGATATTTTCTTTTACTTTTTTTTTTTTGAGACAGGGTCTCACTTTGTCACTCAGGCTGGAGTTTAGTGGTGTGCTCTTGGCTCACTGCATCTTCGGCTTCCCAGAGTTCAAGTGGCCTTCCTGCCTCAGCTCCCTAAAACTGGGGCTACAGGCAATGTAGCCCACAAATTGCCTGTAAAAATTTGCCACCATGCCAGCAAATTTTTTGTATTTTTGTAAAGATGGAGTTTTGCCGTGTTGCCCAGGCTGATCTTGAACTCTTGAGCTCAAGCAATCCTGCTGCCTTGACCTCCCAAAGTGCTAGGATTACAGGCATGAGCCACCACACCTGGAACAAATGTAATATTTTCATATGACAGTTTATTTAACTGTAAGTTATAATTATTAATAACTAAAATAATTACAATTAATGCTATTGATGCTTGGGAAAAAAGGGATGTCAGGCTGACTGATCAAAGCCTGTCCAAACTACCATGGCCTGGTCTGCCCAATAACTTGCTTTCTAATACAAATTTTTGCTGAGAGCCTGAAAATTTGTTTTACCTGGCCCATACGCTCTAAAAGGCCTAGAGAAAGATAGCTTATATATCTTTATATGCTTCTTAGGTTCTTGGTGTGTGATAGATACTGTCTTGAACCATAAATCTTGGAAAACTGATTATTTAAAACAAAATGAATGTACTTCATCTTGTTAAAAAACATGTCATTTGATTACATATTTAGGAATATATTATGCTTCCTTATAAGTGATATCATAGTGTTGCTAAAATACTAGAAGTAAAATTTTAAATAACAATACTACAGGTATTAGGGTAATACTTACATTTACCTTGAGTTACTTGGAAATCTATTTTGGGTAAGGATTTTGCTTCTACAGAATGGAGTTACAGGTATCAAACTGAGCAAAATGTTGGCCCATTTTAAGAAAATCTTTAAAAAATACTACTTGCATTATAGAGTAGTGGAGTGTACCACACGAGTATATCTGCCATTGGGAAAGCCTCTTTCTTTCCTACTCCAGTGTGGTTTTTCAGTCCATTAATCACAGTCCTCTCATCCTAAAAATGGAAGGATAGCTTTTAGTCCCAGCAAAGCCATCCAAAGGCAGGAATCTAAAAAAGACAACCTATGAATTTCTGCCACTTCATTTTTCTCTGGCCCTGTTTCCTGTGGCCTAGTGTTTCAACTCTTCTGTGATTCCATAGATTAGTCTGTGTTCTTAAATGAATCTTCTTTCAGTTCCTCCAGTTTTTCAGATGTTCCCACCCCTGGAAAATTAATGAGAGCCAGGACATCCAGAGGAGGCTGCTGCTTACAAAGCAGGAAACCAGGACTGAGGAAAGAGTGAGAAGTTGCCTGTGATGCAGAGGCTCACATATAACTTTGTGAAAGCCTCTTCCAAGCTACTTTGGGACTTGCTGTCTGGGTTGCTGGTGCCCAGTTTGTGGAGCCATTATGAGGTCTTGGCTTACGTGCTTCTGAGAAGAGTACACAGGAATAATCTTTTTTCTTTACAAAGAATTCGACTTTCTATATTAAAGCAGGTGGTCTGTTATGCTGAGGTGGCATTTTAACCTAAATATGTACAATTTGCTATCATGAGTTTTATATAAATGTTAAATAAACCAACCTATTCTGAGGTATAAACTTTACAGTTGCCAGATACCATAAAATCCTTCCTGGCTTGCCTCCAATATGTTGTGAGTGAGGATTTAGAAATCAAACATCTTGATGAAGAAGAGTAGATTTAACTCCACCAGACACTGTTTCTTCTTACATAAAAGCCAGTTAAGTGTAAACTTTCTTTCTATGACTTTTCATTAGCTTTTCATCTCAAAGGCAGGAATTGTTTATGGGCCAGGCTTTATCATTTCAATATTGATCCTCACCTTTTTAGGATTCTTCAGAGATTTATCAAAACACTTGTGTAAGAATCAGGGTGGTCAGAAATCGCTTTTTGAAAGCAAATGCCTATTTTGAGTGCAAAGTTAAAAAAAAAAAAAGGAGGGTGACCTAACCACCTTCCTTTTTCACTTTTACTGGCACCATTAATTATAGCTTTTAGATGTTTTTCTGCCTTAGTAAATAACAAGTAAATATCTTTTTCTATGTTTACCCTGTGGTCATCAGGAGCGAGTTAGAGGGCAAGGGGAAGCTAGGTATAACCTGCATTTGAGGACTGTAAACTCAGGCTTAACTTCAGTAGACACAACTTGCTTTCTGTCAGTTGGTGTATTGACCCAGGAAACTTTAATAAAGCAGCTACAGGCCATGATTCTTAAATTTGACATACCTTGACTACGTAAACTCAGATAAGGTCTACTGCTTCCTCTTACCTTTAACATCTGTTGGTCCAAGAGAATTATGAACTTATCCATTGCATTTGCTTAAACGTACCTTCTAAAGAAATTGGATTCCAGACCCTGGACTCAGCAAGCCAGATATCCACAAGCCACACAAGTCATGAGGGCTGTGAGACTTGTGGGTGAGATACAGAACAGGGAGTCTAGGGAAATTAAAAAGACACCATCAAAGGCTGAACTACAAGGGAATGCTCAGTGAATGGTGCAGTATCAGTGCCTTTCTGAAGAGGAATGTCAGAGACACTGAAACACATCTCAGGATAAGGGACAGGGATCTTATCCTGAGATTCAGTAACAGAGCAAACAGGTCTTCAGTCCCTCAGACCTAGGCTCTCATGCATCAGGGAATCTGGAGACTGGTCAGATTCCTTGAAGCATTGGAGCCTAGGTCTGGGTAATTTTCACAAGGAAATGTGCAACCTTTGGTTGGAGATAGAGCTGATTAGGGCAGATTTACATAATATTTTCCAGATCTTGCCTATGGGTGAATTAAGTGTGGGACTTTACCAATTTACCCACTGGATTATAATATATTTAGGAGCATTCTAGAGATGGCAGTTAGACTTCTGTGACCATTAACTTCTCCAAGACAAATCCTTACTGAACCAGATAACTGAATCTGATGCTGACAATTTTATGAATCCTTAACATTCCTTAGAACCTTCTGTTTCCAATATAAAACAGTAGGGCTGAGATACAGGTCAGAAGATAGATTCTCAGTGGCCTAAACATGGTAGAGAAGAATAAAGCATAAAAGCCCAGGTGGATTCCAGCTCTTAGCAAGAGTTAGTGATGCTCATATACTGGAAGCAGAATCACATTTGTGTGGTCTGTGTTTAAATTTTAGGATAGTGGTTAAAATGCATAGGGCAAAGAAGTAGTGAGAATGGGGACCATAGTTTCTCTAAAAAGTACTGTGAGTGAAGTTATGCAATGCTGATTCTGTCATGACATGGAAGGCAAAATAGTCATACTGTCAGTCAAACACAGATGTCGCCCATCTAAAAAAGAATTATTTGAGTAAGTAATATTTTGCAAAGGGTTCTGTTAATCTCATTTTTCTCTCTCTGGGAAAGATAAACTTAACTATAATATTTATTATAGAACACAAGATTTACCAATTTTAGTCATTTACATAGAAGTACTTGGATAGATTCTTTTATTGCATGCTTTATAGCAACCAAAATATTTTTTAGACTAAAAGAATCTTTATTACAAAATGAAAATTTAAATATGAATATTGACATGCATATGTTTTAATAAGTGCAGTTATAAATATATTTAGTTATCAACTCCAAAGATTATACCATGGATTTTTGACATGTATTTTCTATTTACAATTTACAATTTAAAATTTTTATGGATAAATAATAGTTGTGTATAACTATAGGGTACATGTGATGTTTTGATACCGGCATACAATGTGTAATGAGTAAATCAGGGTAATTGGAGTATTCATCACCTTGAGCATTTATACTCTGTGTTATAAAGTTTCCAATTCTATTCTATTCATTATTTAAAAATTTAGAATAAGTTGTGCAGGAAGCTTTAGCCCTTATGACTAAGGTTTTGAGTCATTTTTTTCTCAGGTTTTAATGACTTTTTGTGTGTCTCATGGTTGCACTTCACTGGATTCGGTAGGAAAGAGTCACTTTCAATAGATGGTACATATTGGTTTTGTGTCTAGTAGGTGTTAGCATTGTGATAAGCATTGGGAGCGTTAAGTGAAGAAAAATAAGCGTCACAGGTCCTGCCCTTATGGAGATTAAAATTTAATTCTAGAAGAACACATTATTCGGATAATCTTTTACTCATCTCTGAAATTGACACTGTAAATAATGCTGTGGAGGGGCGTAAAAAGGTACTGTCAAGGGGTGACTTGGCCTAGGTAAGAAAATTAGGGGCAGGCCTTCCTATAATGTGAAGAATCATCAAGAAAACTGAATATTTCAGGCAGTGAGAACAGAGCATACAAAGCCTCATGATGGCAAAGGGAGAAAATTATTTTCCCTTTCCCTGAGGGGAAAGGAAAAGGCAGAGGTAGTTGAAGTGAAAACACCAAGGGAAAAGTTACGTGAAGTGAACAGTGATTTGAAGCAAGGTTGGGAATGATGATGGTGTGAGGCAAGATCATTCTGGAACTTCTGGCCATTTTAAATAATATTGTCTGTATTCTAAGAATGTTGGGTGTCCATCAAAATAATCCAAAGTTCAGGAGATTTCATGACAGATACTTCTTTTGAAAGGGATGACTCAGGGTGGAGAACTATTTGTAGATAGAGGCCAAACTTGTTTTAGTCCTTTTCTGTTTGAAGAGATATGTTAGTTTGTGGATTTGCAACAGTTCCAGGTTCACTTTCAGTTTAATATTCTTAGTAAATTGTTTTAAAGGTGTTTCTGCTTCAGTACTCTCTGCAAAGTGTGATTCTAACTTTTCTTAAGAGAGAAATGCTCCATTTTGTATGCAGCTGTGGCTTTCCAACCTTAGCATTCCTGGCCACGTCTTTGTTGTCTGTTGTAGTCAGCATCCTGTGCTTGCTACGTAAATTATGTCAAATATTACAGTCAAAACAAAATGCAACAGAAATATCCCCTGCTTCTCCTTGAGGGGTTATGAAAAAAACCATAAAATAAGTGTTGTTAGGGAAGGTGTCCTAGAACCACTCCCCTGACACTGGGACGAATTTCTGACCCAGTTGCTTAAAACAGATCTTGCCAATTCCTGCTTTATAACCATGTTAGGTTTTGGAAGGTAATTTGTAAATCTGTTCCTTAAAACCTGAAACTGATTTTTCTGTAGAAACAAGCTTTTCAAACTTCAATAGCAGTTTTCAGACCAAGTTTGCCCACAAAATTTAAGGCAAAGAGAGATAAGGAGAAATAAAGTGTGTGTTATATTATTGTTACCACGTATTTGACAGAAAGGTATTTTATCATTTAACCCTCAAAATCAAGAGAGGAGGTATTAGAATCCCTGTGCTGTAGGTTTTTATAGATTAATACTTTTCTAGTTTACATCTTAAATGTAGGCGTGCACCTTCCTTTCTTTAGCTGTATCAGTGAGGTTAGGTAGAAAAATTTTTTCTTTTAAAGAGAGGGGCTGGGGTGTTTGCTTACTCCTAGTCACAATCAGTGACATAACTAGGAAGAAGTGATGAGATCCGTGTAAAATGACAGTTAGGGAGAGCTTTTCTGGACATCAGATTAATCACCATTATTCTCCCAGCCACCATTTCCCAAGGACACCTCCCAAGCCAGCCCTATAAATGCTCTCACCATTGCAATTACAACCAGTTTACTATTGCTAGCAGTAACACATCACAGCTACCAAGAAAACACCAATACTGCTTCCTCTAATTTTCTATTATTTCAAGCATCCTCTGAATATTACTACTGCTTCCTCTACTATTTACAGTCACCATCATCTTCCTAGTGACACTTTATATAGCTAGGCAGCTCTTCACTCTCCTTGTAAATATGCCTGGATTTAAACAAAGAATTCTGATAATTTTAAAGTTCTCTGCAGTCCACCCATAGCCACTTGAATTACAGAAGAAAACCATGAATGAGAAGGTGAAAAATTATACATATATTCTCTAGAAAAAAAGCACTTAACCATGGGAATAAAAAGGTAGCTGAAGATATCATTAACTAAATGAGAAAAAGATAATATTAACTGAATGAATGAGAAAAAGCTACCACGGAAGAGATTAAAGATCAAATCAGTTAATAATATCAAAGGAGGCTGGTTATATAGATAAATTTAAGGAGAAATAAATGAGAGAGCTTGGAGATACTTCAAAAGGGAGAAAAGATGAAAAATACCACTCTAATGAAAGCTCTTTCTTACCAATAGTGGTAAATTATAATTTATCAAATTTTGGAGGGGGGGGGGAAATTAGTAAAATTTGCCATTTTGTTTTAACGTAATTAGTAGAAATATATGAGACAATATAGATAATAATCATTTGAAACATAATATAAAATAAAAATAAACAGGAATAGAAATAAGAAAAATGACAGAGATTGTGGGTGATCTTGTATCATGCTGTCTTTTCTCAGTGTTAATGTATAGCAATGTTGGTAAACCTGCATAATTTCTGCCTATTTATTGTTTCTCCTCTGGCTGGTAGGGACGACAGAAAAGGCTCTGGGTAGTCCTCTGATATAGCTTGTCCCTTCCCATATCTCATGTTGAATTGTAATCCCTGGTGTTGGAGGTAGGGCCTAGTGGGGTAATGGAGTCATGGGGGTCGATTTCTCATGACTGGTTTAGCACCATCCCCTTAGTGCTGTCCTCACCATAGTGTGTGACTGCTCATGAGATCTGGCTGTTTAAAACTCTCTCTCTCTCTCTCTCTCTCTCTCTCTCCCTCCTGCTTTTGCCCATGTGACGTGCAAGATTCTGCTTTGCCTTTCATCATGATTCTGTTTCCAGAGAAATGCCTAGAAGCAGGTGCTGGCATTATGTGTCTTGTACAGCCTGCAGATCTGTGATGCAACCAAACCTCCTTTTTTTTTTTTTTTTTTTTTTTAATAACTACCCAGTCTCAGTTATTTCTTTATAGCAATACAAGAATGGCCTAATACACTCTCAAATAAGTTTCTTAGATCGACCATTTCTATTTGAAATGAATCCTCAGAAGCTCATCCTTTTGAGAAACGAGGTAAAACATGAAGGCATTTACCAAAAGAACAAGTTTAACTCCTATTACACATAGTGCATGCCGGCCCAGTTTCTTTAACAAATTATAGGGAAAATGCAAACCTTAGGTCAAATGTTCAACTGTGACTGCTTGAACCTAAGCCTCTGTTGACTAAAGAAAAAAAAGCATTTTTTTGACAAAGGGTCTCGCTCTGTTGCCCAAGCTGGAGTGCAGTGGTGTGACCCTGTCTCATTGCAAACTTCTCTCCCTCCTTTGCTCAAGTGATCCTCCCACCTCAGCCTCCTGAGTAGCTGGAACTATAGATGAGAGCCACCATGTTTAGCTTGTTTTTATTTTTTAAAGAAATAAAGTCTCACTCCTGGGCTCAAGTGATCCTCCCGCCTTGGCCTCCCAAACTTCTGGGATTATAGGCATGAGCCACTGCTACCAGCCAAAATCCAGATCTTTAAAGAATTAAAGTTGGTTTTCTTCAGAAATCTTATCAAGGACTATAGACTGAGGCCTATTGCCTGAGAGCAGTCCTCTAGAGAGAGCCTACTAGTCTGCTCTGGCACAGTGTTTCAGTATATTATTAGTATATTGATTCTTTGAGCATTGGAAACACTTTTTAACATTAATATATGTATGTTGAATGTATATGCATAAATATTTATAGAATCATAATTCTAGTGCTCTTAAAATGTAGCCTAATTAAGGGTAAAGGAAGCTTGGATATTTTTACAGATTGTAACCAATTTAATTCCCTTTCATTTCTTATCCTTTTGCTGTCTTTTGAAAATGTGTGGCCCCAATATGAAGCAGTGATCCAAATAAGCAGTGAAAATATGTGGAAAACCTGCTTTTTGTTGAAGAAAGTCACACTGAATTTTGATTGAAAAAGATATTTTCTTCCAGTGGAGATGGCTGATCAAATGCGTGTGTCAGGGAAGAAGAAAAAAAATAAAAAAGTGTTCAAAATGAACCATCACAAAGAAAGAAAAAGAAAGTTTTGAAAAAAGGAGTTAAAATAGAGCAAAAAAGATGTAGAAAAACTTTATTCTCAGCAAAATTGTGTTGCCAATTCAAATAATATTTTTACTTTGGTTTGCTGGTTAATATATTAATGTAGGAAGGATTTTTCTATCTTAGCAGAATATTATAAATGCATATACTATTTTACATAAACAGTACATTGTTCTACATATTCTTTTATAACTTATCCACATTGGCAACTTCCATTCATACTTCTCCCTCCCTTTGACTCTGATCTAGCCACGGTGGATTTCTAATGGTACCTTATATGTGCATATTATCTTACAAAGATCTTTCTACCTAGGATATTTTTTCCATCTATTCTTTCCCAACTTAACATATATGACAACTTTATGTATCAGGTACATTGTCATTTTCTCAAGGAAACCTTTTTGTTCCTTCTTTCTAGACAAATTCCTTATCGTATATAGTCCTATAGCACTATCTCTCCTTCTTAGTAGCTAATGCAGATATATGCAATGTTTCATTTTTCTTAGATTAAATAATGTTTTTCTTCTGGGAAAATAAGCTTTCCATATGGGAATGGCCAAAACCTTTGCTTGCTATTTGTGCCATTTATTAGTACTCATCCCTATTCTAATATTTCTGCATTGTCTGGAAGCCTGAAAATTACATTTTCTAACTCCCTTGCAGCTGGGTGTTGCAAGGAATGGATAGGTTCTGCCAATTGTAATCTCTGGAAAGAAATAAGATTCCTGTTGAGAGGGAAAATGTGTTCTGCCTCTGGTTCTAGCATAAGCCTTGGTGGTAACTACAGGTGATTATGTGCCCCTAGCAGTAGCATCAGTAGTTTCGGTAATGAAAGCAGGAAAGCTCCTGCCTGATCTTTGGGTAACACTGTCTTCTCCCTAATTCCATCACATTTGTGACAGATTTTAGTGTTGGATCCCTCACAGCATTGCTTAGATTGGTTTTTGATTTCTGAACTGAATCCTGACCAGTAAACCTAGTTCCTGATGTGTATTATGGTTGAATAAATATACCTACTCTTCCACTCAATATGCCATAGTTATGTTTTGTGTAATTAAATACAGATCTTCATCAATATTGATTTTCCAAATCCATTTAAATTACTCCCTTCTAGCTAATCTATAAAATAGAAATAGAATTCTTTTAAATCCTTTCTATCTTAGTGGAAGGCACACTTAATGTTTAACTTTCTATTTGTTTATTTTATCAGGCCTCAGCCTCAAATGACAAGGAGCTGTAATTAGGACTTTTGAATTAAATGAATTTACTGAGAATGTGTATGGTTCTTTTTAAGCTTAATTTTTTATTAATAATTTAGATTTATGAAAACTAGTTAACTTGTTCACACTGATAAAGTATCTTTCAAAGTGAATTTTAATATATTATATGTATATAAAAAGATTATTAGAAGATAAACTGGTCATAAATGATACCTATTTTTGGTATTTTATTTGACTAGAATTTTCTTTCCTTGTGATATTAGAAAAAAAAATTATTCCAGAGTTCTGTATAGTCCTAATGACATATCTAAAGCTTAGAGAAAGTAACAGAAAAGTTTCAAACTTGACGATTAAGCATATTATTGAACAGATTCCGCTTCACCCTAACTTTGAGTGATTTTGGAGGCAGAAAAAAAATACCCATTGGGAGAAGAATATAACAAATTAAAAATGTCACTCTCTAAATATTTAAAATAATGATAATAAAGTGAAAGCCATGAAACAGTATCTTTGCATTAAAAATCATTTATTATATTTTAAAGTGTCTCAGTATGTACAGAAAACAAAATGACAGGCATTTGAACTAAACAAAGAACTAACTAATTTCCAACTGATTAATCAAAATGAAATTAAAGTTTCCCGAAAGACTTATTTTGATTTTCATTTTTTCTCTAGTAAATATAATGATTTTTTTCTTGTGTGTTCTTGCCAAACAATATAAACAGTTAAGGCCCCTAGTTAAATATTTTAATGAAAGAGTCTGTTTTTATATATCTAAAGTTTTATATTTGAATGGAAGTTCATGTAGTCTGTTTTAAATAATAATGAAGAGTTGAAACATGATTTAGGAAGGTTATAAACTTATTTTTCAGGCAATATGTGAACTTTCTGTATTAAAAAAATTTTTTCCTCTGTCGATCTTCGATTTCTAAGAATTATTTTAAACCTGAATTAGCTTATAGTTTGTGAGATAGATATTAAAATTCAACATCTCTAGTCTGAAGCAATTTAAAACAAGCTTGCATTAACAAGTTAACAGAGCCTATCTAAACCTAAACACATCAAGAATCTTAGTTTATACATCATTTCAATATCTGGACCATGACTTAAGAGAAGAAGCAGGTTATTTCCTTTGTAGTTGTGAAATTTTATTGTTAAGTTTTTTTAACTGGGGAAATTTTAAAAAATGTAAAAGAGTAGTCTTATATAAGATTATGTACCAGATAAAACGAAAGGGGAAAAAAATTAAAATATGTTGTCTACGAGGTGATCCTTTTAGTGGGCAACCCAGAAAAAAAGGAAAAATAGGAGAATAGTCAGAATAAAATATACAACAAAATTAGATTAAAAATTTTCTAATTTTTAAAAAAATTGTACTAATCACTGATAGATGTCCACACATACAGACACACATGTGCAATCATACCTTGGCAATTTTTAGCGATTTTATTTTGAAATACTTATAATTCATAAAAGGCTGGAAAGATAGGGACAGAAAAGTTCTTCCTATCAATTTTTCATCTATCTCCCAATGGATACACAGTAAATAATTATAGTATAATGTCTAAACAAGGAAACTGACATTGATACAATGCTATTTTACTGATGTATTATTGTCCTATGTCATGTAATCACAAACCTAGATATTTGTAACCACCCCGGCAATCAGGATACAGACCCACTTCATAAATACAAAAATATGCCTCCAATTAACCTTTAATAATCACACCCACCATTCCCTCACCCATCTTTTAACACTGGCAACTTTGAACTTTAAAGTGTAAATGCAAACTTCAAAGTCTTCCAAAAATGAATAAAAAACAAAAAGAAACAGGCCACTTAAAATGACATGACAGGCTGATAAAATACTTCTTACTAGTAATCTGGAACTCATCTCTGGAAATTAGAAGAATTTTTCTTGAGCAAAATACAGTTGAAATATTTATTTGAAGTAAAGTAAATGAGAAGATTATGTGTTCAGTGCTTCTCTGAAGAGAAGCACCAAATTCTTTTTAGTTAACTTATATCTTCTGAAAAGTTTAGTTTCAACCAAATAATAAATAGAGGTGGTAAAGTTCTTTAAAATAATATAAACAAAACTTATAAAAGAGGTCCATCCAATATGAGACTTTTCTTTTTCCGTTGAACTATTATGGAATTTTCACAGATAAAAGTTTCTTCAAAGTCTCTTAGAATGTAGATTAATATGTATATAAATATCTTTATACTTATTGTTTTATTCTTATTTCCATAGGTTTATGGGGAATAAGTTGTTGGTTACACGAGTAAGTTCTTTAGTGGTGATTTGTGAGATTTTGGTACACCTATCACCTGAGCAGCATATCTGTACCCAATTTATAGTATTTTATCCCTCACATTCCTCCCACACTATCCTCCAAGTCCCCAAAGTCCATTGTACAATTAAATATCTACACAATTTATTGATGCAGAGTAAGAATCCTTTCTGCATATGTCAAATATATATAGTGTATATGTATACATGTAATGTGTTATATATAATAATGTATTTTCTGATTGAGACGTATGTATGTCCAACACTTATACATACGAAGTTAAGATGCGCACACACACACACACACACACACACACCCCTCCAGCAATTTGAGAAGCCAAGATGGGTGGATCACCTGAGAACAGGAGTTCGAGACCAGCCTGACAAACTGAAATCCCTTCACTAAAATTACAAAAATTAGCTGGATATGGTGGCACATGCTTATAATCCCAGCTACTTAGAAGGCTGAGGCAGGAGAATAGCTGGAATATGAGAGGCGTAGGCTGCAGTGGGCCGAGATCCTGCCACGGTACTCCAGCCTGGGTGACAGATGTCTCAAAAGAAAACGTATATATATATATATATATACACACACACACATATATATAATATATTAGTTAATTGTATAATATATATGCATTCTTTTAATTGAATAGACATCTTATAATTTTTTTCCTCTCTTATTGAGGTAAAATTCATGTAACAGAAAATTAACTATTTTAAGGTGTACAGTTGCTGGCATTTAGTGCCTTGAGCCAGCTCTAAAACTTTTAGGATATTTGTCTGTGCTGCTGAAAGCCCCACTGCAGAGATTTCTGCTGGTCCCATGTATAGTCTCCTCCCACATCTACTTTGGGCTTGTCCTTGTGATCTGCTTTGGTGGAAAGGACAACAAAAAAATTCAAACAGAAGCTTGGTAAGTGCTGGTATATTGAGGCTTGGCCTCTTGAAATTCAGCTCCATGTTGAGAAGTCTTGGCTATTCTCCTGGAAAAGTTATGCAGAAAACAGAGTCAACCTGGTCAAGAGTCCTGGGAAGCCATCTGTGACTTGCCAACCACAAAACAACTTGCCAATTGACTATTAATGCATGAGTAGCACTCATTTATTCCCACATGGAACTGAGATTAGTTCCCCAGCTAAGCCCTGGCTAAATACCAACACAGAGTGTTGTGGGCAAAGAATTAGTGGTTATTTTAAGCAAATAAATTTTGAAACACTTAGTTTTGCAACAAATAGATAATTAAAATCCTGCCTTTCAAATATTTTCTGCAACTCTGCTGTCTACCCATCTAAATGCTGCCTCTAACCACAGACTTCTAATATTGAAAACCTCCTGTGCTTGTTTTACGGTAGAGTACAATACAAAAGGGAAGAGTAGAAAACAGATGAGTGCCTGAACTATAATAGCTCTCCAAACATTAACTCAAAGAGCCCCTTGTATAAAACTACCTTTGAGATCCAACTTAGTGCTAAGTTTCTTTTAAACAGGGGTCAGAAGAGTCTGGATTCTTTCTGGGTAAATTCTGACTTAGTTTCGTCTTTCTAAGTCAGTCCTCTGTCATTTGGGGAAGATTGGAAAGGATTCTACTTATTAAGTTATGCATACATATCTATCTGTGTTTTCTGTCTTTTCACATGTTATTAATGGGGATAACAGCAAGTCATTAGCCCCATATGTTATGGTACATACTGTCCCACTCATCTGCTTCATCAAAGTCTCCAGATACTGATGGTGTTCTCCCTTCACAAGTATAATTAAGAACAGCAAAAAATTACCCTGACACTCCTTTCACAACATAGTTTGTCATTTTTATAAAGTAACTGATTTTTAAGGAATTCAATTTATCTTTTGTTGTCATTAGATTATTTTCTGTGCCTCTCCTTTCAATTTCACTCTAATATTGGGAAGTCTAATTTTTATGGTGGAGAAGTTTAAGGTACCTTTTTTTTTTAGGCATAATCATATTAAAATAATGGGCTAGGTACTGTGAGAAGTTAAAGAAAAGCATAACAGATTATCCCTAACTGATATAAAATTGAAGTCCAGTTAATAGAATGCTTTATGAATTTCATTTCATCTAAGATATAGGTGAGAAGATTAGTTATTGTTGGCATTTTAAGCCTCTTAACAATGAAGCAATCATATTTTCCCTAAACATAAAACAAAATAGCTTATATATTTTTATTATTATAAAAATGTGTATTATTTCAGAAAATATAGAAAACAATGGAAAACAAATAAAAATGTTTGCAAGTTACCTGTATTTTAGACTACTTACTTGTATCTTTTATACATATAAATAAATCAATAGGTAGAATGCACCCAAGAGAGAGACAGAGCCCAAGAGAGGCATCACAATGACAGCAAAAGCAAAGACAAGGAGATTATCCAGACTATAGTATAAAGCTGGTTTTATTTCTTACTATGTACTTAAATTTATATTGTAGGCATTTACCTGTGAATTTAATGGGTTTTAAAATTTTAATTTTGGTAGCTGCACAGCTATTATTTTGTGGATATAACATAAAATACTTAACATTCCTCTGCCGTTACATCCCCTTTCCTCGTTTTATCATATATTCAATGTTTTAATATCTCAGAAAGGTTTCAGTTTCTTAAATGGAAAAAGTTCCTTAATGAGTTTAGCCCATTATATATACGATTTTTAATGTCGTACAAACTTTCTCTTCTTTTTGTGCCTCTCATCTCTACTGAGTTTACCAATTTAACTCCTACCTGATAGCTAACAATTATGTAAGCAAAAGCACTGTTACAATTGGAAGCTCATCTGTGTCTAAGTATTTAAAAGATGTATATCAAGCTAACAGATCTTACGTAAAATATGTTCTGCTTACTTACCCATGCAAATATACTTTCACAAATACAAACTTGAAAAAGTATGATTTTTATATTACTAAATATGGGCAACAAGTCAAGATTAAAAATGACTCAATTTAATTAATATTGCCCATGTCTTGCCTTCTTTGATGTGCTGAAGATACTTGGATGAAACACGTCATTTATAAATTATTGATTTGTAAAATTTATTTCCTTCATTTTGGCAAAATCACTAGTCATGTTGTTATAATAAATATTTTCACATAATTTGTATTCCAAACTATTCAACTGCTCTGTAATCTTTATAGTCTTATATAGCATTTTCTGAATTTAAATTTGAAGGTATTTATCTTTGCCAACATCATAATAGATGGAATAGTCAATAAAATTCTTAAGGCGGTATCTAAATTGGAAAAAGAAATATACATTTTAATATATACTTTTCTAATATCATATGTTTGCATATTATGAATTATCATTATAAAAATGGTGCAACATATTTTAACATTATCATATAAATCATTGTTATTTATAATCATAATAGTCATAATATGTTATAGCAAAATGCAGACCCATACATTTTTTCTGAAGTCCTTCTTTCAAATATATTAGTGCTGGAATGTTAGGAAATACAGTAGCATCTTTTAAAAAAACAGCATTATATTGGGGTGAGGGGTAGGGGAGGGGCAGCAGGGAGTGGGGAAGTTGGGGAGGGATAAAAGGGGAGAAATACCAGATATAGGTGATGGGGAAATGGAGGCAGCAAACCACCTTGCTATGTATGTACCTATGCAACAATCCTGCATGATCTGCACATGAACCCCAGAACCTAAAGTACAATTTAAAAAAGCAGTATTATGTTTCACAATAAGGCATCTCTATTTAATTAAGACCATCTCGATCTATAATGACTAGAAAACAGACCATATGAAGTAGTTCATAACTTTTGTAAGTTAAACTTTTCCTTTAGACAAACATTTTGCTTCTGAGTTGTATTTTACTGGATTTCCACTTTTTTTTTGTAATATCACATGAAGTTTCTTTTAATAGAAAAATATGGCTGGGCATGGTGGCTCATGCCTGTAATCTCAGCATTTTGGGAGGCTGAGGCAGGCTGATCATAAGGTCAAAAGTTTGACACCAGACTGGCCAATATGGTGAAACCCTGTCTCTATTAAAAATAGATACTCACAAAATTAGCCAGGCATTGTGGTGCATGCCTGTAGTCCTAGCTACTCTGGATGCTGAGGCAGAAGAATCACTTGAACCCAGAAGGCAGAGGTTGCCGTGAGCTGAGATTACGCCACTACTGCACTTCAGCCTGGGTGACAGAGCAAGTCTCCATCCCCCTCCCCCTAAAAAATAGAAAAAAGAAAGACACGAATCTTCTACATCCTTTAAAAAGTAAAACTGCCAAACTTAGATTTATCTACTTTTTTAAAGAATCTATTAACATTATTAGCAGAAAAATTTCTTATACTATATAGCTATCGAAATACTCAAATTTATTTTTTTTGTTAGACCATCTTTGTTTATGTGGGTTTTTTTTTCACAGCTCTTCTGATATATCTTATCCTGGCTAAATGAAATCTAATTGCTTTAGCAGCATGCAGTTGTATTTTCATGTGTTTGAGAGGGGAGGTTGAGTTAAAATTTGACATATGTCTTATCAAGATATTTCTGGTGATCTGCTGCACAACATGTTGACGATAGTTACAATAATGTATTTTATACTTCGAAATTGCTGAAAAAGTGGATTTTAAATGTTCTTACCACAAAGAAATGGTAAACATATGGGGTGATGGATGTGTTAATTAGCCTGATTTGACCATTCCACAATAGATACACATATCAAGACATTACATTCTACCTTATAAATATATAAGATTATTATGTCAATTAAAAATAAAATAAAATTTAAAAATTTTTATCTAGGCAAGAGTTGGAAAATATAAAATATTACTCCTAATTGTTCCATATAATGTCATCAATCTCAGTGTGTTTGAGGCCATTTCTTCCAGTTACACGTATCATGATTGGCTAAGGAATGCTCATAGACTTTTCAGCCAGACTCTGTCTTATATACTTCTCCTTCACCATCAATGTTAGCAGTGTTACCATAGACTTGTCCTCAGTATCATAAATCAGTTCACAATTGAAGATTTTTTGTTTGTTTGTTACTTTGTAAGTAAAAACTTAAGTGTAATTTTTACAGATGATCTAAAACCAATAAATTTATTTTTCTAATTTTACAATACTAGTAATAAATATAAGTGTTCAGCATAATTTTTGTCTTTTATTATTATGATTACTTTAAATTTTTAAACATATTATGGATATCTTATTAAGCACATTATGTATTTTATTCTGAGTTTTTATTCCATTAATCTTATTTTGAAGTTACCATTTTGGTTGTAATTTGATTAATTATTTTTAAATTTTATTTTCATATTTCATCATTCCACAATTAAATTTTGAAATCATTTCTCTTACATCTAGAAAATGACCATTATCTTTTATAAAAATTATGAAGTTAGTGTGACAGAAAACATCTTTTTTTTTTTTGAGATGGAGTTTTACTGTTGTTACCCAGACTGGAGTGTAATGGCACGATCTCGGCTCACCACAACCTCTGCCTTCTGGGTTCAAGCAATTCTCCTGCCTTAGCCTACCAAGTAGCTGGGACTACAGGCATGCACCACCATGCCCAGCTAATTTTTGTATTTTTAGTAGAGATGGGGTTTCACCTTGTTGACCAGGATGGTCTCGATCTCTTGACATCGTGATCCACCCGCCTTGGCCTCCCAAAGTGCTGGGATTATAGGTGTGAGCCACCGTGCCTGGCCAGAAAAGATCTTATCTAAAATATGCTTTTAACAATAAAAACCCTTTAAGAATATTATAAAATATTTGATATCAGTGATCACTTTTGTGTTAAAAAACTATTCATTTGCTTTCTATTCATTTTTTCTGTCAGTTTTAATAAATGCATGTGTCCTTTTCGGTTGGAAATTATTTTTTAAAGTGAACAATTAAATATTCATTAATATGAAATTATAGAAACAGCATATGATCTGGGAGAGGCACAGGCCACCTATGACCCTGAACTGGCATAAGCATGTTAGAAAATAAATGCATGAATGCAAATTATTGTAAAATCAAAATTTGTAAAGTATATGATAACCATACAAATGAACAAAGTCCTTAACAATCCCATTCTATTTGTGATTCTCGGCTTTTGAACTGTGTGGTGGTAAGAAATGCTCTTCACAGTTTTCACTTTGCAAATATTTATCCCTTGATTTAACCTACCATCACTATAACAACCATCAATCACAGATTTACCAAAAATTGGATAAATAATTTTCTTACTTTTAGAAATTAATTTTTCTTAAATGTCTGTATAGCTCACATTTATTTAAATGTTTTGTGTTAGAAGTGTTTTAGGTCTTTATTTAGAAATTTGGTGCTGTTTTTATGACCAGAAAAATGCCATAGAAACTTTGCTCTTGTTTATATCAATTAGTTTATGGTAAAATTGATTTCATTATACAATGTTTTGCTTAAATTTGTGAATGAAAATGTATCTGAGACAAGTTTCAACCAGTTTAGTTTTTTTTTTTTGCCAAGGTTAAAGACGCACCTGTGACACAGCATCGGAAAGTCCTGATGACATGTGCCCAAAGTAGTTGGGTTTTGTACATTTTAAGGAGATGTAAGACATCAGTTGATACCAGTAAAATGTACATTGGTTGAGTTTGGAAAGGCAGGACAACCTGAAGTAGTGACTTAGGGGCTTCCAGGTAGATTTAAAGATTTTCTGATTGGCAATTGGTTGAAAAAGTTACTATGTAGACAGCTGGAATCAGTAGAAAGGAATGTCTAGGTTATAATAAGGGGTTGTGGAAACCAAGGTTTCATCATGCGGACAAAGCCTCCAGGTAGCAGGCTTCAGAGAGATTATATTGTAGACCTATCTTATCAGACTTAGAGAGTCTGAATCTGTTCTATCCATCTTAAGTTCTGTGTTGATGTTCATGGCAATGAGGCATGTCCAGCCCCTACTTCCCATCATGGCCTGAACTAGTTTTTCAGGTTAACTTTCGAATGCCCTTGGCCAAGAGGAGGAGTCCATTCAGATGGTTTTGGGACTTAGAATTGTATTTTTTGTTTACAAAGTCAATTTCCAAGAAACCATGGATGATGTTAAGCAAGAACTTACTGTATATACAAGTGAAGAACTGGCTCATGTGATTGTGGTGGTTGAGAAGTCCCACAAACTGATCTGCTGTCTGTAGGCTGGAGACCCAGAAGAGGAGGTGGCATAATTCCATCTGAGTTTGATGGCCTGAGAATCAGGAAAGTCAAAGATAAAAATACAAGTCTGAGGAAGAAAGGAAAAGATGAGATACTTTAGCTCAATCAGTGAGGCAGAACCAAAAAAAGTCAAATTTCTCTTTTCTCTGTCCTTTGTTTTATTCAGGCCCAGAACAGATTTGACAATGTCTGATCACCATAAAAATGCTAACCTTATCCATAAACCCTCACAGACACACCCAGAAACCCTCATGAACATACGCAGAAACAATGTTTAACCTGAGTACTTATTGATCCACTAAAGTAGGCACATAAAATTAACATTCTTAGGTATACTCCTTCCTTTTAAAGGTAAAACTAAGACTAATTTTTAAAAATTTCTTACTTAAAATCATCCACAAAGTTTATTTTCTTTCTAATAATTTCAGGAGAGTGAGTTTCATGCTTGTTAGGACAAACTTAGCATAATGGCTAAAGGTATCAGCCTTGAAGTCATCAAATAATTTCTAATTTGAGCTCTTTTACTTACTTCAATATGACCTGGAGTAATCTATTTAAATTATGTTTAGTTTCCCTATTTGTAAATCAATTTGCAAATACTCTGGAAATATTCATTGAATAAATATGTTTTAACCACCAATGAGAAGTGAGCTATCATTTTAGATTCATGCAGCACTAAAAGATAAGTAGCACTCAAAAGGTTGACTAGGAAGAATTTGTTATTTTTAAAAACAGCAACCCACAAGATTTTGAAAACATAGATGTTGTATTAGTCTGTTCTCACACTGCTAATAAAGACATATTTGAGACTGAGTAATTTAAAAGAAAGATTTAATAGACTCACAGTTCTACATGGTTGGGGAGGGCTCACAATCATGGTGGAAGACATGTTAGGAGGCAAGTCATGTCTTATGTGGCAGCAGGCAAGATAACTCATGCTGGGGAACTCCCATTTATAAAACTATCAGGTCTCATGAGACTTATTCACTGCCAGAAGAACAGTGTGGGGAAAATCACCTCCATGATTAGATTATCTTTTCATATGGCCATGCCCTTGACACATGGGGTTATTACAATTCAAGGTGAGATTTGGGTGTTGACACACAGAGAAAATCATTCCACCCAAACCCTCCCAAATCTCATGTCTTCACATTTCAAAACATGCCTTCCCAGCAGTCCCTGAAAGTCTTAACTTTCAGTTAACTTAAGGATTAGCTCAAAAGTCCATAGGAGACAAAGGAAGTCCCTTCTGCCTATGAGCCTGTAAAATCAAAACCAAGTTAGTTACTTTCTAAATACAATGGGGGTACAGGCATTGAGTAAACACAGGCATTCCAAATGGAAGAAATTTGACAAAACAAAGATACTGCTGACCCCATGGAAGTCTAAAATCAAGAGGGACAGTCAATTCTTAAAGCTCCAAAATGATCTCTTTTGATTCCATGTCTTACATCCAGGTCATGCTGATACTAGACGTGGGCTCTTTTGGCCTTGGGAAACTCTGCTTCTGTGGCTTTGCAAGGTACAGCCCCGCTCCCAGCTACTTTCATGGGCTGGTGTTGAGGGTCTGCAGCTTTTCCAGGTGTATGGTGCAAGCTGTCAGTGGATCTACCATTTGGGAGTCTGGAAAATGATGGCCCTTTCTCATAGCTCCACTAAGCATCACCCCAGTGGGAGCTCTGACTCCACCTTTGCCTTCATTGGTTCCCTAGTAGGGGTCCTCCACCTCTGCAGCAAACTTCTGCCTAAACATCCAGGCATTTCCACATATCCTCTGAAATCCAGGCAGAGGTTTCCAAACCTTAATTCTTAACTTATGTGCATGCACAGGCCTAAAATCATGTGGAAGTTGCTACGGCTTGAGACTTGCACCCTCTGAAGCAATGGCCTGATCTTTATATTGGCCCATTTTAGCCATGATTGGGATTCAGTCACCAAGTCCTAAGACTACACAAAGCAGCAAAACCCTGAGCCCAGCCTATGAAACCATTTTTTCCACCTAGGCCTCCAGGCCTGTGATGGGAGGGGCTGCCTTGAAGACCTCTGACATGCCTGGGAGACATTTTTCTCATTATCATGGATATTAATATTTGACTCCTTGTTGTGGAAATTTCTGGAGCCATCTTGAATTGCTCCACAGTAAATGGGTTTTTCTTTTCTATTGCATCAGGCTACAAATTTTGCAAACTTTTATGCTCTACTTCCTCTTGAGTGCTTCACCACTTGGAAATTTATCCCCTCAGATACTGAAAATTATCTGTCTCCAGTTCAAAGTTCTACAAATCTCTAGGGCAGGAGCAAAATGCCACCAGTCCAGTTTCAAACAAGTTCCTCATCTTCATCTGAGACAAACTCAACCTGGACCTTTTTGTCCATATAGCTACCAGCATTTTGGTCAAAGCCATTCAACAAGTCTCTAGGAAGTTCCAAACTTTTGCACATTTTCCCGTCTTCTTCTAAGCCCTCCAAACTGTTCCAACCTCTTCCTGTTACCCAGTTCCAAGGTGCTTCCACATTTTTGAGTGTCTACAGCAGAACCCCACTTCTGGTACCAGTTTACTATATTAGTTCTCATGCTACTAATAAAGACATAGACAAGACTGGGCAATTTATAAAGGAAAGAGGTTTAATTGACTCACAGTTCCACATGGCTGGGGAGGCATTACAATCATGATGGAAGACAAATGAGGACCAAAGTCATGTCTTACATGGTGGCAGGCAGATAATTTGTGGAGCGGAACTCTCATTTATAAAGCCATTAAATCTTGTGAAACTTGTTCACTACCATGAGAATGGTATGATGGTGACCACCCCCTTGATTCAGTTGTATCCACCTGGCCCCAACCTTGACACATGGATATTATTACAATTCAAGGTGAGATTTCAGTAGGGACACAGCCAAACCATATAATCTGTCACCCAGGTTGGAGTGCAGTGGCACAATCTCAGCTCACTGTAACCTCCGCCTCCTGGGTTTGAGCAATTCCCTTGCTTCAGCCTCTTGAGTAGCTGGGATTATAGGCACATGCCACCACACCTGGCAAATGTTTTGTATTATAGTAGAGATGGGTTTCACTGTGTTGCCCAGGCTGGTCTTGAACTCCTGAGCTCAGGCAATCTGCCCACCTCAGCCTCCCAATATACTGGGATTACAGGTGTCAGCCACTGTGCCCTGCCTTTCTTTCCTTTTTAACTCTACAATTAATATTAAACAGTAGTATGGTCTCCAAAACATTTGACATTTAAGATAAGTTTGACTGACTCCAAATTATTGAAACTGTTTGGATGAGCATTAAAATGCTATTTGATTTGGACTGACTATAAAGAATTTATTACATTTAAAATATCAATCCACGAGATCTTGAAAACACAGATGTTGAGCATTTTATCTAAAAAGGAACTGTGATCAAATGTTTACATTTTGTTTAATTATTGTGTTACATTCTGATGTGAAGAGAACTTCTGTGTACATAGGCACTGGGAGTAGATATAGTTCTCAGAGGCAGAAGAAGAATGTAAAACCAGGATAAATAAAGCAAACCAAAATATTGGGTTCAAGCCAGGTGCAGTGGTGTGCACCTGTAGTCTTGCCTCCTCAAAGGTTTAGACAGAAGGATCCTTTGAGCCAAGGAGTTTGAGGTTATAATATGCTATTATTGCATCTGTGAATAGCCAGTGTACTCCAGCCTGGGCAACATAACAAAAACCCCATCTCTAAAATATATGTGTGTGTGTGTGTGTGTGTATGTAAGTATGCATGCATATATACAGACATGTATATATCTACACTCACATTGTATATATTAGGAATCAATATTTTAGTAAACTGTGCAAATATAGGAAGGACACAGAATTCAGAGAGCCCTACAAATCAAATTGCAATGGTCGGGGGAGGACTCAAGATGGCGCTGTGAGAACAACCCAGGATTGGAGTTCTCGTTGTGTCTGCGGAGAGGTGAGTCTGAGCTGCATTTCCAGACTGATCTTTGTTGCTCACAGAACGGGGAAATTCCCAAGTGAAGAGGAGACACGGGACGCCAGGCAGATATTCCGCTTGGCGAAGCCGGCAGCCGGGGTGGCGGCGGCCGGCCCTACCCAACGCTCCCCACAGGGCGCACTTGTCCGGGTGCCCCGTTGAACCGGCAACTGGAGACGTGAGAGGGCTGGACTTGAGACTGAGCTAGACTTGAACAGTGGGCCAGCCCAGGGGATTGCAGGAATAGAGCGTTAGGATTGGCCCAGTGGGACGAACAAAACCGCGATTTCAAACAAGCCCCGTGCAGACGGCCCGAGACGCTCTGAGGGGGAGGGGCGGCCACCATTACCAAGGTAACCCGCCCCAACTGAGATACACACCCATTGCTGATGCAGCCAGCCGTTGCCGAGGCAACCCGTCCCTACTGAGATACACGCCCACTGCTGACGCAGCCAGCCATTGCCGAGGCAACCCGTCCCTACTGAGATACACGCCCACTGCTGACGCAGCCTGCCATTGCCGAGGCAACCCGCTACAACAGGGAGACTCCGCTGCAGGGCGTGGCGAAGAACAGCAGAACAGCGGAGCCAGGGCGAGCCTCACAACAGCAGGGCGGAGCCTCGGCAGGCAAACAGTGGCTAGTCTGCATCCTAGCTGGGCAGGACCTCAACGGACATCCAAAAATAAAGCCCAAACCCCTCAACACAGAGCATTTGAGAAAAAAAAAGGGTTTTTTTAATGAGCTCTGTTGCAGCAGAATCAAACATAGCAGCTTAACAGCCCTGAATGAACAACACAGCTCACAGCTCAGCAATTAAACCCCTATAAAGTACAAACTGTCTCCTCAAGCAGCTCCCTGACCCCTCTATATCCAAAAGACTGACATTAGGCAGGCACCATCCTGGGACAAAGATAGCAGAAAAAGAAACTGGTAGGATCCCTCGCTGTGCCACAGCTGCTAGAGGTGCACCCCAGACAAGCAGGGTCTGGAGCGGACCTCAGCACTCGTACAGTGAAGGGGCTAGACTGGTAGAAGGAAAACCAAGCAACAGAAATACTTCATCATCAACAATCAGGGTGTCCACTCAGAGACCCAATCAAAAAGTCAGCAACTACACAGACGACCAGCGGACAAATCCGCAAAGATGGGAAGAAACCAGCACAAAAAGGAGGAAAACACCCGAAACCAGAACACCTCGCCTCCTAGAAAGGACCAAAACTCCTCACCAGCAAGGGAACAAAGCTGGACGGAGAATGACTGTGACGAAATGACGGAATTAGACTTCAGAAGATGGATAATGAGAAACTTTTGTGAGCTAAAAGATCATGTATTAAATCAATGCAAAGAAACTAAGAACCTTGAGAAAAGATTTGAAAAAAGATATGAGGAAATGATAACAAGAATGGATACCTTAGAGAGGAATATGAATGAATTAAAGGAGCTGAGAAACACAATATGAGAACTTCACGAAGCATGCACAAGTTTCAATAGCCGAATTGACCAAGCAGAAGAAAGAATATCTGAAGTCGAAGACCAACTCAATGAAATAAAACGAGAAACCAAGATTAGAGAAAAAAGCGCAAAAAGGAATGAACAAAGTCTCCAAGAAATGTGGGACTATGTGAAAAGACCTAACCTACGTTTGATAGGTGTACCAGAAGGGGACGAAGAGAATGAATCGAAGCTGGAAAATACTCTTCAGGACATCATCCAGGAAAATTTCCCCCACCTAGCAAGACAGGCCAACACTCAATTGCAGGAAATTCAGAGAACACCACAAAGATATTCCGCAAGAAGAGCAACCCCAAGGCACATAATCATCAGATTCAATAGGGTTGAAATAAAGGAGAGAATACTAAGGGCAGCCAGAGAGAAAGGTCGGGTCACCGACAAAGGGAAGCCCATCAGACTCACAGCAGATCTCTCGGCAGAAACACTACAAGCCAGAAGAGAGTGAGGCCCAATATTCAACATTCTTAAAGAAAAGAACTTTCAACCCAGAATTTCATATCCAGCCAAACTGAGCTTCAGAAGTGAAGGAAAAATAAAATCCTTTGCGAACAAGCAAGTACTCAGAGATTTTGTCACCACCAGGCCTGCTTTACAAGAGCTCCTAAAAGAGGCACTACACATAGAAAGGATCAACCAGTACCAGCCATTCCAAAATCACACTGAATGCTAAAGAGCATCAACATAATGAAGAATCTACAACAACTAATAGGCAGAACAGCCACTTAGCATCAAAATGGCAGTATCAAATTCACACATAACAATATTAACCCTAAATGTAAATGGACTAAATGCACCAATCAAAAGACACAGACTGGCAAATTGGATAAAAAGCCAAAACCCATCAGTGTGCTGTATCCAGGAAACCCATCTCACATGCAAGGATACACAAAGGCTCAAAATAAAGGGATGGAGGAAGATTTACCAAGCTAATGGAGAGCAAAAAGAAGCAGGAGTTGCAATTCTCATCTCTGATAAAATAGACTTTAAAGCAACAAAGATCAAAAGAGACAAAGAAGGCCATTACATAATGGTAAAAGGATCGATACAACAAGAAGAGCTAACGATCCTAAACATATATGGACCCAATGCAGGAGCACCCAGAAACATAAGGCAAGTTCTTAAGGACTTACAAAAGGACTTAGACTCCCACACAATAATAGTGGGAGACTTTAACACTCCACTGTCAATACTAGACAGATCTACCAGACAAAAAATCAACAAGGATATCCAGGGCTTGAACTCAGACCTGGAGCAAGCAAACCTGATAGACATTTACAGAAATCTCCACCCCAAATCCACAGAATACACATTCTTCTCAGCACCACATCACACCTACTCTAAAATTGACCACATAATTGGAAGTAAAGCACTGCTCAACAAATGCAAAACAACTGAAATTATAACAAACAGCCTCTCAGACCATAGTGCAATCAAGTTAGAACTCAGAATTCAGAAACAGACCCAGAACCGCACAGCTTCATGGAAACTGAACAACTGGCTCTGGAATGTTGACTGGGTAAACAACGAAATGAAGGCAGAAATAAGGAAGTTCTTCGAAACCAATGAGAACGAAGACACAACGTGCCAGAACCTCTGGGACATATTTAAAGCAATCTCTAGAGGAAAGTATATAGCAATCAGTGCCCATATGAGGAGAATGGAGAGATCCAAAATTGACACCCTATCGTCAAAATTGAAAGAGCTAGAGGACCAAGACCAAAAAAACTCAAAACCCAGCAGAAGACAAGAAATAACTGAGATCAGAGCTGAGCTGAAGGAGATTGAGACACGAAAAACCCTTCAAAAAATCAATAAATCCAAGAGCTGGTTTTTTGAAAAGATCAACAAAATAGACAGACCACTAGCCAGATTGATTAAAAATAAAAGAGAGAACAACCAAATAGATGCAATAAAAAATGATAAAGGGGAAATCACCACAGAGTCTACAGAAATTCAAACCATCATCAGAGAATATTACAAACAACTCTATGCGCATAAACTAGTAAACCTGGAAGAAATGGACAAATTCCTGGATTCCAGTGTCCTCCCAAGCCTAAACCAGGAGGAAGCTGAAACTATGAATAGACCGATAACAAGGTCTGAAGTTGAGGCAGCAATTAAGAGCCTACCTCACAAAAAAAGCCCAGGTCCAGACGAGTTCACAGCCGAATTCTACCAGACACACAAGGAAGAGCTGGCACCATTTCTTCTAAAACTATTTCAAACAATCCAAAAAGAGGGAATCCTTCCCAAATCATTTTATGAGACCAACATCATTCTGATACCAAAACCTGGCAGAAACCCAACAAGAAAAGAAAACTTCAGGCCAATATCCATGATGAACATAGATGCAAAAATCTTCAATAAAATATTGGCAAGCCGATTGCAACAGCAAATCAAAAAACTTATTCATCATGATCAAGTAGGATTCATCCCGGGGATGCAAGGCTGGTTCAACATACGCAAGTCTATAAATGTAATTCACCACATAAACAGAACCAAAAACAAAAACCACATGATTATCTCAATTGATGCAGAGAAGGCATTTGACAAAATTCAACAGCCCTTTATGCTAAAAACCCTCAATAAACTCGGTATCGATGGAACGTATCTCAAAGTAATAAAAGCTATTTATGACAAACCAACAGCCAATATCATACTGAATGGGCAAAAACTGGAAGCATTCCCTTTGAAATCTGGCACTAGACAAGGATGTCCTCTTTCACCACTCCTATTCAATATAGTACTGGAAGTTCTAGCCAGAGCAATCAGGCAAGAAAAAGAAATAAAGGGTATTCAAATAGGAAAGGTGGAAGCCAAATTGTCTCTATTTGCAGACGACATGATAGTATACCTAGAAGACCGCATTGCCTCAGCCCAAAAACTCCTGAAACTGATAAGCAACTTCAGCAAAGTCTCAGGATATAAAATCAATGTGCAAAAATCACAAGCATTCGTCTACACCAATAACAGACTTAAAGAAAGCCAAATCAAGAGCGAACTGCCATTCGCAATTGCTACAAAAAGAATAAAATACCTTGGAATACAACTCACAAGGAACGTAAGGGACCTCTTCAAGGAGAACTACAAACCACTGCTCAACAAAATCAGAGAGGACACAAACAGATGGAGAAACATTCCATGTTCATGGGTAGGAAGAATTAATATCGTGAAAATGGCTATACTGCCCAAAGTAATTTACAGAATCAACGCTATCCCCATCAAGCTACCATTGACTTTCTTCACAGAACTGAAAAAAACCACCACAAACTTTATATGGAACCAAAAGAGAGCCCGCATAGCCAAGTCAATTCTAAGCAAAAAGAACACAGCGGGGGGCATCACACTACCGGATTTCAAACTATACTACAAGGCTACAGTAATCAAAACAGCATGGTACTGGTACCAAAACAGAGATATAGACCAATGGAACAAAACAGAGGCACCGGAGGCAACACAACATACATACAACTATACAATCTTTGATCAACCTGACAAAAACAAGCAATGGGGAAAGGATTCCATGTTTAACAAATGTTGTTGGGAAAACTGGCTAGCCATGTGCAGAAAGCAGAAACTGGACCCCTTCCTGACACCTTACACTAAAATTAACTCCAGATGGATTAAAGACTTAAACATAAGACCTGGCACCATAAAAACCCTAGAAGAAAATCTAGGCAAAACTATCCAGGACATAGGAGTAGGCAAGGACTTCATGAACAAAACACCAAAAAGCATTGGCAACAAAAGCCAAAATAGACAAATGGGACCTAATGAAACTCCACAGCTTCTGCACGGCAAAAGAAACAGTCACTAGAGTGGATCGGCAACCAACAGAATGGGAAAAAATTTTTGCAGTTTACCCATCTGACAAAGGGCTGATATCCAGAATTTACAAAGAACTCAAACAGATTTACAGGAAAAAAACAAACAAGCCCATTCAACAGTGGGCAAAGGATATGAACAGATACTTTACGAAAGAAGACATATATGAGGCCAACAATCATATGAAAAAATGCTCATCGTCACCGATCATCAGAGAGATGCAAATCAAAACCACATTGAGATACCATCTCACGCCAGTTAGAATGGCGATGATTAAAAAATCTGGAGACAACAGATGCTGGAGAGGATGTGGAGAAAAAGTAACACTTTTACACTGTTGGTGGGAGTGTAAATTAGTTCAACCATTGTGGAAGACGGTGTGGCGATTCCTCAAGGCCTTAGAAATAGAAATTCCATTTGACCCAGCAATCCCATTACTGGGTATATATCCAAAAGACTATAAATCGTTCTACTGTAAGGACACATGTACACGAATGTTCATTGCAGCACTGTTTACAATAGCAAAGACCTGGAATCAACCCAAATGCCCATTGATAATAGACTGGATTGGAAAAATGTGGCACATATACACCATGGAATATTATGCAGCAATCAGAAATGATGAGTTTGTGTCATTTGTAGGGACATGGATGAATCTGGAGAACATCATCCTCAGCAAACTGACACAAGAACAGAAAATGAAACACCGCATATTCTCACTCATAGGTGGGTGATGAAAAATGAGAACACATGGACACAGAAAGGGGAGTACTAAACACTGGGGTCTATTGGGGGGAAAAGGGGAGGGCCAGTGGGAGGGGGAGGTGGGGAGGGATAGCCTGGGGAGAAAAGCCAAATGTGGGTGAAGGGGAGAAGAAAAGAAAGCACACTGCCATGTGTGTACCTACGCAACTGTCTTGCATGCTCTGCTCATGTACCCCAAAACCTATAATCCAATAAAAAATTAAAAAAAAAAACACAAATTGCAATGGTCAGGAACTAGAAAATATGTAGAAGTCAATGAACTTGTCATCAATTCAAAAGCCAAGAAGAAGGTTAATATGCCTTCTCTTGGGCAATGGATAGATTGAGACAGAGCTGCTTCTCTTTTTCCTTGCAGGTGCAAGAACCAGAGGCTCTTTCCCAGGATCAGAGATAAAAATAAGAGAGAAGTTTATAATAGATAGGTGCCTGGAAATAACAGTAGACATAGTTCACAAGAAAAATTATAAGTGAGTCATATTTTTTTAAATTCATTTTTGATGTCATAGCACCATCACCCCAAGCTTTTCTTCTTAAAAATAGCCTCTATGAAATTTGCTGTTATGTAAATTTCATTAATGATTTAATCAAGCCAATTAAAGTAAAGCTCCTTTACTTTGTTAAACATTTCAAGTTGAATAAGGGTAGTAGCAACTGAAGAAGTTTCTTAGGTACTCAGTGCTATAAGACAGTTTTATATACCAATGATTCTGGAATATTTTTTTCCCTTTCATTTGTATTTAATCTACCTCTTCACAGATCTATTTGACTTATGGAAAAAATAAAATGAATTCATTCTCAAAAAGTACAAGAAGGTAATTTTAGAGCTTTTAGAACTCACTGCCCCTGTTGCTATCCTCCCACACCCTATGAGTTGTATGTTTATTTTCTCTTAATGGATTTAATAAAAAATATGAAACTGTGTCCCTTTACAGAACAATTAAGTTATACCAATATGTTTATTGACTTTGTTGATAGACAACTAGCCAAGGCCTCCCACTCTGACCCTGGCATATTTACTGACACCCTTGGATATAAAACGTAGCAAAATTGATTTATTTACTTTTAACACCAAGATTACCCATTTGATGGAGTACGTAAAGATTAAATGACAGCCAAGTTGGCTTCTTTATATTTCCATCTTGGTCCATTGATTTGCTGGATTTTTCTTTTTTTCTAAATCTCATTATTTCAGAACTTTAATTGATTCTTTTGAAGTTGTTACTTTATCAACAACAAGGGTCTTGGATGAATTTTATTTCAAAAAATTATTGCAGTTTGGACAGCCATATGCTGCCACTTGTTTATTACACGGAAAAAGAATAATGTGGGAAAGTCAGATTATGGGCAGATTGTATTGGGAAGAGCTAGAAACCAGAAAACCAGAAATCAATCAACTGCTATAACTAGTTAGAGAACCTTGAATAAGTCATTTAACTTCCCTGAGTCTCAGTTTTCTTATTTATAAGAGGAGTGAATTTGTACTAGATAACATTTGGACCCTTCTGGGTAGAAATTAATTTTTCTATTTACCATTATTCATTTCCAAGTCTGTTTAATCAATAGTTTCCTTGAGAATAGAGACAAAGAAAATGACATTTATTTAAGGTAGAAATTTTGGGTTGTTTGCTTGTTTTCCGTACTTATTCTTGTATAATGGTCTAAATAAACAATTTAATTCTCAACAGGTGAATAGCAAGGGAAATAAAGAAGTAAAACTGTGAATAATTATTAAATTGGACAATATAAATTTATTACAACTGTTCTCTTTCTAGACTCAACTGTTTATTCTAAAATAAACTGTAAAATTCATTTATAATACCTGTATTGAAGAAAAGTTTTATTTTTATAATTGGAAAGTCATCTGTAAAATTTTGAAAAGAAAATATTCACACTGAAATTTCTTTATTTTGTCTCAGTGCTGTGCAGTATATTCATTGTCTCTGTCTTCCAAATTATATCATGTTTGATATTAAAATGTTATTTATTTAAGCTGCATTTGATAGCATATGCTAGATTTTATTTTTAACCTTTGATGTTGTTCTGGAAGAATATATTGTTTTTGTATTTATTTGCAAGTCACTTACTGTGTTGTAAAAGTGAAAATATAATAAAAGGGCTATTTATATTTATTTACTATATTCAAGTTTAATATATCTCACTTTCAAGGTAGTTCATAACTCTTTACATGAGATTTGAAAACTTACATACAACATCATCTGTGATTTGGATGTTTAATAAACATGACAGAGACAAAACAGGAATCAAGAAATTACAACTACACATATTTTATCCAAATGTTATCATAGCAATTACTTTGGAAGAGCTATACTGGTTGAACTTTAGATGGAAAGATATGCTTATGTTGCGATTCCTGCTCTAGTCCCTGCCTAATCCCAGGGTCATTAAACTGGATTGTGTCTTTGTCCCCTATTTATGCAACCCAGGAACAGGAACCATTTTAAGTCTCATAAATGCACATGATCTTTCTTACCTCAGGATCTCTCTCCATGTTTTATCATCTTCTTGAAATCATTTTTTGCCTGACCAATTTCTTCTTATGCTTATATAAATTCCTCTCAGTGATCATTTCCACAAAGCACTTTTGATTCTTCTCTCATTGGTCTTGAGACACTTCCCTTGATAGCAATCTCAATATTATCTTGGGTAACTTTCTTTATGACGAAATGAAGAGTTTTGTCATTAAGAGTTTAATAGCTGTTTTTCTGCTTAACATAAGCTTTAAAGGGGCGGGGACTCTGTCTTGTTTTCTCTCCATTTTCAACACCTAATACAGTGTCAACATCTTATACAGAATAGGCATGCAATAAATATTTACTAAATGAATAAATGCAATGCAATTTTAACTTCCTACCATATTAAAAAATTATGATCCCATGTTTTTAAACCTACAGAGTTAAATAGGTGATTCTATTTCATTGGGATAACACCCACTATTATCTAGAAGTTTCTATGTATATGTTTTATTTAAATACAAGTTGTTTTTTTTTTTTGGGTAGGGCCTTATCAATTTATTTCTAATTCACAGATATATTTAAACATTTTCTTTTTTAATAATATCAAATCAGATATATTGTTATTCTTTCAAATGAATTTTTCATTTTCTGAATTTCATACTAATATAGGTACAGACAATAAATAATTTATTCCAGTTATCTATTTCATAATTTTCATTGAATTAAACAATTTCTATGTCATTTTAATTATTAAACTTAGTGCCTGTTAGCTAAGTTAGGGGCTCTATTAAAGTTAGGGGTCCAGCCAGGCATGGTCGTGGTGGCTCAAGCCTATAATCACAGCACTCTGGGAGGCACAGGCAGGAGGATCTCTTGAGACCAGGCGTTCAAGACCAGCCAGGGCATCATAGTGAGGCCACATATTTACAAAAAGAAAAAGAAAAAGGTTAGCCAATTATGCAAGTGCTTATCTGGAACCCTAGCTATCCAGTAGGCTAAGGTGGGAAGATCGCTTGAGCCCAGGAGTTTGAGGTTATAGTGACCTGGAGCTGCATTGCCTTTATATAGGAAGACCCTATCTGTAAAGTGATAATGATGATGATAAAAAATAAAGTTAGAGGACCATTGGTACCCATTTTTCATATTTCTGTTTTATAAGACCTTTACATCTAAGGACTTAGTAACACCAACACATGCTTTAAACTCTAAATAAAAACATCACTAAGAGAGAACTTCTCTAAAAAAAAATTCTCAACTTCAAACATGATGAATTAGCACCTATTCAGAGCCACTCGTGTTTTCTAAAGATATATACAGAATTTTTAAAATTTATTAGCTACAGTGTTATAGCCAGCAGAGTTAAAATAAAAGGGGCAAAAGAGGAACATAACAGCTTATTACCCTATTAGCAGTACAATTAAACATGATTTTATAATATCCATGTATGTGAGATGGGCTATAAAGGGACAATAGTATCTTAAAACTAGAGGACTGCTTAGAGGCCATCTAATCCCAACCTGATGAAGGGTGCTTTCTGCACAATTATCTCTCATCTCATAAGTACTGGAACAATTATAAGGATAAGTTTCCCAGCACTTTGGGAGGTCGAGGTGGGCGGATCACTTGATGTCGGGAGTTTGAGACCAGCCTGACCAACATGGGAAAACCTCATCTCTACTAAAAATACAAAATTAGCCAGAGTGGTGGTGCATGCCTATAATCCCAGCTACTTGGAAGGCTGAGGCAGGAGAATCACTTGAACCCAGGAAATGGAGTTTTTGGTGAGCCAAGATCACACCATTGCACTCTAGCCTGGGCAACAAGAGCACAAATCCATCTCAAAAACAAACAAACAAAAAGGGTAAGGTTTTCACTATCTTTTTAGCATTTCTTTACATTTTTGAACATCCAATATTATTAGAAAGTTTTCTTTTACATTGACACAGAATATGTGATGTTATAACTTCCACACATCCTTACCTGTTTATTTTCAATTCAAACAAAAACAATACATTTAGTCTATATTTATATTGAACATCATGAAAGCACATCTTTACTCTTGCAACAATATTGATGTTGGTAGTTCTGAGATCTCCTCTGAAGTTTGACTTAGTACTCCAGAACGTAGTTTAGACTGAGGCCTAATCTCATTGGTAAATCTTAGGTTTAATCTTCAGTTTCTCTTTACCATGTTGTTCTTTAGTTTGTTCTTATCTAAGTTTAGCATATTCTTTCATATTTGAAGAGTATTCTCTCTCTCTCTCTCTCTCCCCACTTTTTTTTTTTTTTGAGACAAGCTGGAGTGTAGGGGGCAATGTCACTCTGTTGCCGAGGCTGGAGTGCAGTGGTACAATATCAGATCACTATAACCTCTGCCTTCCAAGTTCAGGCAATTCTCCTGCCTCTGTCTTCCAACTAGCTAGTATTACAGGCACCTGCCACAGAGACTGGCTAATTTTTGTATTTTTATTAGAGATAGGATTTCACAAAGTTGGCCAGGCTGGTCTCAAACTCCTGACCTCAAGTGATATACCCTCCTCAGCCTCCCAAAGTGCTAGGATTACAGGAGTGAGCCACCAGTCCAGCTCATCTGAAGAGTATTCTCTTTGATAAAGACAGAAGCATAATAGAAGGAGAGGAGAGATATCACAATGGCATTCATTCTTATTGTGATAGCCATGGCTGGTTGATGCTCTGGAATAAAAAAATATGTGGATAAGTCCAGTCTTCTTCCATGCTCAAAGTAAACTAAAAAAAATTCTTTTTGTGACCTTATTATTAAAAATAAATCTAAATTTATTCAGAAATCACCTTTTATACTAGTGATAGTCTTACAAACCCAGGCCAAATTTTAAATTTCTTTTTTATTGTACATTATACTGTAAACTGACATAGACAATTGGGCATGCACAACTCTTAGACTATTTTTGGGTAAATGCAACTAGTTTCCAAAATTACAGTTAGGAAAGGCTACTGTTGTCACCCTGATGAAACTCTGGCACATGTTTTGCTGCTAACTGGCAGGTGAACGTGAATAATTATACAACTTTTGTGATCTGGATGGCTTCTGATGCTCTGTCCCTTCAGTGCTTCAATAGCATGTGTCATGAAATGTAACATTTTTTTAGCAATAGGATTTCTCTGTGCACACTGAGATAGCAAACAATCTTCTGAATCAGTATATGGATATCAGTGCACTTAAAAATCAATGATAATATAAATATAAATAAGGGAAACTATGTTTCTCACTGTTGGAGTGGGAAATTTCAAGTTAACAATGGGGAAGGGTAGAATGACCCATGTGGAACTGAACTAGCATTAGCAACATCCGTATGAGCTAATGTTTTAACCTAATATAGACAATGATAATAGATACGTAGATAATTATAGAAATGTCTGTTTACACAGATTATATACATTTATTTCCTGGTTCTGTCTGCTCATAAGATCTGGAAGTAATGGCACTTCAATAGCAATGAGAACAGTTAATAATCACATCTTGGTTTTTAATGTTATTCTTCAATAAAAGGAACAAGTGTTTCTTGGAGAAATGACTAATTCTAGTACTGGGGCATGAAATATACAAGGTGTATATGGAGCATTTTTAGAGCCATAAAAAAGGAAGTGCTCATAAAACAAAAGAATGGGGTATGTCAAGGAGATGTAGGTGACAATTGAAAGAGTTTTCAGTGGCCAAAGTTGGAGCATTTTAGGCAACAAAATAATACAGCATTATAATATAACCCAAAGTAAAAAATATCTATAAATCCATGGCAATATAAATAGCTGATTAAATGAAATAACTAAATAGGAAAGCATATATTTGTATACACTTACCAGACTTTTATACATTATTTATTCAAGAGAAGGAAAATTCCAAGCATTTCTTTTTGTAGAACTATTTCATTTCTTTTTACTAGTCAATCAGCAAATTTCGAAAGACATGTTTTACCAATAAAATTTTTATTAATTATCAAAAAGTACTTGTTGAAGCTATCTCTAGAGAAATACTCTAAATAAAAATAAAATTATGTTTATTAAATGTCCCTTAAGTATGAATTATAGCTATAGAATACACACACACACACACACACACACACGAGTCTATGTTGAAGTATTTTAAATTATTAATATTGTAATGCTCTGTTTTTCACTTTTTTTAACTTCTCTTTTTTGTATGACTTTTCCATAGAGCTTTCTGTTCAGCCCTGTGTATTTCTTTAGGCACATTCCTCTTGTTTTATTAGATGCAGTTACTCATGATTTTCAGTCAGGACTTTGTGGAGACTTTCCTAACTGGTTTTCTGTCTTTCTCCTTCTGAATGCTGACTTTTGCCCACATTAGTCACTTTGCTGTCATCAACTACAAGAAAACAAGGTGTCTCTGACTGAAATTTCCTGTAATTACTTCTTTTTCAACTGGAACTTGCTGTCACATTCATGTTATGCCCAGAGAAGCAGCTGTGTCTGTTACATTTTAACATTTTTTTCAGATATAATTTTCAGCCTGTCAACTTTTTCAGACATTTTTCAGACATTGCAAAATTTAATATTTATGCAAATGAAAAATATTCTTCTAGAAATTCTTTCATCAAAATTTTTGAGATACATATATATGATAAACACAAACAAGATACATTCTCTACTACCAAAAGTGGGATGCAACAGATAAACAGTAATTATACTGTGTAAAAACCTTTAGGATAAAGGTGTGCACAGGTGTTTGTTAAAACCCATTGAAGGAGTTTTTAAACCAGCCTTTTTGGGAGAGTTTGGTTAAAGAACAGTCACTAGAGTGGATCGGCAACCAACAGAATGGGAAAAAATTTTCGCAGTCTACCCATCTGACAAAGGGCTGATATCCAGAATTTACAAACAACTCAAGCAGATTTACAGGAAAAAAACAAACAAGCCCATTCAAAAGTGGGCAAAGGATATGAACAGATACTTTACGAAAGAAGACATATATGAGGCCAACAATCATATGAAAAAATGCTCATCATCACTGGTCATCAGAGAGATGCAAATCAAAACCACATTGAGATACCATCTCACGCCAGTTAGAATGGCGATCATTAAAAAATCTGGAGACAACAGATGCTGGAGAGGATGTGGAGAAAAAGTAACACTTTTACACTGTTGGTGGGAGTGTAAATTAGTTCAACCATTGTGGAAGACAGTGTGGCGATTCCTCAAGGCCTTAGAAATAGAAATTCCATTTGACCCAGCAATCCCATTACTGGGTATATATCCAAAAGACTATAAATCGTTTTACTATAAGGACACATGTACACGAATGTTCATTGCAGCACTGTTTACAATAGCAAAGACCTGGAATCAACCCAAATGTCCATTGATAATAGACTGGATTGGAAAAATGTGGCACATATACACCATGGAATATTATGCAGCAATCAGAAATGATGAGTTCGTGTCGTTTGTAGGGACATGGATGAATCTGTAGAACATCATCCTCAGCAAACTGACACAAGAGCAGAAAATGAAACACCGCATATTCTCACTCATAGGTGGGTGATGAAAAATGAGAACACATGGACACAGAAAGGGGAGTACTAAACACTGGGGTCTATTGGGGGGAAAAGGGGAGGGCCAGTGGGAGGGGGAGGTGGGGAGGGATAGCCTGGGGAGAAATGCCAAATGTGGGTGAAGGGGAGAAGAAAAGCAAAGCACACTGCCATGTGTGTACCTACGCAACTGTCTTGCATGCTCTGCTCATGTACCCCAAAACCTATAATCCAATAAAAAATTAAAAAAAAAAAAAGAAGGTTTCCTAGAGGAGTGCCATCTGAAATGAATCCTAAAAAGCAAAGAATGATGTACAGGGATGCAAAAATGAAAGAAGACAGGGAGAGCTGAAGCTCAGTGTTGAGAAAGAGAAATTCATGTTCTTGGGATGGAGGTAGTGCAGGAGATGAAGGTGGAGGTAATGGAGGAGCAGCAAAAGATGAGACTGCAACAGTAAGCAGAGAATATATCACAATGGGTTTTCTGTGTCATGCTACAGAGTTTGAATATTTCGCATAATCAGGTTTGTGTATTAAAAAGATCATTCCAGGAATAATAAAGAGACAAGATTGAAAAGACCATAATTAGAATCTGGCAGAACACAGCTGCTACTGCTAAGATTTAGCTGAAAAATTATGAGGTAATGAATTAAGACAGTGGAAATATAAACAGAGAAGACATAAATCTCCAGCACCACTCGTAGTACCGATCAAAACCAACATTTCATAAATGTATTTGAATAAATGAATCAACAGATAAAATTAAGAAATTTAGGCTAGGATTTGAAGGGGTGTCCAGCTTATGCAGCAGAATTGATAACTATAATGATGAGAGTTAGCACGAGAAAAACTTTGACTCAAAGACAGGCAGAAATTGGAAATCCAGATGGCAAGAGACTTAAAAGAGGCAGATTTCAAGTGAAGGAATATCTTACCATTATCATATTGTTAGTATTCCAGAAATAATTTTTAAGACACAAATCTTATATTTTTAACATCTTATTGGACCATTCATAATATATTGCTAAAACAATGTAAATTTTATGTTCTCTGTTATCTCCACCAAAATTGGGTATATCTTCCGGTTTATGAATTTTAACATAAACATTGTAGTACTGCTTAAGATATAGTACCCCCCTGCTCTCTGTCTAACCTTTCTCTCTCTAGCTCTTTTCCTTTCTTACTTAAACCCACATATATTTACCATACGATCTATTGTCTATCCTGACAGTAACTCGTGGTATTTTAACCCGTGCCTATATCTTCTAACCTGTTGGGATTATTGGGAAAGAAGAACCAGATTATTTGTTCAACTCTGTCCCCATTTTTTGAGCTGCCAAGCCAGTTATGGCATTTTGCAATGTTTGAAGGCGTAGGTCAACACAGCCTGGAAACACCTGTGCTCAGTAAGTACTACTCCACGCCTGTGTTCCCACGCATGTCTCACAGAAAGGCAAATTCACACAGGAAAATCTTCAAGGAACCCTAGTCTCACCCCTGGTTGGTAGGAGGATCCATTTATACATTGGTAAGCAACTCATCATGTTAAGTCTCTCCACAGTCAGCAGACATATTCAAAAAGAACATTATGAAGATAAGTTATTAGATTTCCCATAGCGTTCATGTACTTCTTATTTTTACAAAATGTGCTTCAGGCTCTCTGGCTTTACATCTGCTCTTCTATTTTTTTTTTAACCTTACTGATTTGGCTCACTTCAAGATTTTGTTTTCTGATTTAGAGCGGGTCTTCTCCATCCGCCTTAGTTATGACCCAAACAGTTCCATTTCGAATATCTCTGGCTTGATAATACATATACATGGATTAAATATACATTAACATGGATTAAAAATATATAACAGATCGATTAATTTTACCTCTCTTAGGCTAGCTTACATTTCTCCACCTGTCCACTGGAGGACAATGCAGGACAGAAGCATCATGGAGTGATGAAGGGAGAGGTCCTTTACTAACAGAGACTGTTACAAATTCCAATGTTACAGATGCCAATGACTGTCTGAAGAGGAATAGCAGATGAAATAAAAAGATCTATTCTTATAGGAATCAGTCCACTCAAATTTTATTTTAATTACCCAAATTTAAATAATATATTTGATGTTAATATTAACCAATCATAGATTAACTTGAAAATGATATTTTCAATCATATAATTATTGTCTCATTAACATAACCTGATCTGTATAGATTACATTTTTTAACATCTCCATTTATAGATAGGAAAATGATTCCTATGGTGATATCAACTTGATTACATTTGTTCAACATTTATGTGGTTTAGACTTCCCAAATTGAGAATTTATTGATATGAATCCAAGTTTCCAAATCACATAGAGTATTTTATCAAGATACTTCAGACTACAAAACCCTAAAATCATAAGTGGATTATAAATTTACTTTTAGCATTATAAAGCAACAAATTATAATGATTAAAAACAGTGTGGAACCAAATTGCCTGGTTAGTTCTCAAGATTGCTACCTGCTAGCTTTTTGTCTGTGTGAAAGTTACCTAAACTTTCTGTGTCTAATATTCTTTATCTATAAATTAGGAGTAATTGTAGTATCTTTCTTAAAGGGTTGTGGTAAATATAAAATGAGTTACAACTACGAAAAATCAAAGAACTGATGCATAGACAATTATGTTAATAATGTGTTTGTTAAATAATGTTTTAAATATTCTGTCAGTAAAGTGTTGCATAACATTAAGAATTTTAGATGTTATATTATAGAACTTACTTAAACTTGGACTAACACCTTAGTTTTCTAAGATTCTCAGAGGCACAAGAACAAGGCATTTTATTAGAATATGAATTCTAATGTTATTTTCTTTCTAAAGATATCAAATTTATGTCTTAATTAAAATGAGTCAGTCTAATATTTCATTGTCGGTCTAAAAATGTATTATGAATTTTTCAAGAACAAAATATTGATTATATGGTCAGCAAAGTCAATAAGTCTGACATTTCACATTCATAAAGTTTGATTTATAGTGATTATTACCGGTATTGTTCAATTTCCTATGTGCTGTCTTATCAACAAATAGTATGACTCCTGAAGGTCAAAATGGAAATAAAAAATATTTTGTGCATCTGCTAGTTTAGTGTATTTTGAATGGGAAACTGGTTGGCAATTGCCTCATTGAAAATTTAATTTTCCTTTCATATCTTTCATCCTCTGTGGTTATATAAATGTCTATATTTGCAATCATGCTTTTCCACAGATAAAAGCCCTGTGCGTTCAGTCATTGGTTGAACTTTAAAAAGAAATAATGATAGAAGAATTCTTTATATCACATTTTCTTCATTTACTTATTCTAGTTAAAGCCAAATTCTTTATGGTATTTTAAACTTTATATTCTCTATTATATACTATAATATTATATTGCTGCTATTCAACTTCATTGCTACACTAATTTTCTTTTTTTTTTTTAACCATGGTAGAAGAACTATATAGAAAATAAACAAAAATGAGCTGGGTTTTTTTGGGGAAGCAAAGTTTGTAATTTTAAAGTATCTATTAAATGAACATTGATCAAAATATATTTTGTATTCTACATAACAGTTAAACCAGACAAACTCTTGCTTTTCTGGAATTATTATCACACAAAAGAGATAAAGTATTGAAATGCAGTATGCAGATTTCTTAAAGAACTAAAAGTAGTTCTACCATTTGATCCAGTAATCCCACTACTAGGTATTTGCACAAAGGAAAATAACTCATTATATCAAAAGGACACCTACATATGCATATTTATCACAGCACAATTCACAATTGCTAAGATATGGAATCAACCTACATGCCCATCAACTGATGAGTGAATAAAAAAATCTGGTACATATGTGTATGTGTGTGTATAATATATGTGCATAAGTATGTGTGTATACATATATATTAAACACTACTTAACCATATAAAAGAATGAAATAATGTTTTTTGCTACAAGTTAGGTGGAACCGAGGTCATTAACCTAAATGAAGTAATTCAGGAATGAAAAAACAAATACCACATATTCTCACTTATAAGTGGAAGCTAAGCTGTGGGTATGCAGAGGCATACAGAGTGGCAAAATGGACATTGGAAACTCAGAAAGGAGGAGAATGGCAAGGTGGTGAAGGATAAAATATTACCTATTGGGTACAATGTACACTATGTGATTGACAGGTACATTAAAAACCCAGACTGTACTGCTATACAATTCATCCATGTAATAAGAAACCACTTGTTATTGTTTTTTTTTTTTCAGACAGGGTCTCACTGTGGTCAAGAGTAGCATGCAGTGATGCCACGATGGCTCACTGCAGCCTCAACCGCCTAGGTTCAAGCAATCCTTCCGCCTTAGCTTCCCAAGTAGCTGGAGCTACAGGCAGACGCCACCATGCTCACCTAATTTTTAAATTTTTTTGTACAGATGGGATCTTGCTATGTTGCCAGAGCTGGTCTTGAACTCCTGGGCTTAGTTGATCCTTCTGCTTATGCCTCGCAAAGTGTAGGGATACAGTGCCTGGCCTCTAAAAACACTTGGGCCCCTAAAGCTATTGAAATAAAACAAATTAAAGGAGATTAAAATATTGAAATACAAACCTGATAAACACTTGTTTTGTGTTCAAATAACATAAAACATGACATTTTCATATTTCACCATTTTTTTCTTGTTAGCAATAATATTTACATGTTTAAAAACATCCTCTCTGTTGTTAAAAAGTGAAATTTCTATCTGATATCCTGTTTTTTTCACTATGATTACTCAAAATTCACTTGGATGATTTTTATTTTCATTTAAATCATACTGTGCTGTGTGATTCACTCGAACAGAAAAGGATTCGTCCAGAAATCCTTCTATAGTTGGTGCTGTTATCTGGTATGTACACTCCTAGACATAAAATTCTGTGGTCATTTTAATACTAGTTGATAACACCCATTTGTTGCCAAGTCACTTAGGCAAATCCAGAGGACCTAACTCTCTCTCTCTATATATATATATATACATTTTTAAACAATGGAACACACACTATAGAAACGTACACTCCCTATTTATTAAATAGAAAAATACATATACAAACACAATGAGATAAGTCTATATCTATTATGTAGATCTTTGTATGGTAGATTTTTAGCTTTATTTTAATTTCTTTTTCCTAAAGACCTTTGTAAGAGAAGTGTCTCTGTCCTCATTCTGTATGGGTGTGGAGACTCTCCTTTTATCATCTCGTTCTGAAGCACTTTTCTTTCAAATATTCATTTATCCCAATATGGTTTATTTTGAAATGCAAAATTTATTTATTTAAGCTTCACATGGTAATTACATAGAGTTCTGAATCTCTGCAATTCCCCAAACTTTCATCTTCAAAGTACAGAGAATCATTTCTCAAACTTCGTTCAATAAAACATCAGAATCCCTCTGCTAAATTTGGGAACAATGAGATAGTTTGTCTTACTCTCTCTCTCTCTCTCTCTCTCTCTCTCTCTCTCTCTCTCTCTCTCTTTCTTTCTTTTTCTGAGTTTCACTCTTGTTACCCAGGCTGGAGTGTAATGGCGCGATCTCGGCTCACGGCAACCTCCACCTCCTGGGTTCAGGTAATTCTCCTGCCTCAGCCTCCTGAGTAGCTGGGATTACAGGCACGCGCCACCATGCCCAGCTAATTTTTTGTATTTTTAGTAGAGACGGGGTTTCACCATGTTGACCAGGATGGTCTCGATCTCTTAATCTCGTGATCCACCCACCTTGGCCTCCCAAAGTGCTGTGATTACAGGCGTGAGCCACCGTGATGGTGGGTAGTTATGTAAACCATCTTGACTTTAGAACAGAATTAATTTTAGAGTAAGTAATACTTTGCTTTGCTTAATCAGAATAATTATTTTGGTTATGTTAGTCCATACTAATTTGTGATACTTTATGGATACTACAAGCAGAGTATTGCCATTTAATTAAGACATACTAAGCTTTTCTATTTGAAATTACTGAATTGGCTGTGTGGTTGATTAAAATTGTATGCCAATATTTACATCTATACATCTATCCATTTATACCTACATACGTGCAAATGTGTAATAATAGTCATTATGAAATATCTATTAAGTGCCAGGCAAGACAGACAAACCAGGTCATTGTGTTCAAGGGTTTTAGAATCTAGTATGCATTCAGTATGTCCCTACTTGTCTCCAGATTGTGTTTCCCCATAAACTTCCATTCTTTTTTTTAAACTAGGATAGAAGTGGATGCTCACCTAGATATTAAAGGAAAGTCCTAGGACTAACATTTTAGCATAGAGATTAGCATAGAGATTAGAAACACACTCATTAAAGCAATTGGTCAAAAAGTGTGCAAACTTCTTTTTTGCTGCCAGCAGCTAAGGTGATGCTCATGTGGCTGTGCCATGCTCTCTTTATACCTAACTAAGATGTTGAAAGGCCTCTACAAGGAAAACTACAGAACAGCAAAACATTGCTAAAAGAAATCATAGATGACACACAAAAAAATGGAAACATATCCCATATTCTTGGATGGGTAGAAACAATAATGTGAAAATGACCATAATACCAAAAGCAATCTACGAATTTAATGCAATTCCCATCAAAATACCACCATCATTCTTCACAGAACTAGGAAAAAACCATCCTAAAATTCATATGACACCCAAAAAAAGGGCCCATGTAGCAAAAGCAAGGCTAAGCAAAAAGAACAAATCTAGAAGCATCACATTACCCAACTTCAAACTATACTATAAGGCCATAGTCACCAAATCAATATGGTACTTGTATAAAAATAGGCACATAGACCAAGGGAACAGAGTAGAGAACGCAGAAAAAAGCCAAATACTTATGCCCAACTGATATTCTACAAAGTAACCAAAACATAAAGTGGAGAAAAGATGCCCTATTCAACAAATGGGCTGGGATAATTGGCAAGCCACATGTAGAAGAATGAAACTGGATCCTCATTTCTCAGCCTATACAAAATCAATTCAATATGAATCAAATACAAAAATATAAGACCTGAAATCATAAAAATTCAAAAGATAATATAGGAAAATCCCTTCTAGACATTGGCTTAGACAAAGACTTCATGACCAAGAACCCTAGAGCAAATGCACCAAGAAGGTAAGTAGATGGGGCCTAATTAAGCTAAAAAGCATCTGTACAGCCAAAGAAATAATCAGCAGAGTTAACAGACAACCCACAAAGTTAGAGAAAATCTTTAAATTCTACACATCGAGAAAGGACTAATATCCAGAATCTACAGGGAACTCAAACAAATTAACAAAAAAACCTAAAAATCTCATCAAGAAGTGGGCTAATGACATGAGTAGACAGTTCTCAAAAGAAGATATACAAATGGTTAGCAAGCATATGGAAAAATGCTCAACATCACTAATGATCAGGGACATGCAAATCAAAACCACAGTGGGATACCATCTCACTTCTGCATGAATGGCCATAATAGAAAAATTAAAAAAATCATAGATGTTGGCTTGGATGTGGTGAAAAGGGAACACTTTGACACTTGATGGGAATGTAAACTATTATAACCACTGTGGCAAATTGTGGAGATTCCTTCATGAACTAAAAGTAGATCTACCATTTGATCCAGTAATCCTACTCCTGGGTATCTACCCAGAGTAGAGAAGTCATTATATGAAAAAGATACTTGCATACACGTGTTTATAGCAGCACAATTTGCAGTTGCAAAAATATGGAACCAGTCCAAATGCCCATCAGTCAACGAGTGGATAAAGAAAATTTGGTATGTATATACCATGAACTATTATTCAGCCATAAAAAAAAATGAAATAATGGCATTTCCAGCAACTTGCATGGTTTTAGAGACCATTATTCTAAGTAACTCAGGAGTGGAAAACCAAACATTGTATGTTCTTACTCATAATTGGAAGCTAAGCTGTGAGGACACAAAGGTATAAGAATGATACAATGGGCAGTATAGCCATTTTCACGATATTAATTCTTCCTAACTATGAATATGGAATGCTTCTCCGTTTGTGTCCTCTCTGATTTCGTTGAGCAGTGGTTTGTAGTTCTCCTTGAAGAGGTCCCTTACGTTCCTTGTGAGATGTATTCCAAGGTATTTTATTCTTTTTGTAGAAATTGTGAATGGCAGTTCGTTCTTGATTTGGCTTTCTTTAAGTCTGTTATTGGTGTAGACGAATGCTTGTGATTTTTGCACATTGATTTTATATCCTGAGACTTTGCTGAAGTTGCTTATCAGTTTCAGGAGTTTTGCCAAATGTGGGTGAAGGGGAGAAGGAAAGCAAAGCACACTGCCAGGTGTGTACCTACGCAACTGTCTTGCATGCTCTGCTCGTGTACCCCAAAACCTAAAATCCAATAAAAAAATTTAAAAAATCGGAAGAAAAAAAAAAGAATGATACAATGGACTTTGGGGGCTTAGAGGAAAGGGCAGGATAAAAGATTGCATTGTGGGCACAGCATACTTTTCTTGGGTGACGAATGCACCAAAATCTCAGAAATAACCACTAAAGAACTTACTCATTCAATAAAACACCACCTTTTCCTCCAAAATCTATTGAAATAAATTTTTTAAAAAAAGAACTTAGGATTGTTGTGCTGTATGCAGAGCAGTAGAGGAATTCAGTGGTGGTGCCCAATGCAGGATCCTAGACTGACTCTTCTTTTGATAAGAACTGGGAATGTACTTTCTGCTGCCTGGTTACCACCCTCCTATCCCCACCTTTGTTCCCATCCATTTCCTAAACCAGTTTACTGACTATCCAATTCTGTCACATATCTTGTAATGTTAACATGATTCTTAAACTAAAGTTATTTGTGTATCTTCCAAAAAAGAAGTCTGATTGATATACCTATTATAAAAAGTCTACAGCAGAGGGAAAAAAGACGAAACTTAATGTGCCCAGAGAAGAACATCTCACTAGCTATGAGAATGAAAACCTCAAGAGCATACCCCCAGCTATAAAGGGGGGTAGGATGTGCATTACAGTATTTAAAATAAGTAAAATATTTAGTTTCTGCAATTTCTCCTCTATGAGCAATGGAAAACCATATATACATACAAAATTCCTGATTCTCTTGGAATTCTTGGAATTCTCTGACAAGAATAGTGATGAAATTTCATATTTATAATGCCTAGGTAAGCTTAATTTTATTTTCATAGCTATATATAATCAAATTCAATTAAATAAAACCATAAGAGAAGTATTCTATTACTATACCTTACACTTTTTTTTTTTTAAGGCTGGAAGGAGTTTTATTATACCACTAATCTTGACATAATAAAAGTCACTATTTACCTATCTGCCTCCTCAAGTGTATCACAAACTTCATGAGAGATTGTATCTTTTTTTTTTATTGGATTTTAGGTTTTGGGGTACATGAGCAGAGCATGCAAGACAGTTGCGTAGGTACACACATGGCAGTGTGCTTTGCTTTGCTTCTCCCCTTCACCCAAATTTGGCATTTCTCCCCAGGCTATCCCTCCCCACCTCCCCCTCCCACTGGCCCTCCCCTTTTCCCCCCAATAGACCCCAGTGTTTAGTACTCCCCTCCCTGTGTCTATGTGTTCTCATTTTTCATCACCTGCCTATGAGTGAGAATATGCGGTGTTTCATTTTCTGTTCTTGTGTCAGTTTGCTGAGGATGAAGTTCTCCAGATTCATCCATGTCCCTACAAAAGACACAAACTCATCATTTCTGATTGCTACATAATATTCCATGGTGTATATGTGCCACATTTTTCCAATCCAGTCTGTTAGCAATGGGCATTTGGGTTCATTCCAGGTCTTTGCTATTGTAAACAGTGCTGCAATGAACATTCGTGTACATGTGTCCTTATAGTAGAACGATTCATAGTCTTTTGGATATATACCCAGTAATGGGATTGCTGGGTCAAATGGAATTTCTATTTCTAAGGCCTTGAGGAATTGCCACACTGTCTTCCACAATGGTTGAACTAATTTACACTCCCACCAACAGTGTAAAAGTGTCCCTTTTTCTCCACATCCTCTCCAGCATCTGTTGTCTCCAGATTTTTTAATGATCGCCATTCTAACTGGCGTGAGATGGTATCTCAGTGTGGTTTTGATTTGCATCTCTCTGATGATCAGTGACGATGAGCATTTTTTCATATGATTGTTGGCCTCATATATGTCTTCTTTCGTAAAGTGTCTGTTCATATCCTTTGCCCACTTTTGAATGGGCTTGTTTGATTTTTTCCTGTAAACCTGTTTGAGTTCTTTGTAAATTCTGGATATCAGCCCTTTGTCAGATGGGTAAACTGCAAAGATTTTCTCCCATTCTGTTGGTTGCCGATTCACTCTAGTGACTGTTTCTTTTGCTGTGCAGAAGCTGTGGAGTTTCATTAGGTTCCATTTGTCTATTTTGGTTTTTGTTGCCAATACTTTTGGTGTTTTGTTCATGAAGTCCTTGCCTACTCCTATGTCCTGGATAGTTTTGCCTAGATTTCCTTCTAGGGTTTTTATGGTGCCAGGTCTTATGTTTAAGTCTTTAATCCATCTGGAGTTAATTTTAGTGTAAGGTGTCAGGAAGGGGTCCAGTTTCTGCTTTCTGCACATGGCTAGCCAGTTTTCCCAACACCATTTGTTAAACAGGGAATCCTTTCCCCATTGCTGGTTTTTGTCAGGTTTATCAAAGATTGTATAGTTGTAGATACGTTGTGTTGCCTCTGGTGTCTCTGTTTTGTTCCATTGGTTTATATCTCTGTTTTGGTACCAGTATCATGCTGTTTTGATTACTGTAGCCTTGTAGTATAGTTTGAAATCTGGTAGTGTGATGCCCCCCGCTGTGTTCTTTTTGCTTAGAATTGACTTGGCTATGCGGGCTCTCTTTTGGTTCCATATGAAGTTCATGGTGGTTTTTTCCAGTTCTGTGAAGAAAGTCAATGGTAGCTTGATGGGGATAGTGTTGATTCTGTAAATTACTTTGGGCAGTATAGCCATTTTCACAATATTAATTCTTCCTAACCATGAACATGGAATGTTTCTCCATCTGTTTGTGTCCTCTCTGATTTTGTTGAGCAGTGGTTTGTAGTTCTCCTTGAAGAGGTCCCTTACGTTCCTTGTGAGTTGTATTCCAAGGTATTTTATTCTTTTTGTAGCAATTGTGAATGGCAGTTCGTTCTTGATTTGGCTTTCTTTAAGTCTGTTATTGGTGTAGACAAATGCTTGTGATTTTTGCACATTGATTTTATATCCTGACACTTTGCTGAAGCTGCTTATCAGTTTCAGGAGTTTTTGGGCTGAGGTGATGGGGTCTTCTAGGTATACTATCATGTCGTCTGCAAATAGAGACAATTTGGCTTCCACCTTTCCTATTTGAATACCCTTTATTTCTTTTTCTTGCCTGATTGCTCTGGCTAGAACTTCCAGTACTATATTGAATAGTAGTGGTGAGAGAGGGCATCCTTGTCTAGTGCCAGATTTCAAAGGGAATGCTTCCAGTTTTTGCCCATTCAGTATGATATTGGCTGTTGGTTTGTCATAAATAGCTTTTATTACTTTGAGATACGTTCCATCGATACCGAGTGTTGAGGGTTTTTAGCATAGAGGGCTGTTGAATTTTGTCAAATGCCTTCTCTGCGTCAATTGAGATAATCATGTGGTTTTAATTTTTGGTTCTGTTTATGTGGTGAATTACGTTGATAGACTTGCGTATGTTGAACCAGCCTTGCATCCCCGGGATGAATCCTACTTGATCATGATTAATAAGTTTTTTGATTTGTTGTTGCAATCGGCTTGCCAATATTTTATTAAAAATTTTTGCATCTATGTTCATCATGGATATTGGCCTGAAGTTTTCTTTTCTTGTTGGGTCTCTGCCGGGTTTTGGTATCAGGATGATGTTGGTCTCATAAAATGATTTGGGAAGGCTTTCCTCTTTTTGGATTGTTTGAAATAGTTTTAGAAGGAATGGTACCAGCTCCTCTTTGTGTGTCTGGTAGAATTCGGCTGTGAATCCGTCTGGACCTGGGCTTTTTTGAGTGGTAGGCTCTTAATTGCTGCCTTGACTTCTGACCTTGTTATTGGTTTATTCATAGTTTCAGCTTCTTCCTGGTTTAGGCTTGGGAGGACACAGGAGTCCAGGAATTTATCCATTTCTTCCATGTTTACTAGTTTATGTGCATAGAGTTGTTTGTAATATTCTCCGATGATGGTTTGAATTTCTGTGGAATCTGTGGTGATTTCCCCTTTATCTTTTTTTATTGCATCTATTTGGTTGTTCTCTCTTTTATTTTTAATCCATCTGGCTAGTGGTCTGTCTATTTTGTTGATATTTTCAAAAAACCAGCTCTTGGATTTATTGATTTTTTGAAGGGTTTTTCGTGTCTCAATCTCCTTCAGCTCAGCTCTGATCTTAGTTGTTTTTTGTCTTCTGCTGGGTTTTGAGTTTTGTTGATCTTGCTCCTCTAGCTCTTTCAATTTTGACGATAGGGTGTCAATTTTGGATCTCTCCATTCTCCTCATATGGACACTTATTCTATTTACTTTCCTCTAGAGACTGCTTTAAATGTGTCCCAGAGGTTCTGGCACGTTGTGTCTTCGTTCTCATTGGTTTCGAAGAACTTCTTTATTTCTGTCTTCATTTCATTGTTTACCCAGTCAACATTCCAGAGCCAGTTGTTCAGTTTCCATGAAGCTGTGCGGTTCTGGGTTGGTTTCTGTACTCTGAGTTCTAGCTTGATTGCACTATGGTTTGAGAGGCTGTTTGTTATGATTTCAGTTGTTTTGCATTTGTTGAGCAGTGCTTTACTTCCAATTATGTGGTCAATTTTAGAGTAGGTGTGATGTGGTGCTGAGAAGAATGTGTATTCTTTGGATTTGGGGTGGAGAGTTGTGTAAATGTCTATCAGGTTTGCTTGCTCCAGGTCTGAGTTCAAGCCCTGGATATCCTTGTTGATTTTCTGTCTGGTTGATCTGTCTAATATTGACAGTGGAGTGTTAAAGTCTCCCACTATTATTGTGTGGGAGTCTAAGTCTCTTTGTAAGTCATTAAGAACTTGCCTTATGTATCTCGGTGCTCCTGCATTGGGTCCATATATGTTCAGGATCGTTAGCTCTTCGTGTTGTATCAATCCTTTAACCATTATGTAATGGCCTTCTTTGTTTCTTTTGATCTTTGTTGCTTTAAAGTCTATTTTATCAGAGATGAGAATTGCAACTCCTGCTTTTTTTTGCTCTCCATTTTCTTGGTAAATCTTTCTCCATCCCTTTATTTTGAGCCTTTGTGTATCCTTGCCTGTGAGCTGGGTTTTGTGGATACAGCACACTGATGGGTTTTGGATTTTTATCCAATTTGCCAGTCTGTGTCTTTTGATTGGTGCATTTAGTCCATTTACATTTAGGGTTAATATTGTTATGTGTGAATTTGATACTGCGATTTTGATGCTAAGTGGCTGTTTTGCCTGTTAGTTGTTGTAGATTCTTCATTATGTTGATGCTCTTTAGCATTCAGTGTGATTTTGGAATGGCTGGTACTGGTTGATCCTTTCTATGTGTAGTGCCTCTTTTAGGAGCTCTTGTAAAGCAGGTCTGGTGGTGACAAAATCTCTGAGTACTTGCTTGTTCGCAAAGGATTGTATTTTTTCTTCACTTCTGAAGCTCAGTTTGGCTGGATATGAAATTCTGGGTTGAAAGTTCTTTTCTTTAAGAATGTTGAATATTGGCCCCCACTCTCTTCTGGCTTGTAGTGTTTCTGCCGAGAGATCTCCTGTGAGTCTGTCGGGCTTCCCTTTGTGGGTGACCCGACCTTTCTCTCTGGCTGCCTTTAGTATTTTCTCCTTTATTTCAACCTTGTTGAATCTGACGATTATGTGCCTTGGGGTTGCTCTTCTTGTGGAATATCTTTGTGGTGTTCTCTGTATTTCCTGTATTTGAGTGTTGGCCTGTCTTGCTAGGTGGGGGAAATTTTCCTGGATGATGTCCTGAAGAGTATTTTCCAGCTTGGATTCATTCTCTTCGTCCTCTTCTGGTACACCTATCAAACGTTGGTTAGGTCTTTTCACATAGTCCCACCCACATTTCTTGGAGACTTTGTTCATTTCTTTTTGCGCTTTTTTCTCTAATCTTGGTTTCTCGTTTTATTTCATTGAGTTGGTCTTCGACTTCAGATCTTCTTTCTTCTGCTTGGTCAATTTGGCTATTGAAACTTGTGCATGCTTCGCGAAGTTCTTGTATTGTGTTTTTCAGCTCCTTTATTTCATTCATATTCCTCTCTAAGTTATCCATTCTTGTTATCATTTCCTCATATCTTTTTTCAAGTTCCTTAGTTTCTTTGCATTGATTTAATACATGTTCTTTTAGCTCACAAAAGTTTCTCACTATCCACCTTCTGAAGTCTAATTCTGTCATTTCATCACAGTCATTCTCCGTCCAGCTTTGTTCCCTTGCTGGTGAGGAGTTTTGGTCCTTTCTAGAAGGTGAGATGTTCTGGTTTTGGGTGTTTTCCTCCTTTTTTCGCTGGTTTCTTCCCATCTTTGTGGATTTATCCGCTGGTCGTCTTCGTAGTTACTGACTTTTCAATTGGGTCTCTGAGTGGACACCCAGATTGTTGATGATGAAGTTTTTCTGTTACTTGGTTTTCCTTCTACCAGTCTAGCCCCTTTGCTGTACGACTGCTGAGGTCCACTCCAGGCTCTGCTTGTCTGGGGTGCACCTCTAGCAGTTGTGGCACAGTGAGGGATCCTACCAGTTTCTTTTTCTGCTATCTTTGTCCCAGAATGATGCCTGCCAAATGTCAGTCTTTTGGATATAGAGGGGTCAGGGAGTTGCTTGAGGAGACAGTATGTACTTTATAGGAGCTCAATTGCTGAGCTGTGATCTCTGTTGTTCATTCAGGGCTGTTAGGCTGCTATGTTTGATTCTGCTGCAACAGAGCTCATTAAATAAAACCCTTTTTTTCTCATATGCTCTGCGTTGGGGGGTTCAGGCTTTATTTTTGGATGTTCGTTGAGGTGTCCTACCCAGCTAGGAGGCAGACTAGCCACTGTTTGCCTGCCGAGGCTCCGCCCTGCTGTTTTGAGGCTCGCCCTGTTAGGGCAGGCTCTGCTGTTCTGCTGTGGTCTCTGCCACACCCTGAGGCGGAGTCTCTCTGTTATAGTGGGTTGCCTCAGCAACGGCAGGCTGCGTCAGCAGTGGGCATGTATCTCAGTAGGGAAGGGTTTCCTCGGCAACGGCTGGCTGCCTCAGCAGTGGGCGTGTATCTCAGTTGTGGCGGGTTGCCTCGGTAATGGTGGAAGCCCCTCCCCCACAGAGCATCTCAGACCAACTGCACGGGGATCGCTTGAAATTGCTGTCTTTTTTGTCCCACTGGGCTAGCCCAAATGTTCTGTCCCTGCAATCCCCGGGCAGGCCCACTGTCCAAGTCTCACTCAGTCTCAAGTCCAGCCCTCTCAAGTCTCATGTTGCTGGCTCAACAGGGCACCCAGAGAAGCGCACACTGTGGGGAGCGATGGGCAGGGCTGGCCGCCACCACCCCGGCTGCCGGCTTCGCCAGGCAGAGGCACTGCCAGGCGTCCAGCTTCTTCCCTATACTTGGGAATCTCCCCGTTCCGTGGGCAACAAAGATCAGTCTGGAAATGCAGCTTTGACTTACCTCTCCGTGGACTCAAAGAGAGCTCCAATCCTCACGTTTGTGTTATTATTTAAAGTGTCTTCATTCTCATTGTGATGTTAGCTGTAAAACTTCAAGCCCCTTCTAAATCTTCCAACTTCTTGGCCCCTATTTTTAGTTAGTTGCAAAATGACATAGATGCAAGCCTTCACTGTGGCTTAACTGGTCCTCTCCTGTTCTAACTGCCCGTTATAACGTTCTTATTAGGCACCTACAATAAGTACATGGATTTTCCTCTTCATTTTACCCAACAACTTACATTTGTGGTTTGTCACTTCAATTCCTTGAAAACAAGCTCCATATTTTGGCATCTAGGTCTTTTATAATATGACTTACACAGTATTTCCTGGTTGATAATCCTTAATAATTTCTCTATAATTTTCATGTCCAATACCGAAAGTAGCCTGTGAATTTAAGTGCATTTTAAAGTTACCACATCTGTGATTTTTTTTTTCTCATGCTGCTCTTTCTGTCAGAATTCAGAATGACCAATACTTGCAAATTGCTTGCTATGTTCCAGGCTGTCCTTGAGCTCTTGACATGTTTTACCTCAATCTTCATAAAAATCCTATTAAACAGAAATGGAAATTATACTTATTTTACAACTAAAGGAACTGACACACAAAACACATAAGTAATATGCCCACAGCTGCATAGCTAATAAGTGAAAAAGAGCCAGAATCTGACCGTAGAGAGTCTAAACCAGCAACATTACCAAATTGATGAATATATGTTAAGTAGATAAAGGTGTTTAAGTGATCGTGTTCTTTGATTCGTCATGTTTGCCATTAAAAATGAATAGTAAGATGTCTTATTATTAATCGACAATAATAGTAAAGAAAAAATGGCCTTTTATTTACACAAATTTTATTCCTTCTCTGAAGTCTATGTCAAATGATTCTTCTTCAGAATTTCCTGTCCTTTTTCTCTCTCGATGAAATCCATTCTCTTTTTGAGCTCTTGTAATTCGTTTCTCATGTTTCCCTGATACACTATGGTTTATTCTTGCATGGATTAGAACTCTGCTAGAAGCTCATATCCTTGTGTTATGTCTCTACTAGGCTGTAAGCTTTTCAAGCATGACTTCTCATGCTGTGGTTCCCTTGAAAAGAGTAGGTGCTCAAAAAATATTCATCGTTAGTTTCAAGCTTTTATGGACACAGAATTACAAACAAACATGGCTAAACTTAAATTGTCTTTGATATCTTTGATGTCTAAAATTGAAGCATTGTTATTTTTAAAGAAACTCTCACACTACAAATGTATATTTTAATATTTATTCACATGTCAAAAATAATATTCTGCATGTTCTTATGTTTATGGTTAAAATATAGAGTTGCTATTTCAGTTTTCAAAAAGATTATTGCTTTTATGTATACTGCTATACTTTTTATCTCATGTTGCAGTTATAATCTGCAGGAATATGTTAAAGCCAGTTTTCATATGATCAAATAATCAGGAGGAGGTACAAAATTATCCATGTTCAGGGGGCTGAGAAAACCCCTGAAAATTTGGGGGACCTGACTTGATGGTTTCGGATAGTGCCTGTTTCTCAAGGCACTATCTGAAAGTGCCTTGAAATTTCAATAAAAAATAGCAACACAGTCAAATAAGCGTGAATCAATGAGAGACTAGAAGGAGGAAAGCAGCCATAACTCTATTTAGACAATAAATGTGCCAAAATGAGAATCAGGTAGCTGGGTGAATCCCTTTTATTTATTTGTTTCTGTGTATGATCAGTTGGTACAGAGCATGTGTACTATGGACTATAGCTTTGAAGCTAATTTCCACTCTTTCTAATAAGGTGTGGTTTCTCAAATTGATCTGACAAATGTGAACAAATTAAAAAGTGTATTTATTTTACAGTGTTATAGTAGGAAAAGTGTTTTCTAAAAGATAGGGATGAATACATATTTCTACCATTTAGTTTCATTGTGGTTCAAGCATCTGCTAGAGGGTAAGAATATTCTGGGCCGTTTCATCCTTTGATGATATGCTATATTGAAAAAAAGAGAAAAATAAATGCTAACATGGGTTACCACAATAGAGTTATACTTTATGTTCTATGCCATTTCTTTTGTGAAGCCCTTATGCTATCCTGTTTCTTTCCCATGTCATCTTCTTAGTACTCTCAGGATTAGAAACTTCCCAAGAGCAGCAATATTTCGTGTTTTAAAATAAGATATTTAACAAGATATTTTATTTCCTTCTTACATGTCATAGGTCTTTGCAAAGTTATTTAAACATCAAGGTTTTATGGAAAGAAAAGGAGAGAATTAAGTAAAGTGAAAGGAAGAAAAGAAGAAGATCAAAAAGAGGTCCCTGATAGAAGAAAAATCACCTTGACATTTCAAAAGTGTTGAGAACAGGGCTCAACAAATAGCACACATTCTGGAAATGTGTCTATCCAGCCACATCTTAGAGACAACAAGGGAACCTCCTCATAACTGGGCAATTTATGGTGACCTTGAAGAGCTATGCTCCCTTGGAAAGTTCCTTCTATTGTCAGATCTTGAGAGCAGAGGAGTGGTGGAAAATCATGGCAGCACTATTGTGGGATACTATGCTGTTTGGCACCAGGGAAAGGTTTGGTGGAAGACAATTTTTGTAGGGAACCAGCTTCCACATACCACCACCCCTGGGTACCCTGAGTTCAGTAGTGACAAAGGAATGAGAAAAAGACAGATCAAGAATGTAAAATGTGGGACCTGGGTACATCACTTGTAGTGGAGGCAGTGAAGGCCCTGAGCTCTGATCTTCCACAGTATTTATTGGTTACAATGACTTTGATCTATAGGGTAGGTAGTGGAGTGAGGGTGGGGTGATGTGACGGTGGGATGAATCAGTGAGCCGGAACTGGTATGTCATTCTAAAGATTGATAACAATGGCAGTTTGGGAGTTTCACAAAACAAGAACATGGGTTATCTTTAGCTTACTATCTATGTGCAGCTGGTGGGCCTTACAAGGATCCTACAAGTCTGGTTATGTCTTAGTGCTATGAAGGAGTTTTATGTCCTTGAGCACAATGTTTATGGTAACAGAGCCTAGGTCACCCTGCACCGGAACATGAGGCATGGAGAAGTTTGCCTTCCCAGAAGCCTCTTGTGGTTTGCTACAGTTTATTGTTCCCAGTTTATATGTTACCCATGACCAATTTATGTAAGCACTCTGCAAGTCCTTTCTCCTTTGCTGCTTCCCTCAACAAATTTTTCCATGACTGCAACAGGGAGGGCTGTTTTGAGGATGATTCAAGCACATTGCATTTATTGTGCACTTTATTTTTATTAATATTACACTGTAAAATATAGTAAAATGAAATATTTATACAATTCATCATAATGTAGAATCAATGGGAGACCTGACTTTGTTTTCCTGCAACTAGATGGTCCAATCTGGGGGTGATGGGAGCCAGTGACAAATCATCAGGCATTAGATTCTCATAAGGAATGTACTACTCAGATCCCTCACATGTACAGTTTACATAGGGTTCATTTTCCCATGAGAATCTAATGTCACCACTGATCTGACAAAAGGCAGAATTCAGGTGGTAAGGTGAGTAATGGGGAGTGGCATTACTCCCCATTACAAATACAGATGAAGCTTTCCTCACTAGCCTACAGCTCACCTCCTGCTGTATGGCCCAGTTCCTAAGAGGTTACAGACCAGTTAGGAACCAAGCTTACAGACCAAGCCAGGTTACTTGTCCATGGCTGCAGGATTGGGGATCCCTGCTGTAGATTGATGTGAGCATCTTATACTAGGCAGACTGGGAGGTTGAGGTATCAGTGGTTAATCTGATGGCAGAATTTGGACTGAAATGCTATTGCAGTTTCTCTTGTTCACCTGATATCTCCAAAGTGTTGGTCTTGGGAAACAAGAATTAAACTTATTCTTATGTTTTAAATGGTTTGTCTTATGCATTTCCCTAAAACGTGCCATCACTTTGGTACATTAAGAAATTCAAAGCTTGAGTTAGAATATTAGAAAGTGAGGTTGCCAGTGCAATATTAAAAAATAGAAACTATTTAAGAGACCAATTCCTACAAATAGGTGACCAAATGTCCTGCTTGCCTGGGAATTGTCCTAGTTTTTGCACTGCAAATCCCACATCTCAAGGAACAACGCAGTCTCTGACAAACTGGGACAGTTGGTTGCACCAAACAGATGCTTGCAGATTAAAATTCCTATAGCTTCAGAGGTAGTTTTTTCCCTCAAGAAATCTTTTATCTTAAGCCTCCTCTAACATAGGTAGTGTTTTCTCAATTTCAACACTAATGCTGGTCCATCTGTTTAGACAGGTTTTCCTCCTTGATAGGGGAGATAAACTACTGTTATTCCTCTTTTGCATTTGTGAGGCTCTTTTCTCTGTATGCATAAAATGCTTTCTAAATATCTCATTAATCCTCACAACATTCACGTTGGTAGGGGAGCAAGCATTATAACTTCAGGTAGTGAAGATTCTTGTCACTCTAATAATAGCGCTTTATTACTTAGCTTAATGGGATTTTACTGCGGGTGCCTGAAAGTTTGAAATAGAGTAGTTTTTGCAAATGGAAATAGTAAATAAACAAAAACATCATCTTGGACATAATGCCTCAGGATAAATGGTAAAGTTTGACAATGAGGTTTGAGATATGAGAACACATACTGCCTTCTTTTCCATTTATGATTTACATGCAGCTTTTTGGTTTGTTAGTTTAGCTTGATAGCTTAACATTGCTTGTTTCCTATGGAAATGTTTAAGACTTCTCAAGTCTTTATTATGCTTTAATGTGGAAACATGCAATTTTAGAGCTGGAAAGTGTGCTAGAGATCATCCAACAGTCTATAGTAATAATTCAAGTTGTCAATTCCTTTTTCAAGTGAAGAGGGGTAGTATGTTACAGTGGCAAGATTTCTGGAGTGAGTTTCCACATAGTTTATGTCCCTGACAGGCTGTGGGACTGTCAGAAATTTCGTTCTTCACTCTCAGACTTGGATCTTACATCTTGAAAATGACGGGGTTGAACAAAGTAATTGCTGGGGTTCTCTCTAGTTCTGAAATGATAAAGACCAGATGCATTGCTAGATTGTATCTCACCTGGGGTCACAGAGTCAAGACCCACATCTGGGTCTCTGAATCCCTATTCTAATACACCTTCCACAAACAATCTATTCTTGTGATTTTAAAAATTCTTTACCTAATAATCCTATTTCACCTCCCCTGAAATAAAATCATATTGAATATTTTCCCTGTGTTATTTACAGGTGTCTTCTGAGATTGGAAACACAATGAAACTTACTTAGTAGGCCACCTGTGTTCATAGACCACCTGCCTAAACAAATTTGCCAGCACCAATTATATTTCCTAGAGGTGCACTGCATCTGGTGGCCACCTGCTTTATGGGTCTGTGAGCAGCTCATCAAATGCATTAGGTGAGAATGTCAGAATTTTTAGGAGGAGAGAAATAAAAACCACAATCCCCAAGTTTGTAGAAAATTGAACCTTTAAAATGAAAAATATTGTTGATGGACAAAAAATTCACTTAGAATTAACTTGAAGCTTCAGAAATTCACAGATCAAATTGTTAGTCCTCCTAGCAAATAGTAATTCTGACCTACTTATCATACCGAGTTTTCCCCTTTTATTTGCATTGGAATAATAGTTTCCTTCCAAGTAGCAAAAATTGCTGTATATTTTGATTGTTTTATTTGCATGTTATTTCACAGAGATTGAAAACACAATTATTTCCATTTTACAGCTGAAGGAGTGTTGGTTGTGAGAGGAAATAATGAAGATATATTAAACAGAAATAGTTTCTGGGGTTTTACCTTAATGTTTTATCCATTAACCTGGTTCTCACTTAAGTATTTCATCTCCTTCACTGGCAGGTTTTTACAGCAAGCATTCTATCTTGGGCAGTGGTACCATTTCATTCTGCTATATAATTAAGATAGAATGGTCACACAAGTGATTTACAGTGGTTCTAGAAATAGTAATTAAGGTTTCTACCTTCACACTGTCAGGCATTTGTTTTTTTTTTCCCCCTCAAACATTAAATGAAACAAACTCTTTAATTACCTGAGCAGCTATACCTGTCTCTTGGGAATTAAAGTGTGCATCCAAGTAGAGGTGAAAAGAGCCATTTTAAATATTACTGGACAAGCACATAGCTCACTGAGGAATGATTGCACCACTGATCATCTGGCTAACAATCCTACATAATAACTTCACAATTCTCATAAGAATTTATTCTTTTTGTATACTCTATATTAAAATTCTTCTTTGGGTCACAAATTCCAAGATATGTTGGGGATTTATTGCTAGATATTATCAGTCTACTGTATTTCCTCAAATGTATGACAGACTGTATTTAGTGAACAATCAACAAGGCAAAAACACTTTCATTCATGAATTCAGAGATTTCAAAGTGTGAAAAAGTGCATGGTAGAATGGATGCAATGTGATGGTTTTTAAAATTTTATTATGTATTGGCCCAAGCCTGTGCCAGGACTGTGGGGGCTTATAAATAGTAAATAAAGATATGATCTTTTAGTTTTTACAAGATCCAATATAAAGTACTGTTTAAAAGGACTGTTATTTCAGAGAGAACAGTGGGAGATACAATGTTAGAAATAGTAATTTTTATTTCGAATACTAAAAGACTAGAAATAGTTATTTTCTACAAACAGTTCAAACAGCTTCCAAGGGATTTACTTTCCTTCGAATAACTCATTTCAAACCTGAAAACACTCTATAATATTCGAAGGAAGACAATATCACTATTATAAACAGGCCTAAACAGTGCCTGAAACTAATGCAACAAATCTTTCATTCCTTTTTTTTTTCCTGGTTCACAGAAGTGTTGAGTAGAGATTATACAAAGCATTGCTGTATTATTTGGTGCTGACAGTCGTATGTGAATAACAGTAACATGTATTATTTTCTTGAAACATCAACCAAATGCTTTCTGACATTATACTCTAATTTTGCAAGATACAGGGTCAAGTGTCATAAATGACAGAGGAGGTGAGCTGCAAGACTCAGTTTAATGTCTTATTTTTCTCATTTTTTCAGAGATTTAGACAGAAACATTCTAAAACAAGTCACTTCTATGCATATGAATCTTCACAAATGCAAATTCTATTGACTTTGACATTCAATTTGCTAGCAAGCTCAAAAGGTTTGAAATCGTACTTAAAAATCTTCTTTTTAGTAGTCAACAACAAATATTTTCTGATGAGTCGATGACATTAAGTCACAGTAAAACCAAAATTCAATGCATAAACATTCAAATGTAGATTTCTATTTGCAGTTGGCAATGTCATCATCTTTCTAATGTGGCAAATAAGAAAATTTTGATATCATTTTCACTGCCTGTCTCTAGCACAAAACTCAAATCCTGATATACTGTGTGCAGTATATATTGGTTGAACTAAACATTGTCACTCAATAAATTACTAATTAGTTCATTCAATAAATATCATTTGATCAATTTCTTTTTGCCAGTTCCCCGAGGAAACATTACTGCTACTTTCTGCTTTTTAGTCCCTGTTCTTTCACTTTCCTCTGTTTTTTTTTCTTACTATAAGATAGATCCAATTATCTTTAGCTTGGCTGCTAGTACTTCATTTTCACTTGATTTTCCATTTTCAGGATTGAGTCGTTTTCATCTGTCTAGCTATTATTGTCAAAGCTGCCTTCTTCATCTGTCACACTGACAGGACTTTTCCTACCTGAAGTCCTTTATCAATTTTCCATCCCATTGAACACCATGTCTGCAATATTGTCATTATTCCCTAAAGCCTATCACCAGAAGATCAAAATACTTTTGCTTTTTCCGGTCACCACCTCTCCCAGTTTCTTTTGTTTGCCTCGAATTTGTCTCCTTGAGTGTGGCTGTCAAGATTTTTTTAATTGTTGCATATTATTTGTACATATTTATGGAGTACATAGTGATGTTTTAATGCCTATACTGTAAAGTGCTCAAATCTGTATAATTAGCATATTCATTACCTCACACCTTTGTTATTTCTTTTATTAGGAATATTCAAAATTCTCTCCTGTAGCTATTTGAAACTAGATAATAAATTACTGTTAAGTATAGCCTGACTATAGTTAAGTGCTATAGAACACCAGAACTTATGCCTCCTATGTAGCTGTAATTTTATATTCTTTAGCCAACGTTATGTCCATCCTTTCCCTATCACTCCCACTCTGCCCAGCCTTTAGTAACTACTTGTCTACTCTCTACTTCTGTGAGATCAACTTTGTTTTTGCTTCCACACATGAATGAGAGCATGCAGTATTTATCTTGCTGCTCCTAGCTTATTTCACTTAATATAATGTCCTCCAGGTCAGGCTTATTCATGATGCTGCAAATGACAGGATTCCATTCTTTCTTATGGCTGAATAGTATTGTACAGTGTGTGTGTGCATGTGTGTGTAGATATATATGTATACATATATGTGATATATGTGTGTGTGTGTGTGTATATATATATATATGTATGTATAACATTTTCTTTATATATTAATCCAGTGATGGGCACTCAGATTGATTCCAAATCTTGGCTATCGTGAATAGTGCTGCAATAAACATGGGAATGCAGATGTGTCTTGGATATTCTGATTTCCTTTCAGTTGGATATATACCCACTAGTGAGACTTCTGTGTTACATGTTAGTTCTGTTTTTAGAGGTTTTGTTTTTCCAACTTTTGTTTGAGATTCAGTGGGTACATGTGCATTTGTTACATGGGTAAATTGTATGTCATAGAGGTTTGGTATACAGATAATTTTGTCAAGTATAGTCAGAATACTGCTCAATAAGTAGTATCCTCCTTTCACCCTCCAACCTCAAGTAGATCACAGTGTCTATTATTCTCTTCTTTGTGTCCATGTGTACACAATGTTTAGCTCCTACTTATAAGTGAGAACGTATGGTGTTTGGTTTTCTTTTCCTGGTTAATTAGCTTGGGATAATGATCCCCTGCTCCATCCATGTTGCTGCAAAGGACATGATCTCCTTTAGGGTTATGTAGCATTCCATGGTGTATATGTACTATATTTTCTATATCCAGTTCACCATTGATGTGTATTTATGTTGATTCCATGTCTTTACTATTGTGAATAGTACTGGGATAAACATATATGTGCATGTGTCTTTAGATTGGTAGAATTATTTGTATACCTTTGGGTATTATACCCAGTAATGGGGTTGGCGGTTTGAATGATAGTTCTATTTTAAGTTTTTTGAGAAATCTTCAGACTGCTTTCACAGTTGCTGAATTAAATTACATTCCCACCAACAGCATGTAAGCCTTCCCATTCCTCCCCAACTTTTCTAGTATCCGTTATTTTCTGATTTTTTAGTAATAACAATTCTGACTATGTGAGATGGTATCTTATTGGGATTTTTATTTGCATTTTCCTAATGATTACTAATATTGAGCATTTTTATGTGCTTGTTGACTATGTGTATGTCTTCTTTTGAGAAGTGTCTGTTCTTGTTCTTTTCTCATTTTTAAAATGAGGTTGTTTGTTGATTTGTTTAAGTTCTTTATAGATTCTAGGTATTCAAACTTTGCTGTTTGAAAATATTTTCTCCTATTCTGTAGGTTGCCTATTTCCTCTGTTAATAGCTTCTTATGCTGTGCAGAAGTTTTTTAGTTTAATTTAGATCCCAATTATCAATTTCTGTTTTTGTTGCAATTGATTTTGGAGTCATTATCATGAAATCTTTGCCAGGGCTTATGTCCAGAATGATATTTCCTATCTCTAGGGTTTTTATAGTTTTAGATATTGAATTTATGTCTTTAATCCATCTTAAGTTGATTTTTGTATATGGTAATAAAAAGGGATCCAGTGTCAACCTTCTGTATATGGCTAGCCAGTTATCCCAGGATGATTTATTGAATAGAAACTCCTTTTCTTATTGCTTTTTTTTGTAAGCTTTATTGAAGATTGGATGGTTTTAGGCATGTGGCTTTATTTCTGGAGTCTCTAACAAATTTCATTGGTCTATGTGTTTATTATTATTTTTTATTTTTTTTTATTGATAAATTCTGATGTTTTTTTTTATTTTGATTTTTTGGTGTTGAGTTTCTTAAACACCTGTGTAAAATTAAAAATATACATAGACATAATTCTTACATACACAGCATTTTTTTTCCCCTTAAACCAGATTGTGAACTTGGAATTTTATGTTTCTTTAGTACCAGGAAATTTCGTATTTATGGTTGACAAATTATATGTATATTGCAGCCATTCTGTAGTCTTATTCAGATCCATGGACATAACAGGGCTCGACAGAGAGATAAGCTTGGTCATATTCTTGAGGAATTTGCTACCTTGCAGGATGAGGTAAGAGCCAAGTTCCCCTCTCTTCCTAAATTAACTAATTCACACACTTTGTACAGATTTCTAAGAACAATTCTTCAGAACAATATTTTGACTATTTTATTTTTCAACATGATGCACTTTTCACTTAAAATATAACAGTTTCTTACACCAAAATTTACAAAATGAAACAGAACAGTAATCCAAACTGATAGACATCTTAAATATTTCTTTGATAATCGGAATAAATTATGAAATATGTGTAAAAGTTTCATAACAAGCTTACAAGAAAAATATTAATATATTAATTTTAAAATTAATGTGTGTGCAGCAGCAATATTGATAAGTAAGGACCTCAAGTGTATTATTTGCATTTTTGCCCTGTAAATTTGTTGTAGTTTTAGTTTAAGGCATGTTGAGGTAAATGTTAATCATTGTCAAATGAGAACTTTGAATGTAAACCTAACTAAAAATGCATTTGAAAATGTTTCTTTGGGGGGTCAGATTTAAATTTTCTGCTCGTATTCTTTTTAGCTGTATGTTTTTTAAAGTTCTCTCATTACCTTAAGAAAACAAAGTGAACACAGTTTATGACATTGTATTTTAATAGGCAGAGAAGGTTGATGCAGTGCTTCACACCATGCTGTTGAAATAGGAACCCCAAAGGCAACATTTGGCCTGTTTAGGTACCTGGGTCCTTTACCATAACCTTCGCATTATGATACAGTATCTTCTAAGTGGCTTTGAATTGGAACTCTACAGTATGCACGAGTACTATTACATATATTGGTAAGAGCACAATTTGAGTTAAAACTGGTGGCGGTTAAAATGGATAAGTTCTGAGAGAATTTAGAGTTAATTTTAGGATACTTTTTTATTTAGTATATTTTAACTTTAGTTGTGGGACAATTGGAAAAATTTGAAAATTAGAGCTGTATCATCTTGAATATCTTTAAGTGCTATAATGAGCATATTTTTCCAAATATTTATGTAAAAATTACAAAAATGGCACCAAAGTAAATGGATGAATTAAAGATCACTTATTTGCTCCTATGGCGAAAAATTAACATTTTTGCGGCGCTAGCTGTGGATGTACCTGACAGAGTTAAACATCAAATTGGAATTATGTCTGTCTCTTGGAAGAAATCAGGACTAACATGATGACTGGGAGCATAACTGTTTCATACTGTGGTGCTGAGGGAGTCACTTCAGGAGCTTTGGAGTTGATAAAAGATAATCTTCAGCAGAATAGTTCAGTTCTTCCCTTTCACTTGAGGACAAAATAAACCTAGTAACAGGATGTTTGAGCATATTTTAGGCGTGTAAAAGCTGTCATGGAAAGAAAATAAGATTGAGCATTAATGAATTCAGTTATTTTGAATCTTTTTCTGTCTGGCACATTATTTTAAACTGATGACCTATGTTACTCATCACAAACCCTCAGATTTAGCATATTAGGCTTTAATAGAGTTCACCTTTTAAACATTTAAATTTATAGAACTTAGTCATTAAGATATTCTGTATTTTCTGAAGTCACTGCTATGGGAGGGGAAGTAATTCTCTTCCATGCTGTTGACATAGATTTTGTTATAAGAAGTGAGGGCTCTTAACAGATAATGTTTGGCTATGAAAACTGAATTTGAGCATCAACTTAGTAATATGAGAATAATTTTCCTTGCTATATATTCTTCAACATTTATATAGATAATATTAAATAATCTTTAATAGCAGGTATTTATATAGCTACTTTGGATACTACATATTGTTATTAATCCATAGTAGACAATTCTGGTTTTGTTTTCATTTCTGTATTTTTGAGATGGGGTCTTGCCATATTGCCCAGGTTGGTTTTGAATGCCTAGGTTGTCAGTCTTCCCACCTCAGCCCCTCAAGTAGATGAGACTACAGATGTGCACCACTGCACCTGTCTACTTTTGTTCCTTTTTATAGGGGAACATGCCCAGGTTTTTCTTTTGTGCTTTGAAGCAACTAATGGAAACTTTTGTTCTTGATTTCTCAGATCAAAATATAATTTTTATATGCTTTTGTACATAGAGAATTGGGATCTTAATTCAGCAAAAGAATGATAGTTCAGATAAATACTCCATTACACATTTGTCTACATACATAAGCAGATTCATTTCTTTTCTTGTTAACAGAAATTACCCATAAATAACCCTTGTGGTCTTTTCATACTTATTTTGAACTGCTGTTAATTTCAAAATTACAGACTGGGCTCCTGCATTTCCCCAAGATATCTTTAGTTGTTTTATATGTGTTTATTTTTGTACCAGTACATACTGTTTTGGTTACTGTAGCCTTAGAATATAGTTTGAACTCAGGTAGTGTAAAATTTCAACTTTGTTTATTTTGCTTAGAATTGCCTTGGCTATTTGGACTCTTTTTTGGTTCCATATGAATTCTAGAATACTTTTCTAATTTTGTGAAAAATGTTATTGATAGTTTGATAGAAATGGCATACACTCTGTAATTGCTTTGGGCAATATGGCCATTTTAACAATATTGATTCTTTGTATTCATAAATATGAAATGTTCTTTTATTTCTTTGTGTTATTTCCCATTCCTTTCAGCAGTATATTCTAATTTCAGAGATCTTTAACCTCTCTGGTTAGTCATATTCCTAAGTATTTTGTTCATTTTGTGGTGATTGTGAATGTAATTGTTTTCTTGATGTGGCTGTCAGTGTGGGTGTTATTGGTGTATAGGAATGCTACTGATTTTTTTTTTCACTATCAGACCTAGAAGCCTTTCTGCAGAGACAATGGGACTTTTTAGGTATAGAATTATATTATCTGCAAGAGAGAAAGTGGTTTGACTTCCTCTGTTTCTATGTGGATGCCTTTTCTTTGTTTCTCTTTCTTTATTGCTCTGGTTAGGACTTCTCTCTTTTCAGATTTTTGAGTAAACTTCATACTGTTTTCCATAATGGCTGTGCTAGTTTACATTACCACCAACAGTGTATAAGAGTTTCTTTTTCTCTGTGTCCTCACCAGCACTTGTTTTTTTTTTGTCTTTTAGGTAATAGTTATTGTAACTGGAATGAGATCATATCTCATTGTGGTTTGATTTGCAATTCCTTGACAATTAGTGATGATAAGCATTTTTCATATACTGTTGGCCATTTGTATGTGATCCTTCAAGAAATATCTATACAGATCATTTGTACATTTTAAAAAGGAATTACTTTTTTTTTTTTGCTGTTGAGTTTGAGTTCCTTGTATATTCTGGATATTAATGTCCTGTTGAATGAATGGTTTGCAAATATTTTCTTCAGTTCTCCCATTTTGCCTTTGTTGCCTGGGCTTTTGAGGTTATTTTCCAAACCAATGTTTTGAAGCATTCCTCTGTTTTCTTCTAGTAATTTTATAGTTTCAGGTCTTACAGTTATTTTGAATTGATTTTTTTTAATATGGCAAGAGATGTGGATCTAGTTTCATTCTTCCGCATACAGTTATCAACTTAATCTTAATTTTCATGATGTTGTACCCCATAAATAGCCAACATTTTCATCCTTTAGCAAACCACAACTTATCTTGGTATACAATCCCATTCTAGTATGCAAAACATTATGTAAGTAATTAAAACAGCTTCTAAAATGTCATTGTGTCCACTAAATCTTCCTAGACTCTTCAAATTAGTACAAACTTACAGTCATCCTAACCAATCAAGATAATGAGATTTCCTATTATTATACCTTTATCTCTCCTGCAGTAGTGAAGAGTAATGTTTGTTTTTGAGACATTTCTTAAATTTTTTCACCCCAAATTATGTACATATAATATCTTACATTTTGTACAGTTCCTGATGTATGGATTTGTTCAATTGTTAGTGTATCTTAAAAATGTTTTCCAATGTCTGTGCTACCTGTTTGAGGTCAGGAACTATTTAAATAATTTTCTCTGAAAAAATAAAGATATTCTCTAATCCAATTAAGTGTTTAATTTTGGCTGCTTCTATTAGTTATTTATTAGTAATTCTTAGAACAAAGAATATGATATCCAGATGCCCAAAATGTACTGAAAAGAAATATAAACTAGTTTGATGATAATTTATTAAAAAAAGAAATGGTCCTTCTTTAGGGAGGGAAAGTCTATATTTTATACATAAAGAATAAAATTATTTTTATTACACTTGATAGTTTTAATTTTCCCCTGTGAAGTTTTGGTTCTCATACTTCAATATGCATAAGAAAAATCTAGATAAACTTATTAGAATTATAAACTATGAGATCTTACCATTAGCAATTTAAATTTATCCTAGATTGAGTTCCAGTAGTTCATAATTTCAGATTTTAAAGTGTAGCATCTTACTATGTTTCTTGATAATTTTATATTTTTATTGTATTAGGCCATGTCAGCAGGTTGATTTATTCCATTATATGCCTGAAAAAATGATTCATTGAAATTAGAATTATTATTCCTATTTCTTATTAACTTACATTACAATTGCCATTTGAATAGCAAACTCATATAATATAATTTTACATTTTTATTGGAATTTTTGTCAAAAATATAAGGCATTCAAATTTTCTGCTTCATGTACCCTGTGGGAGACATCAGTCATCTGTAATACAGTGCATTGCTCTGACCTTTCTGCAATTTTGAAATCCAATTGACTATTCATACTACTGTATCATTTTATAGATTCCAAATAGTCTTTGAAAAAGAGTTATCATGGCCACTTCCAACAAGAATATGATGTGCAACAAATAAAATCTTCAGAAGTAACTAGCTTTTCTTGTTACTGGACAGCAGACAGGTGTGAAGCTCTATAGAAAATAAACATTGTTTCAGTAGAAAGATAACACCAAAGGAGGGGGAGTTCTTAAGAAAATTCAACACAGTTAATAGAAACTCTCTCTCTTCCTCTGCCTCTTTTTTCCCTTTCATACCTAACAAGCCAATTGTCTTATTCAGTTTCTTATAAGGTACTATCCCTTTCTTGTACAATTTTCCCACTGTACCATTTATAATAACGTGTACACTACTCCTTTCTACTTCAATTCCCATATTTTTCTCCATTTCCTCGGACAAGAGGATTGTAGTATAAACACATTTATCAGAAATAAGCCTTGTTTCTACTTAAAGATTTTTTTGTTTTTAAGAAATTTCCAATACTTTTATCTATTCAATATTTTTTATTATACTTTAAGCTTTGGGATACATGTGCAGGCTTTGTTACATAGGTATACACATGCCATGGTGATTTGCTGCACCCATCAACCTGTCATCTACATTAGATATTTCTCTAATGTCATCCCTCCCCTAAGTCCCCACCCCCTGACTGGCCCCAGTGTGTGATGTTCCCCTCCCTGGGTCCATGTGTTCTCATTGTTCAACTCCCGCTTCTGAGTAAGAACATGTGGTGTTTGATTTTTCTGTTCCTGTGTTAGTTTGCTGAGAGTGATGGTTTCCAGCTTCATCTATGTCCCTGCAAAGGACAGGAACTCATCCTTTTTTATGGCTGCGTAGTATTCCATGGTGCATATGTGCCACATATTCTTTATCCAGTCTATCTTTGATGGCATTTGGGTTGGTTCCAAGTCTTTGCTATTGTAAACAGAATTGCAATAAACATATATGTGCATGTATCTTTATGGTAGAATGATTTATAATCATTTGGGTATATACCCAGTAATGGAATTGCTGGGTCAATGGTATTTCTACTTCTAAATCCTTGAGGAATCACCACACTGTCTTTCACAATGGCTGAACTAATTTATACTTTCACCAACAGTGTAAAAGCATTCCTATTTCTCCATATCCTTTCCACCATCTGCTGTTTCCTGACTTTTTAATGATTGACATTCTAACTGGCATGAGATGGTATCTTATTGTGGTTTGATTTGCATTTCTCTAATGACCAGTGATAATAAATTTTTATTCATATGTTTGTTGGCTGCATAAATGTCTTCTTTTGAAAAGTGTCTGTTTACATCCTTCACCCACTTTGTGATGGGTTGTTTTTTTTTTCTTGTGAATTTGTTTACATTCTTTGCAGATTCTGGATATTAGCCCTTTGTCTGGTGGATAGATTGCAAAATTTTCTGCCATTCTGTAGGTTGCCTGTTCACTATGATGATTGTTTCTTTTGCTGTGCAAAAGCTTTCTTGTTTAGTTAGATTCCATTTGTCTATTTTGGCTTTTGTTGCCATTGCTTTTGGTGTTTTAGTCATGAAGCCTTTGCCCATGACTAAAATGGTATTCCCTACCTTTTCTTCTAGGATCTTTATGGTGTTAGGTTTTACAGTTAAGTCTTTAATTCATCTGGAGTTAATTTTTGTATAAGGTATAAGTAAGGGGTCCAGTTTCAGCTTTCTGCACATGGCTCGCCAGTTTTCCCAATACCATTTATTAAACAGGGAATCCTTTCCCCATTGCTTGTTTCTTTCAGATTTGTCAAAGATCAGATAGTTATAGATGTGAGGTGTTATTTCTGAGGCCTTCGTTGTGTTCCATTAGTACACATATCTGTTTTGGTACCAGTACCATGCTGTTTTGGGTACTGTAGCCTTGTAGTACAGTTTGAAGTCTGGTAGCATGATGCCTTCAGTTTTGTTCTTTTTGCTTAGGATTGTCTTGGCTATATGGGTTCTTTTTTTGTTCCATATGAAATTTAAAGTATTTTTTTCTAATTCTGTGAAGAAAGTCAATGGTAGCTTGATAGGGATAGCATTGAATCTATAAATTACTTCAGGCAGTATGGCCATTTCATGGTATTGATTCTTTCTATCCATGAGCATGGAAAAGTTTTCCATTTGTTTGTATTCTCTCTTATTTCCTTAATCAGTGAGTTGTAGTTCTTGAAGATATAACTTTTTTTTCTTTATACTGGATCTATACATATGTTAATATAAACTTATATGAGTATATTTTTGGCAGGAAAATTTAATTAATTTGAATTTGGGTCTAAATGACATTTCTTTATACAAATATTTAATGAGAGCAAGAATGACTGTTTCCTTTTGTTTATAATATTATCTTTGCTTAAATACCACCTTACCTGTTTCGGTCTTATGTAGTGCACTTAATAGGGCAGATCTGTGGATTAACAAGGAACTAAGGGAGAGCTGATTTGTGTGGGTAGAACCAAGGTTTCAGAAATGTTATCACCAGTAGTCGTAGTCATCTGGAGACATTAGCCATATATCTATTATAAGAATTGAAAGTACTAAAAGAATTTTATACATGACTTGAGTTAGAAAACACAAATATAGAAAACAAATGAATGGACATTGCTATGGTTTGGCTTTGTGTCCCCATCCAAATCTCATCTTGAATTGTATTCTCATAATTACCATGTGTTATGATAGAGACCCAGTGGGAGATCATTTGAATCACCAGGGGGATTCCCCCATATAGTTCTCATGGTAGTAAATAAGATCTGATGGTTTTATCAGGAGTTTCTGCTTCTGTATCTTCCTCATTTTCACTTGACGCTGCCATGTAAGAGGAGCGCCCCTTGCCTCCTGCCATGATTCTGAGGCCTCCCCCCATGTAGAACTATAAGTCTAATTGAACCTCTTTTGCTTCCCAGTATTGGGGGTATATCTTTATCAGCAACAGGAAAAGGAACTAATACAGATATAAAAATTACATATAGTTTTCATAAAGTTAAAATATACTTAACCATATGCAACAAACTAAACATTTCAATGAAATTCTGATAGATGATGTCAATTCCAACTTCTTGTACACTGGTAAAAATTCATAACCAACTAATTCTTGGAAGTTACATTAATCTGATTTGGTCACAATATAACTTTATCTGCATTTGTATAGAAAGATTCTGTAGGTCTTTTGTAGGTAGGTACAACAATGAATAAAAAGACTAGCAAGTTTGGCTGCAGGGAAACTTGGCTTTCACTATATTCTCCTTTACACTATCTATCCCCTTCTGATCCATCATTTCTTTGTATGTTTAATGCTACTAAGGCTAATTTATAGGTGTATGAGGTTTACATAAAATGGTATAGTGTGTAAAATAATTATTGAAATGTCTGATGCATAGTTGGTTCTTAGCAAATGATAGCTGTTATTACAGTGAAATTAGTGATGATGAACTATAATTTAAAAAGTATTTGTTTCTTTAAATCAAGTCATAACCTCAGAAAATTATTGTTTTCTTAAATTGGAGGATTTATTTTGAATCTTCCTCAACTGTTTTAAAGAGACTTTTTTCCTCTAATTTCTCTGCTAAATAACTATTACGCAGTCTTATTACTCAAGGTATTATTTCTTTTCTCTTGATACCTTTGTGACTCAACTTTTGCCTCAATAGTTGGGATGGAGAATTACCCTGCTCTGGTTTTTATGAGGAACATCTTCCTCTGACTGGGGATGAAATGAAAAATGTGCTCTATAGATACAAACATGGCTCCCATGACATTTCCTAAGTTGCTTGACTTAATACACTGTGGTACAGCCACCACTATTGATGGCAGATGGTAGAAGAAGCAAGAAAGGACAGATCGACTTGTCTGGAGGGATATCACTAAATTTCAACTCTTTAGTAATGTTTGTTGTTGTTTTTGTCATTGTTGTCTTTTAATCAGACATTCAAAGGGTCTGAGCTGATTTTGGTGGTGGCAATTTCAGAGACAGATTCTGGCCTGTGAATAACTTACATTTAAATGGGTCATATATATTCCTCCTTTCCAGAGTGGAAAAACCACCAAATATTATTCAAATGAAATGAGCTAATCTTCTTTTAGTTAGGATATTGGTTTTTAAATACTATTCTCCAATTCAGAGTTTCATCTCTTCTTAGAAATGTCTACTACTTGTTCCCAAAAATCTGAGTACCTATTAAAGCTCCCATTGCAATTTATAAACCAAGGTCCTAAGCAATGCAAGTCATTTTATATATTTATCTCTCTTTGGCAGTTCTAATAGATGAAGACTTAGTATTAGCTATGAATTTCATTACTGTAATTTTACTCCCATTCCAAATCATTAATATTGATGCTAAATAAATGATAGTGTTAGCCAAGCTAAATAATATTATTCTAAATGGCTTAAAAAGGAAGTGCACTCAGAATTTTTCTTATTGGCTTTGCAAATTGAGGATAAAATGAAATATGACAGCAGAGCTTTACCCAGCAGGTGTAATCTTGCCATTCTGGTTCCCCACACACCCTAACACATGTCATATTTATAAAAAACTACGGTCTTATCACTGAAGTCTCATTTTATTCAAAAAGAGTTAATTTAGAATAGCATTGATTTTTATGCTTTGCTGGCCACTCAAAGTAAATTTTATATATTGGGAGAATTTTGATTGAGGATGCTATTAGACAATACAGTATATACATTTGTCCCAAACTAACAGATTTTTAAAAATGTATCCATATTCAAACCAAACACTTCAATTAAAACATCTTACCTGACTCTTTCCCTGACACCATTTACCCTACATTCTACAGGTCAATTAATTTTTATCTATGTTTTAACATTTTCTTAGCTTATTTACTTGAAACCACAGGGAAAATATATGAAGAGATTTAGTTTGGTAGAAGAATGACTTACCATGAAGAGTAAGATTATGGTTTTCTCTCTCACATGCGCACATGCTTTCTCTCTCTCTATCTCTCTCTCTCTCTATATATATATGTATATGTATATGTATATATACTGCTTCTTTTTTATGATTTACATATTTTTGTTCTTTCCTTCTTGGCCCTCAGATTCTTTATAGGCTAGCTTCTTGTTTTAACATTCTCATTAATTACTTTTGAGCAAGGTAATTTAGAAAGAATTTGGAGTTTGTGACAGTTATACTTACATTCTCGTTCTAGTTCTGTGACATACTAGGTATGAGAGTTTGGACAATTTGAAGATTATTTGCTTCTTTGGATTTTGTTTTATACAATAGAAAGAGATAATAATTATTGTACCATGGAGAATTTTTGCAAAAGTAGGTTTGCTGAAATATTTGTTGATTACCTTACTTTCATTTTCTTTTTATTGGAATGTGAGTCCTTTGTCTTATTTATTTCTGTATATTTATAGCTTGGTGTAATATTTGAGACATTATTGCTGTCTGTTAAATGTAAATGGTACCCTACTACACTTTGAGTCATTTTTATGCCCCAAATTCCAAGAGTTTCCCCAGACAAATTCCTATTTACTGCTGTTGGGTCACTGTTAAACAATCACAGACCTACTCAGGCATCTTTCCTGGGAATGCTGGAGGTATGACTCACATTTACTTTAATAGGTTCACAGAGATGAATGTTAAAGTCATAAAGTTTCTCAAGAAAAAATCTAGAATGAAATTATGTATGTAGTTTTGTAGGCAAAAAGAGAAAGTGTTAAGATGAAAATCACAATTATTATAGCGCCTAAAAGCAAAGGACTGAGAGAATATCATGAAGAAAAAAGAGTGGTTAATAATGTCCAATATTGTAAGAATGACATTTGGACTAAAAGAATGCCCTTAAATCTATTAGACTGGAGTTGATTAATTATAAGGGAATACTATATATCATATCTATAAAAATAATTATGGTATAAATAAAAACATACTGCTTTGTGTAGATGGTAAGAAATATATAGAACTTTTTAGGAAATGACATGGAATACCAATATAAAATAAAGTATTGCATGATTTAGCCATATGAAATATTTGAACATGTGACCTTATGAAAATATTTTTAAATAATTCAGTTTTTATGAAAAATTATTTTTTAATATTGAGAAAAGAAAAATTGACTCAGCCTTTCTTAATACCCAAAAGAAAAGGAAAAAAAGGAAAAATCCTTCTAAAATTCAAATTTAAAACACAAATTATTTGGGCTGGCTGAATACAAACTTTAATCTTCAAATTTTTTATTAACATTACTTTATTTTAAGGGACTACATAAGAGTGAGAGACTATATGTTTAAACTTTCCCACCAGCAGATTTCTCTGTAACTAAGCATTATAGTTACATGTTTTATTTCTTAATTAACTTCGTCTTCCACAAATTGAACTTTACACTCTAGTTGAAGAAAATTTTTTTGATGTTTCCTGACAAATCATTTTTTTTCTCCCCACGATCCCTTGTTGTTCATTCTTTCCATTCTCTGAACATTAGTTTTGTTCTAGACTCATCTTCTTCCATAGTCATTTTGTAGAAGACTTCTTCCAGAGTCATCCTACCATGATCCACGATAATTAGGTTACATCTAACTCTGTTTACAAACTATGTAGACACAAAGAGATGCATGGGATAGAAGGCCAAGGTTGTCAATTATACCTTACATTTAAGTAGAGACAGATAGAATTGGCAATTTGTGGCTGAAATCTGGAATTGATCATCTTCATTAATATTTTTGCAATTGATGACTTTTCAGTCTTTCAAAAATATGGAACTCTCCCTATTGTCCAATTTCTGTTGAACCTGTATGTTGCCAAAGAAAAAAATGCAGTAGACAGAATTAAGCAGGCAGGAAAGAATTCATTCAAGACTATTTTGATAAGGGAAATTAAACTCAACTCCAATGAAACAAAACATGGAAGAGTTTCCACTTGATAGGGTAGCTAATGAAAAAGTACTGGAGAAAGTGAGTGGGGAGGTTATGCAATGTGATTAGGCCATTTGTATTTACTAATTGGTGCATATAGAAGTTAGAAGTTAGGCTCCTACCCTCTCACGCAGCCTGAAAGATAGGGCACTATCTCCTTAAAAAATCACAATTCAAAGAAATGGCTCCCAAGTCCTTGAGAAATGGTTATGAAACTAACTAGAGGCTTGGAGAAGATTTATGTACATTTCAGAGGGGCAGGAAAAGAATTTGCAGTTACAGATTATCTAAAGTAAATAAAATGGAAATCATGAGCTCATACATGGCTTATGCCAGTCTATAATTTAGTCAAACAGAAGCGAATATTAAGGTCATTAGCCCATCTTGGTTAACACCATGCCAGTCCTCCATCGTAAAGCTCTTTTACTACAGTGACAATAACATATTTTTGATAGTATGTTGCACTATATCTCACAAAAGGAGAGGAGTAAGTATTCAAGTACAAATTTTATTAGTTCTTTTTCTGTTACATGCACAGATTGATTATAAGTAGCTCTTTCTCACTTCCCCAAAGAATCATAAATTCTGGGACAGGTTTTTGAAAGTTGTTATTATTCATTATATAATATGATTTGGGATATTATTTTTTGAAAGGTTTAAAGCTAATAGGCATCAGGCTTATTTTCCCTTATGACCGGACTGAAGCACAGTGTGTACTTGTCTAAGGTTTAGACTCTACAGGACCCAGTGTTTAATTATGCTCTGCTCTTATCTGTTTTTTCTTTGGTTTACCCTCACCTGGGACAATCTGCTTAACTGCTTAGAATCTCACTTTTCATAGCTGTTGGCAGATTAACAGCTTTTTCTCTTTTCCTAAAAGTGGCATATAGAGAATTAGTCTTGGTTATAGAAAGCCTCAGGCTTTTAGGAGAAAGATGCCACATTAATGTTACATTACCAAAGGAAATCTTTGTTTTTAGGCTGTATTGACCCATCTATATAGGAATCATTTTACACAATTCTGAAATTTAATATTACTTGTTAGTACTCTCTTTATATTTCTGCTTTTAACATTATTTGTAAAGGTTGACATTCTCATGACTCCTGCTCAGGAATACCATTTGATATCCTCCCTGAATTAGATGGAGTGTGGGAATGGGAGGGATGAAAGAAAAAACAGCAGAAAATAATTAAACTTTGTGTTATTGTTGCTGGGTAAAATCTACATTTTTTAGAAAAATATATTTCAAAGGCTTTTCATCTTTAAATAATATTCAGTAGTTGAAGGCTAGCCATGAAACTCTACAATTTCAGTAGCAACTGAAAAATACATCTCAGACCTTGGCTTTTTTTGTTGTTGTTGTTCATGCAAAAAAACAGCTGCAGGCACAAAAAGCAATCCCAAGGATGCAATTACACTCAATTGCTTTCTAATGTATTCTTCACTCTTTACAACTATTACATTTCCACAGTAATACATTACTTAAAGTAACAATTATCCTGTGATTTGGATTGTTTTACACAAAATTTTACAATGACTAGAATACTATTTACATATAAACTATAAGATATGACTGTTCAGATGAAAAGTTTAGACAAAAAATAAATTTAAGTTTGGCTTTGCTTTAGCTACAACTTTAGAGAGTAAACTTAACTTTCAGTTTTTACACTCAAAAAAAAAATGCCAATTCTTTCTGAGGACATCATATTAAGTGAAATAGAAAATACAGGAAAGCATTCTGCTGCCTGGACAGGTTATGGATAGCTCCATGGTGTGTGTGCTGGAGAACGTTCTGGAGCCTTTACCTTTGCAGCTCTCTAGCAAGTAATTACAAATATTTTTCTTTGTTGATAAATGAGTGAAGGGCCAAGGAAAGGAAGTCAGAACAAAACTTGCTTTTAGAATTCTTCTACTTTAAGAACAATAATATCTAGCATGTAGTTCTTGCCATGTAGTTGGTTTTACCTACATTTAGTTCTCAACACACCTTGTTATTTAGGGATATCCATATCCTATTTACAGCTGTGGAAATCTAGGCTCTAAGAGGTGAGCATTCATCCCAAGATGATGCAGTCAATAATTTATAGCTGGACATCAAATGCAGGTTCCAAAACCTGTGTTTAAATTTGTTGCCCTCTACCATACTTCTTTAAAATCCAGAGTACAGTTGTAGATGCATTCCATAAGATTTGTGTGTGTGCCTGTTTTTCTTGCTATTGGTGTCATAGGCCAGCACATTCTTGTTTGATTAAAAAAATCACTCAATATAAAATTGAAAATATACATATGAATGTAATTATAATAGTAGCAAAATTAATATGGAGGACACCGCAATAGTATGTATTTTGAAAAACATATATAAAAAATACCATGGCTTTAAAGTTCCTAGATTGATTTTATAAGTTTAAAAAGAAAAACAATAAGAAAATGAACTACTAATAGATTTTATATATTGAAATATCACAGTAAATACCCAAAAATCTCTTCTAGTGCCATACTTTGCTCAAAGACAATTTTATTCAAATGAAACCTAACCTGCAGTAGGGTTTGTTTAGAGGTGGCAAATTTAACTTCTAGTGAGAATTATCATGAGGAGGTGAATCTCATCAGTGGAATCTTGCCATTGTGTTGCAAAGAAAGACATATTAAAATCAAGGTTGAGTCCAGCTCCAGAAATATAGCATCTCAGATCCCATTTCAGACCTGCTAAAATGTAATCCACATTTTAGCAAGATCTCAGCCATTCTTATTCCTATTAAAAGTTGAGAACCATGGTCCTAAAATGGGAGGTGCAGTGGAACTTTTAATTTCTTTTTGTAAAATAGCGTTTTGGTCCTCAATATATATTGTTTATTAAAATCAGCTGTGGAACTGAAAAAACAAATGAAGTAGCTATTGGGCTCATTAATGACCTGTTGAATCATAAAATCCATGGTGTGGGATGTTGAAATATGGCATAGGTAATTAGAGAAAAATTAATACAAAACCCCCAAAACATATACACAAACACATACACACTTAATGTGCTCACTTCCCCCAATATAAATACATTAAAATATATGTGGGTGGTTCTAACATGACCACAGTTTGAGAAAACTGAGCTAAGTCTTATTGATGCAGAGCAAGCCATCTTCAAATCATCCTTCTGGAAAAAGGAGTATTTTGTCCTAACATTCACCCTGTTCCTGTTGATTCTAAATTCACTGGGTTTTTAAAATTTGGTAAAATGCTGTAGTACCTTTATTTTCTCAAGGCCCATTCCATCCAAAGGAGTTTTTCTTCTGTAAATCCCAATTCCTCTTTGTCTGTGTCTCTCAAATGAAGAACCTCAGATCCTATTTTGTACTATTTACTTGTGTTCATTGTTGTTAATGATATACATTTTTATTATCATTATATTTCCCACATTACCTAAAAGGGTACTTTGAATATCACACTATTGGTATTCATTTTATTGAGAGAACAAATGAATGAATAAATGGATGACCAAACAAAGGATAATAATGATATAAAACCAGTGTAATGTATTAGAATACCAGCTGAAGCAGGAGTTGAGAGACTTAGTTCGAGCCTCTGCTCTGCTGTTAAATCAAGTGTGATATTGAATTAATTTCTCCTTTATACCAACTATTTTCATATGATTATTGGGTGAGATATTTTAAGGCTCAATACATGTAAAATTTGAAAGAAAATATTTAGCTGTTTTTTTGGACTAAATTACTCTATAGCTTTCAACAGTATCTTTCTGTGTCTCAAGATCCATTCCTACCTAATTAATCAAGTTATGTTATAGATAGTTCTCATCAATAATTGTTGGTATCTTAACACAAAGGCATCACAAAGCATTTAGTATTCATGTTGTCTAGATGTGGCTGAATTTTATTACAAAACTATACTCACTATCTATGCTGCATAAAAATTTTCAAAAAAAGTAATGACATATTTTACCGACAGGTTGATTATCTCACAGTTACTGTAGGATAGAAGTCTGGGCACAGTTTAACTAGGTTCTCTGCTTTAGGGTGCAAGCCCCAATTCAGATATTAACTTGTGCTTCAGTCATATCAGGATTTTGATTGGGAAAAGATCTGCTTCCAAGTATCCTCAGATTGTTGGGACAGAGGGTTGGCAGAGTCCATCTTCTTGCTATTGTTGAATAGAGGTTCACATTACCTTGTGTACTGTTGGCTGGAAATGGCTCTCAGAAAACAGAAACTACAAAGAACTTCTTACTATGTGGCCATTTTCCTAAGTCCTTTTCAAACACGGCAGCTTACTCCTTCAAAGCCAGAAACGGAGGGTTTCCCTGTCTAATATGCTGAGAGAATCTTAGATAACAACAAAATCATGGAAATGACATCCCAGTACCTTTGCTATCATCTATTGGTAGAGGCAAATCATGGGTCCCAGTCACATTTAAGAAGAGGGGATCATTCAAGGGTCTGGATTGTTGGGGCTCACTTTAGAATGTTTCCACCACAGTTCACCTTCTGGCTTCCATGAATTAATGTCCCTCTCTCCAGAAAAATATATTTTCTCCCTCTTCATGGTCTCTCAAATGTTTGTGAGTCTACCATAGGTTTTATGAAGATTTACTTCACCAGATAAAAGACACATCTGTAGATGTTTTGGAGATTTATCTCTTCTCAACTTTTGTTTTTTTTCTTAGATAGCTGAGGGACAATACCCTTCAGCTTCCTAGAGGTCTATTGAAAGGTTAAAAAGATCCATGAGGCACTCTTTTAATCTTTTGAAAAAGGCTATGGTGTGACTTTTAATTTTTCTGAAATTTTCACAAAAGATTATGCAATTGACAACCTCAGCTCTTTCTCTAGAATATAGTTTACTATCATAAATTTAAGCTTGTTTTTTATTTGCAGTCTGAGAATTTACAAAACAATCAAATTCTGGTTCCTTTTGTTTAACATTTTTTTATATCAACTTATCTCTTTCCTCTTGCATTTTACTATAAGCAGCAAGATTGCACCTCCAAAACATTGCTTAGGAATATACTGGGCATACAGTTGGCCCTTGAACAACATGGGTTTGAACCATGTAGTTCCGCTTTCATGAAGATTTTTGTTTTTAACTAAGCAAGATAGAGGGCCTGCTATAGAAATTGAGTGTGCATGAATTTTAATATACTGGAGTCCTGAAACCAATCTCCAAGTACACCATATACTTAAGTTTATCACTTACTGGTTGTACTTTCCACATAACTGGAGACAATTTCACTTGACTTTCTGATATTTCATGACTGGAATCCCACTTCCTCAATTTCCCAGTATCATATTCCTCACTTCCTCTGAGCCCTGTCAGCTTTCTCATCTGTATTTCTATAATGGCCTGTTCAAGGTGATTTAGGCTCAATTGTGCTCATTAAAATTCTTCCAGCTTCTTCTAACTTCCTGATTCAAAAAGCCCTCTCACATTTTAGTCAATGTATCACCCACTTATAATACTGAAATTTGTATTAATTTCCTATTGCACAAACTTAGCCATTTAAAAAACACACTTATTATAATTTCTGTGGGCCAGGATCCCAGGCATGTTCTAATTGGATCCTCTACTCAGGATCTCACAAGCCTGCAATCAATTTGTCAGCTGGACTGCATTCTTACCGGAAACTCCACTAGGGAATAATCTACTTCCAAACTAATTCTCTTGCAACTGTATGCCTAAAAGCCCTGTTTTTTTCTCTTTTTCTTTTTCTTTTTTCTTTTCTGGCTATGAAGAGGGCTAGGTGGCAGAGGACTGTGGTGAGCCTCTAGAGGCTTACAACCCCCAGATGACAGCCAGGAATGAAATGGAGGCCTCAGTCCTAAGGTCACAAGGAGGTGAGTTCTGCCAACAATCTGAGGAAGCCTAAAGAGAAATGATTCCTCATTTGAGCTTCCGATGAGAGCTTAGATCTGGCTAATACCTGTACCAGCTTGTTTGACTGAAAGAATGATGTAATTTGCTTTCATTCTTACATCACCTCTAATTTCCTACATGAGCACAAATCATTCCTTAAACTTCATTTTTTGTCTTCTCATACATACAACGATGTAACATGTTAGTTAGTTAAGTGCACAGACCTTGTAACCGGAATCCCTAGGTTACAAGGACTGTGCTTTGCTCTGTACTAGTTATCAACATCTCTAAGCCTCAGTTTTGCTTTGCTCTGTATTGGTTATCAACATCTTTAAGCTTCAGTATTTGCTCTGTATTAGTTATCCACATCCACAGAGCAAATACGGAGATTTGCTCTGTATTAGTTATCCCAGCTTTGCTCTGTATTAGTTATCAACAAATATCCCAGCTTTGCTCTGTATTAGTTATCAACATCTCTAAGCCTCAGTTCCTTTGCTATTATATATAACGCTGCTGTATCATAGGGTTGTTGTGAAGATTAAATGAGATACATGTGGAAAGCCTTTAACTAGGCAGCTGGTACATGTAAAATATTTAACTGTCTATATATTTTTAGAATGGAGACAATTTAATAAGACTTCTTACCTAGGTAAAAGTAACTATGTGTAACATAGTTTCCAAGAACCAACATTATAAATGATGACATTTGACATAATACTAAATTTCCCAAATATCTGCCCAACTTGAGGATACAATTATTTTTCTTAATGTCAAAGAAACAGGTGATTTTTCAATATACTGGTTAATGGGCTATATTAATCTCAGAAATTAAATTAAATTAACAAACTATAAATTTCATAGATCTCAAGACTGTTACCTTGTTAGAATGACAGCTTCTTAAATTAGTTTTAATTTACAGTCTATTTATTATTTCCTCAATTATAAATCCTAAAAATTGAAGTCCTTAGGAAATGTGAAAAAAAGGCCAGTCAGCAGGGTTTGCCATATTTATGCATCAATTAAATGTATAATCCTTGGTAGCATTTTGCAGGCACTATCTTTTTATCTAGTCTTTGTTAATGTGATTTTCTTTTCTTTCTTTCTTTCTATTTTTTTTGACACAGTCTCGCTCTACCCAGGCTGCAATACAATGATGCAATCTCGGCTCACAGCAACCTCTGCCTCCTGGGCTCAAACAGTTATCCTATCTTAGCCTCCCAAGTAACTGAGACTACAGGAGCATGCAACCATGCCCAGTTAATTTTTGTATTTTCAGTAGAGATGGGGTTTCACCATATTGGTCAGGCTGGTGTTGAACTCCTGACCTGAGGTGATCCACCTGCCTTGGCCTCCCAAAGTGCTGGGATTACAGGTGTGAGCCACCATGCCTGGCCATTAATGTGATTTTTATCCCAATCACTACAGTGTCTATAATTTCAGTTATGCTCTCTTTTTCATCTATCTTTCTCAATACATTTCTGTGTTATTTTTTAAATAAGTATCTCAACATTTGTTTTCTATCCATTTGGACTTCCAAAAAAAACTACACACAAGTCAGTAATATTCCTTATATGGGAAGACTTTTAAGAGCCACATTTCTCATTTTGATGTAATACTATAAACTTAAACTAGGAATCAGAAGATAAGGTGGTCCCAACTAATATCTTTCTATATTAAGAAATATTTAAAGCCTTTGGTTCCTTCATCTAGTGTGGAAATTGAGTTGGATACTAATTTTCTTTAAATCACTAAAACTACACTTCTGTACATTTTAGAGTATATTTAATAGTTGAAAATAATTGTTGGAGACAGAAATAAAGATGGGATAGAAAGCTTTTTGAATGACATTAATTCACTTCATTATCTGGCAGCATTTGGAACTTCATGAGGCATCTTAGAATAAATTTCTTCAGAATGGCAGAGATTCTCTCAACCCTCCAGCTCTGTTCTGGAGTTAACAACCTATTCTTCAATTCAGATATGAAGACAGGAAGTGATGGCTTTTCTCATTTCACAAATTTGGGAAAGAAGTTTTTCAAATCAGACACTGGATAACTGAATTTTTGAGACATCTTTTAGAAGCAGGTAATCTTCAAATTCTTGTTTTAAATATATAAACCTCATATTCAATGCCTAGATTTTCATCAGCATTAAAGAAAAGGGATTTTTTTTATTTGTCCAGTCTTCATTTAAGGCATGAACAATGTATGTTTAAGGCTGCATTATTTTATGATTACGCAAATTTAATTATTCCCTATTATTTGCAGACTTAAAAGAATGAAGTGCATTTGGGTCTTGTTTTTAACCATTGACTTGTAAAATTATATAAACACATAAAAAGTTATTATGCAAGGATTCACGATATGTTAAAACTTCCAACATGGAATAATTGGATTGTCCAAATTTGAAACACACCATCTTTCATTATCCCTGATGAAAAAGGATGTAGAAATCAAGAATAAAAGTGATGAGAAATAAAAGAAACATTCATTTTGAAGTTTTCCCACCTAATGAATCATAGTATTCAAGGTAGAATCCATTTCCAGCATGGCTATATCCAAGGAGGATTCATAACACTTTAGAACCAAAAGCCAGCTTCCAATAAAAGAAAAGCTTCAGTTGGGAGAGAAATATAAAATCAGACCTTTGCTCCCTTATTTTCTAAAGTGTTCAGAAAAAAGATTTAAAGAAAAGAAAGTTATATTGGAAAATAAGCACATTGCCATTTGATCATTAGGACTGATATAAGTTGAAACACTGGGTTGATTACCAAGATCTCAGTATATTTTTATGTTGAAATTAAGAAAAATGAAATGCCTTCAAAATACATATTACATAAGAAAGAATAAAAAAACTTGAATTTCCTTTTGACATTTTTTTTTTTTTTTTTGAGAAAGGCAAAGTTTATGTATTCAGACCTTGCTATACCAAGGGAGTAAGTCATTATTACTTGTATTTTGGCCGAGACTCAAAGGCAGATAGGAGAGGTGGAAAACTTTATAGTGAAACAAGGGGAAGGCTTCCGGTGTGCCCCAGTGGAAGTTATTGGCATGGAGAAGTTGTACGCAGGCCAAATACACATGAGGCAACCTATGTGATTGGTTGGAGCTACACATGTGGCTTTCTGTGATTGGTCCTAAGTTAGAAGCAGGGACAAATGTCAGAAAACTTGTCAGTTATTAATCAAGGACTGGCCATTCAGTGCTGATTGTTATAGATATTATTGTTTAGCTTCCTGTATTGTTGCTAGTGATAGCAATCTGGCTAAATCAGACGTGCAGGTAGCCTTTTGACATTTTTAATGAGTAAACAGATAATTTATTTATTTATTCTCATGATATTTATTATGTTGCTGGAAATCATCTACTTTATACAGCTATTATGGTAGAAAATCTATTTTCACCTATAATTAAAAAAAATTTTAATATTCACATGTGTTCTCCGTTCCCTACACTTTCTGCTATTTCTCTTCACTTTTCTACAGAGAAAGTCTCTACCCATGCTCTGCTTGTTCTGTCAGTAGTAGACTATTTTGCATGTTTTTTCTTTCTAGGCTTATGGTAAAGGCCTTTACACCAGGCTTCTGTTGTTCTTGTTCACCCAAATCTCACACAAACCTTGTGCTCCAAGGTATTAGGGTGGGGCTATCTCAGAAATGTGTTCTTTTCTGTCTTAGTAGCAGAGAATTTACTAACTCTTCTCCTGTGGTTATAAACCTCTGCTTGAAATCAGCATTGAATCCTATCCCCAGGATGCTTTCCTGACCCTTGATCCCGGCTAAGTTTCTGCATCTGCTCTGACCCCAGCATCAATGTATTATTTCTTGTGTCTAGGACATTAGTAGTTTCTCTATAGTTTCCCCAGAGGCAGATATCTTCTTCTACTCCCTTTACATACAAAACCATTTGTGCCTGGTCCTCGTAGCAAGAGTGTTTGTTGCTCTTTCCTCAATAGCTAAATGCTTTTGCCTCATAGGAAACAAAGGTCTTGGGAAGAGGGCAGGTATTTGTGCCAGTCCTTAAGAAACTAATTATCTAGTGAACATTTTGATTACCAAGGTGTGTTTTATCCAGTGTCTTGCCTTGCTCCTAATCTTTCTCGTGATTATACCATAAAGTCCTGCAGAAAAGAATAAATGAGTGCTAATTCCCTTTGTGTCTGGAGTCCCCAGCTCTTGCCAACTGACATAGTAGCCCATATTTAGCCTTTAAGAACATGTAAAAACTTTAGCTAATTTTGTCTTAATCACTTATATGGACAAGTGCATAATTAGCTAAAGTTTTTACACATTCTTTAGCAAATTAGCTAAAGTTTTTTTGTTTATGTATGAACAAGGGCATAAGACACATTTAGCTAAAGTTTTTACATGTTCTTAAACTTATTCTTATGCACAGAATAGCCATCTCTATTCTGTGGTCTGGCAAAACAAATAGTTCATGTGTCCCATCTCTTGGTGGGCAGGGTAGCTATTCTTTAGAATTCACTTTTTCTGATGCCCTTGAGACCTCAGCTCTCTAATGAGTTCAAGAAGAGTTATGATTATAGATTACCTGTATTATTTTAATTATTATAGTAGAGGAAATATTTTCCTGTTAGTTCTGGAATTAGAAGACTGTAACACTTCCTTCAGATAATTTATACAAATGTTTAAGAACAATAAACATATATGTTGTTATTCAATTTAATAAGAAAGGAAAGATCAGTGAATGTAAGTCCTTAATATGTGTTCTACATACACCAAATCACTTTATAAACTAATGTTTTAGCTTATAAGGATGGTTTTAACAGCTTTATTCCCATAGTGGACATAGTAGACATGTGCTACTGAATGTCTTGCAGTAGGATTTTGGTAGATGATGTCATGCATCCTTAAAACAGAACACTGCAGCTAATTAAAACCAAGGATATGTTGTTTTCTTTGAGGAATTTTTCCATTTCATCAAATCTGCTGTATTTATTGGCATAAAGTATTCTATTATAAACTCTTATCCCTGAGCAGACATTGTTTCTAGGCCTGTGGTAAAGGCCTTTACCTCAATGTCTGTTTGTGTCTACTTGCTCTAACATGATATGTTCTCTTTATATTCCTGATATTGGTATTTTGTGTTTTCTTTCTTTTTTGCATAAGCATTACTTAGGGGATTACTAGTTTTAAAAGAATAAGAACTAGAAAATCTAAATAGTGTATATATCCATCTGTGTTTATACCAAACTACCAATTTATAGATAGATGAATAACTATAGATCTACAGACATATCTCTTTTTTCTCTCTTTCTCTATATATATCATATATATTTACATATATTTATAAACATAGAGAGCATATATATGCTATATAATAAATATATGTGCTCTCTCTCTGTTTCCATATATATTCATATATATTATATATATTTCTATATATAAAATATAATTTATATATTTACATATACAAAATATATATAATTTATATATATATTTTCATATATGTAATATATAAATAGAACATCTGTGTGTGTGTATACATGTATATATGTATAGATTATGATCTATCTGTCTCTATATATAATTTAAAAAGAATTTTTATATATTTAAGTAACAATTACAGGATATGGATGATCCTCTACATACAACTTCAGTCCCAGTAGGACTGTTATTTTAGTCAATATTTCCCTTATCTCTGCAGATGTAGCTTTGTGTGGAAAAATAGAATCATTTCATATTCTTCCTGCTAACAGTTTTTTAACAACAAAAAGAATTAGTAAATGTATTAATACCTCTGTATTTATAAATAAAAGATATGCATGTACATGATCATAGAAAAATTGTAAAGGAATAAACTATAAATGAAGGTGTGAATGATCTTGGGATAGTGAGATTAACAGTGAATTTTATATTATCTTCTTGCTTACTTAGAATTTTAATATTTCTAAAATATAAACACTTTTGCTTTTGATTTAGTCTCCTTTTCTCCTTAATTTTTGAGAATTTTGGGTACACAAATTGAGAAAGCTTCCATTTGGAAAGAATTTGCATTTGCTTCTTCTTATGTGAAAATGCGGCTACTAAACTAGTAGCTCTTTAGCTTCTTTCTAAGTCCTGGCTTTGAAAATAAGTCTTAAATTGAGAATCCTCACCTACTGCTGGCTAAAATCTTTCTTTCATTTGCTGACTTACTTCTTAATGAAGTAGAAACACAGGAATTTTCCCCATGGACCATAACACCTGTGAGAACAATTTAATGACTCAACTGTTAGGAAGTGTCTTAACAGTGTATTATAAACTTTCCCTGGATCACGGATGTTGGCTGACAATAATCTCCACTCAAGCTCCCTGTGGTCTGAATCCATTAACCCTTTGCTGTGGCAGAGTTCCCTCAGACAAGAAATAATCTATAAGTATCCTTCTAAATACATTAGGGAGACAGAGCAATTGAAAAAATTCCAGAAGGGTTTCCAAAAAAGTGGAAATTTAATCATGAGCTTTACTTACCCATTATGTGTATTTTTCCAATTGTAGTATGTGGCCAACCTTAAAAGAAAATGGTTCATTGACTTTGGTTTCCTTTGATTAAAAGCAAAAATTGTAATCTATAAATCTCACATGTTCTGACAAAAAAGAAAAATAAATAGCTATTGAAGTATCAGGGACTTTCAGGTCCCATTTATACATTTTTCTAATTTTCTTACCAGATTTGTACACCTGAATGCATACATCTCTCTCAAATTTTCATTTGGAATATTATACATGTAATACATGAATAAATTTTGCATGTAAAACATTAAAAATGTGGCCAAGCATGGTGGCTCATGTCTGTAATCGCAGCACTTTGGGAGGCTGAGGTGGGCGGATCACCTGATGTCAGGAGTTCGAGACCAGCCTGACCAACATGGCAAAACCCCATCTCTGCTAAAAATACAAAATTAGCTGGGAGTGGTGGCACATGCCTCTAATCTCAGCTACTTGGGAGGCTGAGGCAGGAGAATTGCTTGAACCTGGGAGGCGGACGTTGCAGTGAGCTGAGATCATGCCATTGTACTCCAGCTTGGGTGGCAAAGCAAAACTACATTTAAAAAAAAAATCTATACATCTGTATCTATATCTATATCTGTATCTATCTGTATATCTATATATCTATCTAGATATAGATACAGATAGATAGATACCTCTTTACCATTATCCGATCTCATGTCTCTCATGAGGAGGGGCCACTGTTTTGAATTTAGAAGGTAAACCTCAGCCATTTCTTTTATTGCTCCCTTTATATTTTCTGTAATTTCCTTGAGTTAGACTTACCTTGGCATTCACTATAGTTTACTTGTAGATGCTTACTTTTTAATAGAAATTATATTATACTGGAAAATCACATTTTTACTAAAGTTTCCTCTGGCTCTCTCTTCTGGTTCACCAATTTATTCTTCAATAGCAACTGTTCTGCTCTATAATTTAGCTCTTCTTTAGATTACTTATTTTAAAAATATTTCAGAATTTTCTGTTCTTCATAGATAAATATCTTTTCACTTTTGTATAAACATTTTGAATACATACAGGCTTGCCTTGACTAGCAACACATTCTTACTCATTATAATTCTGTGATAGATATGGACCACTCAGGTGGCCATCTCCTTTTGACATATATTTTTTCCATATTGTATATTAGTGTAGAAATGAGAAGTGTTTAAAAATCTACTATCAATGAAGGGGAAATAGCTTCTGCAATCCTTGCAAACATATAAAAAGACTAGTAAAATCAAATGTTTTTATTCCAAATTTATTCATTAAGTACCTATTAAGGTTAGTAACTGGTTAGGCATGAGTGCACTAAAAAGATATAGTAAATGTGGTTAATTCACCAATTAGTTAATTTATTCATTCAACAAATACTTACTGACAGCTACTCCATGCCAAACCTGATCTATCTGTTAAGATTAGATCTTGATGTTGATCACAAGATCAGCAAGGTCACTATGGATAATTGTCCCATGAATGATTTTGTCAATTATCAGGTATTGTGAAGCAATGTAAAAATGAGTGTAAAGTGATTGAGCAATACTGAATCATTGCGTTAGATAGTGAAATCTGATAACTTTCTGGAAAGGTAACAATTGAGGTAAACCTTAATAATGTAAAGCAGCCAACCAATCAAAGACATAGGGAAATAGCAGTTCAGTCAGAGGAATATTTAGGGAAAGTCTTTATGGGAAAAATGAGTTTGGAGTGCTTAGCGAATAGGAATAGGACATTGTGATTAAAAAACAATGAGCCATTTGGAGATGTAGGTAATGGCTCCTGAGAGGTACGTGTGGACTAGATCACATACACGTGGTTGACTCCGGAGAGGTACGTGTGGACTAGATCATGTACATGTGGTAGACTACAGCAAGGAGTTTGTCTTCTTTTTTCTTTATTTTTATAATTTTCAGTAGGAAGCTATTAGAGCATGATGCTGACAAAACATATGGTCTGAAGTCTTATTTTAATGCTTACTGTCTGCTTGTGTGGAGAATGGACTAGAGAACTGCAAAGAAGAGAAATAGAAAGTCTCCTCAAGTAGTGCTGGTGATACATGATAGTGGCTTAGAGTAAGGAGAAGGAAAAATAGATGAATATATTTAAAAGCTGGGATCGAAAGGACCATAGGTATTTTAGACATAAAAGAAGGAAGGAAATAGATGAATCAAAGATGAATTCACCGCAGCAGGGATAACTAATACATTGCAAGGTTCTCATAGGAAAAGCTATTTAACTGTACTAAAGGATGAGTTAGAGTTAGCCCAATGTTACCAGAAGGTAGGAGAACATGGAGAGACATGTAAAATGCTTTACCTTTATTCTGAGAATAAGGGGAATAAATGAAAATTTTAACTGAGAGGGAACATAATCATATTCTTTAGATTAGAATGATAGATTATCAGAACCACCTGGCTCCCATCTCTGTAATTTCAGACATTTAGTAGGAAAGCTGCAACTTAAAAATCTTTGGCTTATTCAAAATTCGTGTGAAACAATATAGGTTTTCAGTTTCTTGAAATTCTGGTAATATATAAGACACTGAGGAAGGGTTTTATGCTCGGAATGGAGAATCACTAAAATCTCAGAAATCTGGCATGAAGAAAAATTAAATGTCTGTATTCTCCATCCTGAACCATCTTGAAGATTTTGCAAGGAATCTTGCAGAGGCTGTTAGAAAAGCTGTAAAAGGAATAGATACTTGTGAGAATGCAAAGTGAGAAATAAATCTTCCAATCTGTACATAGATTATGTAAATACCCTGTGAATCACTGTAACTCATTTTTATAAAGTAACAAAATTCTCTTCTAATTAGATGTTTGATATGTGAAGATATCTGAAACAATATTAGAAGTGCTACATTATTTTAAAACATTATTTTTTATATTTCTTGCTTTTCAGTGTTTTTATTGTTAAGATTTCCAAAAGTTTCCAAAAGCTGGAATTGGAGATTAAAAAAAAAATCTATTAAGAAACTGCTTTTCTCAGAATGAAGCCATGAACTTTGTGTGTAGTGAACAGATCTAATATTTTACACTATTTGGCAGCACAGATGGTTCAAAAAATACTACAACCACTGGCACTTTTCAGCTTTTTCTTCCTAGTCATGTTATGGAAAGTACAGAATTAACAAGTGCCTTGCAATCTAATGATGGTGATGAGGATGTGTTCTTTATTGTATAACAGGAAAGCAGAATTATGCAAAGTTGGATATTGACTTTAGGGAATTATCATTGTTCTTTTTAGATTGTAAAATAATTTCAGGATTTTCATCTTTGATTACCTTTCTTTTCTTCCTTTTATTGCCAACCAGTTTCCTAGAAACACAAGAAAAATAAATATACTTGGCAAAGGACTTGATAAGATCAAGTTTTGGTTGGTAACACTGTTACTCTGTTGTGTCAGACTTCATGGTAAATAATTTACTCCAGTAGTACAAAGAGAAAAACTATACTTTTGGGGTATACTCCCATGTATGCATTCCTTAACTGCTGATCTACACTCACATTTTACATTTTTAGTAAGATCTCTATAATATCAACCTTCAAACCTACATAATGAAATCATGACACTGAATAATGAAAGCCAAACATTCTATCATGAGGATCAAGAGTTTAAGGAAATTTTTACCCAAAAGTCTTGCATTGCTATTCTCCTTATTAACCTAGTGTTTCTGTTATCTTTGAACTGATGTCTCTTATATTGGAATTTCATTTTCTCACTTGGATTAGGAATGCTTATAAATTTTATCTTAGTAACTCACATCTTTACTCATAGTAATCTTACCTTATTCATATTTTTTCATGCTCATTGGAGCTTCCCTGTCTGTTCAGACTCTCTTTCCTGGAATTTCTTACCCATATCTTTCTAACACTATACAAAGGTAAAATTAGAGAAACAACATAAAAGGTAATGAAAAACAACAAAAGCAAGATTTGGAAATCATAAGAGAAGATCACGGACACAAAGATTTACTTTCTAGGTAAATATTATCCTGTGTAAGTCTCAGTCAAAGACAACAAATGAGTGTATCTCAAGTAAGTTTTTGTCAAACAATTAGAAATACTGTAAAATCATTGTCAGTGGTATTTTGGTTTGAGTTCTCCCAAAGTAAGAGTCTGATACAATGATTTTGTTCTGAGTAATGTATTTGGGATGTGTTCTCAGGAAGTGCTGTAGGAGAGTGGCAGCAAAATGAATGAAGAGTGTGTTACTGATTGGGCAGCTCAAAGTTAATATTTCATAGAGAAAATGTATGAAAAGTACCTCTAAACTGTCCCAATTAGGAATGACCGATTTACATGCAAAGCTTACATCCCTCACTGTGTGAAGGTTGTTTTTCGTACATCTGGCGTATTTCACTAACAAGACAGCTTTTGAATCTAGAGAACAGGCGATTGTCTCTTTTTGACATTTGAGGGTATGCCAGGAGATATAAGCAGGGTACCAGCACCATCCATTTCACAGTGTACAAGGTACAGGTCTGTGTTTTAACAATGGCAATTAAGTGAATATTGAAATAGAACAATTCACTATTATTTTGGCTTCCTAGTGCAGAGAAAAGTTATGCTTACACTACATTATAGTCTATTAAGTGTGCAGTAGCATTATGTCTAAAAAAATCATCCATCACATTATTAAAGCGTTTATAGCTAAATATGCTAATTTGTAGTTATCAGAACCTGCTGTAAGTCATAATCTTTTTGCTGGTGGAGGCTCCTGCCTCAAGGTTGATGGCTGCTGACTAACTATGGTGGTAGTTGCTGAAGGTTAGGGTGTCTGTGGCAATTTTTTAAAATCAGACAAAATGAAATATGTCATATGTATTGACTTTCTTTATAAAAGGTTTCTTTGTAACAAACAATACTGTGGGATATCATTTTAGTCACAATAGTAGCTTCAAAACAGAAGTCAGTTCTCCCAACTCCTGAAGCTACTTTATCAACTAAGTTTATGTACTATTTTAAATACTTCGTTGTCATTTCAACAATGTTCACTGTATCTTCACTAGTAGTGGATTCCACCTCAACAAACCACTTTCTTTGTGCATCCATAAAACTCAGCTCTTTAGTTATTAAAGTTTTATCAAGAGATTGCATCAATTTAGTCACCTCTTAAGGGTTCACTTCTAATTCCAGTTCTTTTACTATTTCCAACCCATATGCAGTTCCTTTCTCCGCTGAAGTCTTGAGCCCCTAAAGGGAATTTATGAGAGCTGGAATAGACTTCTTCTAAACTCCTCTATATGTTCTTTTGACCTCTTACCATGGTTCATGAATGTTCTTAACCACTAGAATGATGAATCCTTTTTAGAAGGTTTTCGACTTACTTTGTCCGTGTCCATCAAAGGAAGAGTGATCTATGGTGGCCATAGACACACAACAATATTTTTTAGATAATAAGACTTAAAATTTGATATTACTGTTTACACATGGGCTGCAGAATGGATGTGGGGTTAGCAGGCAGAAAACAACATTAATGACATCTCCATCAGACCTCTTGTCTTGGGTTACTAGGTGCATTGCCAATGAGCAGTAATATTTTGAAAGAAATCTCTTCCTAAGCAGTAGTTTTCAACGATGAGCTCAAAATGTTCAGGAAACCAGCCTTTGTTGTTTCACTTATTAAGCACCGGCAGAGTAGATTTAGTATAATTCTTAAGGCTCCTAGGATTTTTAGAATGATAGATAGCATTGGCTTCAACCTACACTGATTAGCTGCATTAGTGCTAGGAAGCTAGGCAGCCTGACCTTTAAAGCTGTGGAGCCAAACACCGAATTCTTCTCCCTACTTATGAAATCCCTAGAAGACATTGTTTTATCATAGAAGACTTCCTTCATTTAAAATCTGTTGTTTAGGGAAGCCAACTTTATCAATGTTCTTAGCTACAGCTTCTTGATAAGTTGCTGTAGCTTCCTCATCAGCACTAGCTGCTTTACCTTGCACTTTTATGTTATGGAGACAGCTTCTTTCCTTAAGCTTTATGAACTAATCTCTGCTGGCTTCAAACTTTCCTTCTGCATCTTCTTCATTCTCTCAACCTTCATAAAATTAAAGAGAGTTAGGGTCTTGCTTTGGATGAGACTTTGGCTTCAGAGAAAGCTGTAGTTGATTTGATCTATCCCAACCAAAGTTTTCCATATCAGCAATAAGGTTGTTTTACTTATCATTTGTTTGTTCACTGGAGTAACACTTTGCATTTCTTTCAAAAACTTTTCCTGAGCATTCACAACTTGGTTGTTTGGCACAAGAGGTCTAACTTTCAAGCTATTTTTGCTTTTGACATGCCTTCCTCACTAAGCTTAATCATTTCTCTCTTTCTATTTGAAGTTAGAGATGTCCAACTCTTTCTTTCACTTGAACACTTAGAGTCCATTGAAATGTTATTAAGTGACATAATTTTATTATTGTTGCGTCTCTGGAATTAGAGAAGCCAGAGAAGGAGAGATATGGGAATAGCTGGTTGGTGGAGCTATGAGAAAGCATACAATATTTATCAATTAAGTATACTATTTTATAGGGACACAGCTCATGGCATCTCAAAGCATTGCAATAGTAACATCAAAGATCACTGATTGCAGATCACCGTAAGAGATATAATAATATGAAAAAGTCTAACATATTGTGAGAATTGCCAAAATGTGACTCAGAGACACAAAGTGAGCACATGCTGATTGAAAAAAATGGTGCGGATAAATTTGCTCTAGGCAGCTTTGCCACAAAACTTCTATTTGTAAAAAATGCAGTATCTACAAAGTACAATAAAACAAAGTGCAATAAAATGAGGGTATGCTTGTGTATGCAAGAAATATTATGCATCTATGTGCTCCCTTTCCTTGCATGGAAAACAAAAATTTATAATGTTTTAAAATCAGTAGACAAAGTTAAACAGATTTTTTCCCAAAAAATGCCATTGTGAAATCAATTTAGCTGCCTTATTGAGGTATTGTCTGTCCATAATATTATTTCACAGGCTTGTTTCAGTATCTTTTCTTTCAGGGGAAAAAAATCTCTAGAATGGTGGCTCTTTTAGTGTGATACCCCTTATGGAAAGTGCTTTGAGCCATCCCTATAGAAATATTCAAGCAATGATAAGTCCTAACTGACAAGACTTAAAAGGCTTTATTGAAATATTATCAAGAAAGGAAAGAGGGTCTATACAGTCCACTGTTAGTATTTCTAACTCTATATGAATGTCAATGCAGCTTTGGAATACCTAGAAGCAAATTGATTCTATTTTTACCAGTTTTGTATAATTCTGTGGCTGCAGTAAAAAAATGAAAAGATTTGGACCTAGCTGGGGAAATATCATCTTTGCATATGGAATACACCTGGTAAATTGGTTTATTCTTGCTACATCCAAACATTTCTGAACTCACCTTACTTTTTCAATCTTTTGGAAAGAGGAAGAAAACAGCCTCTCTAACTGTTTCCTCTGTGTTATGGACAGTGGCCAGGTTTGGTTAAAAAAAAATTCCTCAGCAAGCATTTGTGAATCATTGGTAAAACTTTAAATAGCACAGGAGTTTTTGACTTGGCTCAGTACTTCATTATTTACAAAAATCGAAATGGAGTTGTGCTTAAGTAGAACAAAACTACAGTTGCCTCTTCTGCCTTTGCTCTCAGAGTCATTTCTGGGAAAAAATCCAAACTTCTACCATCTGTGGTTTCTTAGCAATATGTAAAAGAAAAGAGTTTGATTATTAATTGAGTGGAGTTAGCTATCCCCCAGAGATTTACACTTTGATAAGTCCCCACTTGACCAGTTGGCTTGCTTGTTTTATCTCTGATGAAGCAAGAGCCTGAATTGTTCAACCATTTCAAAATATCCACATGATTCTCCTCCAGCAATAATAGTAGTTATGAACTTATAATGTAGCATAGAATTTTACTACTATTGGATTGCAGAGTTAAAAGCATTTTCCCCCACTCCCACATACAGTCAGCTTGGAATTGAACATCTAATAGACAAGAAAATAAGAACATAATTTTTTACTCAGACAGCTGCATTAATAATGTGTTATATTCATCTGTTCCCTAGCCATTAAGAAAGAAAAATGTGTAGATAAAAATAAGATGATCCATTCTCAGGAAACATTGGACCTAGACTATCATCCCTACAGGCTTCAGTGAAAGTAAAGATATTTTTGAATCCTTCTTTTTGTATATATTATTTGAAATTTTGATATCTCTTAAATAATTATTTAGTATTTTTGTTTCTAACTCCTATTTTACACTTGTTTATAATTTATTTATTTATTGTAATTTTGTGTCATAAATTTGCATTTCTTTTATTTTTCAAATTAGTCATAAGACTTTCACCTAATACATTTTTTAATTTATGTAAAGGTTAGAATAAGAAAGATAAGGCTAGGCATGGAGGACAACTTCATTATTACTGAGGTTGTGAAAACAGAATATATTATCAAATCCTTCTAAATATTTATGTATTATCTATTGTGTATAACATGCAATGTCTATTAATTTTGTTTCTTATTATCTTAACCTGCAAATGTTTTTTATGTTTCCTGATGTGATACATTCTCATAAGTAAATTACTTTTTGGAAGAAATGCTCTTATCTTTTCTATACTACAAAGCTACTCTCTCATCTTTTGGTGTCTTTCATTTGTTAAAAGACCTTCATGATCCTGTTTTGGCATCATCTACAGACTTGTCCTTCACTTCTTAGCCTGCTGCTGAGCCTTCTTGCAAGCTCTGAATACAATGTGCTCTTTTTGCTTCTGGGTTCTGTATTCTGTCTGAAATGCTCTTTCTCTGTCATTGTCTAGTTAAATATTATGAATTATATAGGTCTTCCTTGAGGCCTGAATGACTCTCTAAAGTAAGGTCTGCACTTACTATATATTCCCATAGAAGCGACCAATCTCCTTTGCTGGTTTTTAATGCTTATTTTGCTGGTAGTGCCTTTTTTGCTGTTTCTCTTTCCCCACTAGATGGTGAGTTTCATGTGATAGAAATAATGTTTTTCTTATTTACTGATAAATTATTAGTGTCCAGCAAATATTCTCTGGCACATAGTAGGTGCTGAATAAAAATTTATTGAATATTTCTTTTCTTATTTTTACTGTCAACAGGAATTATTTTATCCTGGGAGAAAAAGAATTATGGACAGTACAAAAAATGAGAAAAAGATGACCCTTCTACATTTGTAGCATAATGTAGTATAAGCATGTACACATTATTAATAGTTTGTAGATATACACATATAAACAACAACAAAAAACTAACAAATACAATCTTTCAATGTCTAGCTGTTTCAGCGATATTTAATCAGTTTTTGGGCCATTCAGTAAATGTGGAAATGGGCTGAATGATTGTGGCTTTTGTTAGTAGAAGAGAGGCTAAAATAATCTGCCTTCAAATAATTATAATTAAACTACATGCTAGGTGTAGTTCAAGTTCAAGGCATTTTAGTATGAAATACAATTTGAATGCTTGGTATATGTATACATTTCCATGTTTAGAGATGCCTGTGCTCTGCATTCTTAAAAATATTACCATCATTTTCTAATGACCTCTAAAATGTCAAGTACCCATCTCTTATCAGACATTTCCTTCAGATATTACAGAATTCTCTGAATGTTTAAAAGTTTAATGAAGTAAATGGGCTGTCATTTTTTACAAACTTTGTCACTACTATTCAATATATTATTTGTTGCTTAAAAATCCATATTTGTTATACTGCCAAAGGAGAGCATGCGAAAGAAGGTAAGGGTTGGCTACAAGTAAAGGAAGGGAGGTGACTTTTATACATTTTTAGACTATTAAATCATGTTAAATACATTTACTTATTATTTAAAAAGATATAACTATGGCCAAGACACATAATAGTCATGTTTACCAGGGTAGAAACGAAGGAAAAAATACTAAGGGCAGCCAGAGAGAAGGGTTGGGTCTCACAAGCATTTCTATACACCAATAACAGACAGAGAGCCAAATCAAAAGTGAGCTCTCATTCATAATTGCTACAAAGAGAATAAAATACCTAGGAATACAAATAACAAAGGATGTAAAGGACCTCTTCAAGAAGAACTACAAACCACTGCTAAATGAAATAACAGAGAACACAAACAGATGGAAAAGCATCCCATGCTCATGGTTGGGAAGAATCAACATCATGAAAATGGCCATACTGCCCAGAGTAATTTATAGATTCAACACTATCCCCATCAAGCTACCAATGACCTTCTTCACAGAACTGGTAAAAAACACTTCAAACTTCATATGGAACCAAAAGAGAGCCCGCATAGCCAAAACAATCCTAAGCAAAAAGAACAAAGCTGGAGGCATCATGCTGCCTGACTTTAAACTATACTACAAGGCCACAGTAATCAAAACAGCATGGCACTTGTACCAAAACAGAGGCATAGACCAATTGAACAGAACAGAGGCCTCGGAAGCAACACCACACATCTACAATCATCTGATTTTTGACAAACCTAACAAATACAAGCAATGGGGAAAGGATTCCCTGTTTAATAAGTGGTGTTGGGAAAACTGGCTAGCAATAAGCAGAAAGCAGAAACTGGACCCCCTGCCTGACATCTCACGCTAAATTTAACTCCAGATGGAATAAAGATCTAAACATAAGACATAACACCATAAAGACCCTAGAAAATCTAGGTAAAACCATTCAAGACATATGCATAGGCAAGGATTTCATGGCCAAAACACCAAAAGCAATGGCAACAAAAGCCAAAATAGACAAATGGGATCTAATTAAACTCCAGAGCTTCTGTACAGCAAATGAAACAATCATTGGAGCAAACCGGCAACCAACCAACAGAATGAGAAAAAATTTTGCAATCTACCTGTCTGACAAAGGGCTAATATCCAGAATCTAAGAAGAACTAAAACAGATTTACAAGAAACAAGCAAACAAACCCATTCAAAAGTGGGTGAATGATATGAACAGACACTTTTCAAAAGAAGAAATCTATGAGGCCAACAAACATATAAAAAACTGTTCATCATCACTGGTCATTAGAGAAATGCAAATCAAAATCACGTTGAGATACCATCTCATGTCAGTTAGAATGGTGATCATTAAAAAATCTGGAGACAACAGATGCTAAGAGGATGTGGAGAAATAGGAACACTTTTACACCATTGGTGCGAGTGTAAATTAGTTCAACCATTGTGGAAGACAGTGTGGCAATTCCTCAAGGACCTAGAAACAGAAATACCATTTGTAATCCCATTACTGGGTATGTATCCAAAGGAATCCCATTAGTGGGTATATACCCAAAGAATTATAAATTGTTTTATTATAAAGACACATGCACACGTATGTTCATTGTGGCACTGTTTACAATAGCAAAGACCTGGAACCAACCCAAATGTCCATCATCGATAGACTGGATAAAGAAAATGTGGCCATATACACCATGGAATACTACACAGCCATAAAAAATGATGAGTTTGTTTCCTTCATAGGGACATGGATTAATCTGAAAACCATCATTCTCAGCAAACTGACACAAGAACAGGAAACCAAACACCACATGTTATTGCTCATAGGCAGGTGTTAAAGAATTAGAACACATGGACACAGGAAAGGGAGCATCACACACTGTAGGGGTGGGCTAGGGGAGGAACATTAGGGGGTGGGGAGGGTGGGGAGGGATAATGGGGGGATGAAGGCAGCAAATCACCTTGTCACGTATGTACCTATTCAAGAGTCCTGCATGATATGCACATGTACCCCAGAACCTAAAGTACAATTTTATATATATATGTGTGTAAAACTATGTGTAATGGGTAATTAGATGTAACTTTTTCAAAAATGTGTTGGCAAATTATTTAAACAAGTCTAATTGCTCTAGTATATAAATTGCTCCCAGAGAGCAAATTAGATGCTTCTACAACTATGCTAACTCTTTGAAATTATACAGAAGGCATTAGAGGAGTTATTCATCAATATTCTTCTAATACTAAAAATGACTTTTAAGAATTCCCTCAAAATATGTTTTGAAAGTAGAGCAAAGTAACCACATGTTTATCTGTAAGTTTTTCTCTGACAGTAACAGGTGAAGCATCTTAAAGATTTTCAAAATTGGTAGCATACTAAAATTATTCCTATTTGCCAATTTCTCTGGACAAATTGTTCTTATTGCATAGCCATATTACAAAAATTTATTTTATCCTTTTGTAACTTCAGTATTTAATATGAGTGGTAGTGCTCAGCAGTATCCTAGCTCAGAGGTCCATTTCCCACCATTTGGAGAGCAAGCCTGCTACTTATTAAAACAATCATATGCACAAGTTCTTTAACCAATCATTGCTTTGGGGTTGTTTAAGTGCTGATTAATAAGCAAAATCTAAGTTTAATCATTTAGTTTGATTACTTTAAGTAAAAAGTAAGCATGGGCTAAATTTGGGGAGTTATGTAGCACTGTAGAGTTTGTCAAAGAGAAAGGAATGGAACCCAGTCTCTTGGATTTAGTCTATTTTACTTCCATTGCAGTATGCTGGATTTAGAATATGCATTCATTCCCTTTACAAATATTTCTTGCATATATATAGTGTAAAGGCCCTTGAGAACAAAGTGGTAAATGGTAGGAAAATAGTGTGCACCCTCATAGGTAATAAATCCTAGTTGGAAATTATATTTGATCTATTTTACATTTTCTACCTTCTGTCTCTATATGTTACATTCTTTGTGAATAATTCAATCTTTAAAGAGCATTTTATGCTAGTATCTCTTGTGTAATTAATATGATGAACCTCCTCCGAGATATCTCTGTATTTGTGGGCACACCTTTCCATAAATACAATTATAGTATTTGTCAACATTTTTCTCCTCATGAAATAACTTTTTAAAGATAATGATATTTTACATCAGAATCTCCCTACACCATGGTTTCTGGACAATTCTTTTTATTTTTTGAGACGGAGTTTCACTCTTGTTACCCAGGCTGCAGTGCAATGGTGCGATCTCAGCTCACCGCAACCTCCGCCTTCTGGGTTCAGGCAATTCTCCTGCCTCAGCCTCCTGAGTAGCTGGGATTAGAGGCATGCGCCACCATGCCCAGCTAATTTTTTTTTGTATTTTTAGTAGAGATGAGGTTTCATCATGTTGACCAGGATGATCTCGATCTCTTTTTTTTTTTTTTTTGTGTGATTATAAATGGTTTATTTCTTTAGATTGTAACATTCATCACAATTAAATTGCATTTTTAAGACTGTTACTGCTGACAGTGCATGGAAATACTGCTTTTTAATCATAGTGCAGGGTCAAGAGACCAGGGTGTTATCTCAGGTAGTGAATTTTAAGAGTGCTCACTTTTGCAGTCAGACTCAGTAGTTTCTCATTTGTCTGCGGGTGCCATGAGCACTAATGCAGACCACGAAAACAATCCCACTCTTTCTAATGCTGCCAGTGCCAGAGAGCTAGTCAGGCCCCTGCCTCTTTGCCTCTCTCCCACACCCCTGCTCCATAAACTTCATGGAGAACCAGGCTCAGGTAGGGCAGTCACAGCTCAACCACGAGAAGCAGCAGAAGAAGAGATCAGGCAGCTGCAGAGGGAACATGGGGCCTGCCGTCATTCCTGCAGATGGGAAAGAGAGAAGGAAAGGATTCTACATGGGGTTTCACAAGACATGGGCCTTCCAAACTTTTAGAGTTTCATCTTAAGGTTAAAAAAAAAAAAAGAGGGAGCCAGACAGGGTGGCTCACGCCTGTAATCCTGGCACTTTGGGAGACCAAGGGGGAGGATTGCTCGAGCCCAGGAATTTGACACCAAGCATGTTCTCTTGACCTCGTGATCCACCCGCCTTGGCCTCCCAACATGCTGGTATTACAGGCTTGAGCCACCGCGCCCGGCCTCTGGACAATTCTATATCCTGATCCTTCCAAATTTTCATTAGAATTTGATAAATGGCAGGGTAAAATGGAAATATTAAACTTGTTTTTATTATTAGTATTTATAATTGTACTTTAGATTCTGGGGTACATGTGCAGATCATGCAGGATTGTTGCATAGGTACATACAGGGCAAAGTGGTTTGCTGCCTTAATCCCCCCATCACCTATATCTGGTATCTTTCCCCAGGTTATCCCTCCTCACCCTGCCCACCCCTCACTGTGCCTCCATTAGCTCCCCCAACTGACCACAGTGTGTGATTTTCCCCTGCCTGTGTCCACATGTTCGAATTGTTCAACACCTACCTATGACTGAGAACATGAGGTGTTTGGTTTTCTGTTCTTGCATCAGTTTGCTGAGAATGATGGTTTCCAGATTCCCTATGTCCCAATGAAGGAAATGAACTAATCATTTTTAATGGCTGCATAGTATTCTGTGGTGTATATGAGCCATATTTTCTTTATTCAGTCTATTGTTGATGAGCTTTTGGGTTTGTCCCAGGTCTTTGCTATTGTAAACAGTGCCATAGTGAACATACGTGTGCATGTGTCTTCATAATAAAACAATTTATAATTCTTTGGATATATACCAAGTAAGGGGATTGCTGGGTCAAATGGTATTTCTATTTCTAGGTCCTTGAGGAATTGCCACACTGTCTTCCACAATGGTTAAACTAATTTACACTCCAACCAACAGTGTAAAAGTGTTCCTGTTTCTCCACATCCTCTCCAGCATCTGTTGTCTCTTGATTTTTTTTTAATGATTGCCATTCTAACTGGTGTGAGATGGTATCTCAAGGTGGTTATGACTTGCATTTTTCTAATGACCAGTGATGATGAACATTTTTTCTTTCTTTTTTTTTTTTAAATTTTTTATTGCATTTTAGGTTTTGGGGTACATGAGCAGAACATGCAAGACAGTTGCGTAGGTACACACATGGCAGTGTGTTTTGCTTCCTTTCTCCCCTTCACCCACATTTGGCATTTCTCCCCAGGCTATCCCTCCCCACCTCCCCCTCCCACTGGCCCTCCCCTTTTCCCCCCAATAGACCCCAGTGTTTAGTAATCCCCTCCCTGTGTCCATGTGTTCTCATTTTTCATCACCCGCCTATGAGTGAGAATATGTGGTGTTTCATTTTCTGTTCTTGTGTCAGTTTGCTGAGGATGATGTTCTCCAGATTCATCCACGTCCCTACAAAAGACACAAACTCATCATTTCTGATTGCTGCATAATATTCCATGGTGTATATGTGCCACATTTTTCCAATCCAGTCTATTATCAATGGGCATTTGGGTTGATTCCAGGTCTTTGCTATTGTAAACAGTGCTGCAATGAACATTAGTATGCATGTGTCCTTATAGTAGAACGATTTATAGTCCTTTGGATATATACCCAGTAATGGGATTGCTGGGTCAAATGGAATTTCTATTTCTAAGGCCTTGAGGAATCGCCACACTGTCTTCCACAATGGTTGAACTAATTTACACTCCCACCAACAGTGTAAAAGTGTTCCTTTTTCTCCACATCCTCTCCAGCATCTGTTGTCTCCAGATTTTTTAATGATCGCCATTCTAACTGGTGTGAGATGGTATCTCAATGTGGTTTTGATTTGCATCTCTCTGATGACCAGTGACGATGAGCATTTTTTCATATGACTGTTGGCCTCATATATGTCTTCTTTCATAAAGTGTCTGTTCATATTGTTCATATCCTTTGCCCACTTTTGAATGGGCTTGTTTGTTTTTTTCCTGTAAATCTGTGTGAGTTCTTTGTAAATTCTGGATATCAGCCCATTGTCAGATGGGTAAACTGCAAAAATTTTTTCCCATTCTGTTGGTTGCCGATTCACTCTAGTGACTGTTTCTTTTGCCATGCAGAAGCTGTGGAGTTTGATTAGGTCCCATTTGTCTATTTTGGTTTTTGTTGCCAATGCTTTTGGTGTTTTGTTCATGAAGTCCTTGCCTACTCCTGTGTTCTGGATAGTTTTGCCTAGATTTCCTTCTTGGGTTTTTATCGTGCCAGGTCTTATGTTTAAGCCTTTAATCCATCTGGAGTTAATTTTAGTGTAAGGTGTCAGGAAGGGGTCCAGTTTCTGCTTTCTGCACATGGCTAGCCAGTTTTCCCAACAGCATTTGTTAAACATGGAATCCTTTCCCCATTGCTTGTTTTTCTCAGGTTTGTCAAAGATTGTATAGTTGTAGATATGTTGTGTTGCCTCCGGTGCCTCTGTTTTGTTCCATTGATCTATATCTCTGTTTTGGTACCAGTACCATGCTGTTTTGATTACTGTAGCCTTGTAGTATAGTTTGAAATCCAGTAGCATGATGCCCCCCGCTGTGTTCTTTTTGCTTAGAATTGACTTGGCTATGCGGGCTCTCTTTTGGTTCCATATGAAGTTCATGGTGGTTTTTTCCAGTTCTGTGAAGAAAGTCAATGGTAGCTTGATGGGGATAGCGTTGATTCTGTAAATTACTTTGGGCAGTATAGCCATTTTCACGATATTATTTCTTCCTAACCATGAACATGGAATGCTTCTCCATCTGTTTGTGTCCTCTCTGATTTCGTTGAGCAGTGGTTTGTAGTTCTCCTTGAAGAGGTCCCTTACGTTCCTTGTGAGTTGTATTCCAAGGTATTTTATTCTTTTTGTAGCAATTGTGAATGGCAGTTTGCTCTTGATTTGGCTTTCTTTAAGTCTGTTATTGGGGTAGACGAATGCTTGTGATTTTTGCACATTGATTTTATATCCTGAGACTTTGCTGAAGTTGCTTATCAGTTTCAGGAGTTTTTGGCCTGAGGCGATGGGGTCTTCTAGGTATGCTATCATGTCGTCGGCAAATAGAGACAATTTGGCTTCCACCTTTCCTATTTGAATACCCTTTATTTCTTTTTCTTGCCTGATTGCTCTGGCTAGAACTTCCAGTACTATATTGAATAGGAGTGGTGAAAGAGGGCATCCTTGTCTAGTGCCAGATTTCAAAGGAAATGCTTCCAGTTTTTGCCCATTCAGTATGATATTGGCTGTTGGTTTGTCATAAATAGCTTTTATTACTTTGAGATACGTTCCACTGATACCGAGTTTATTGAGGGGTTTTAGCATAAAGGGCTGTTGAATTTTGTCAAATGCCTTCTCTGTGTCAATTGAGATAATCATGTGGTTTTTGTTTTTTTTTTGGTTCTGTTTATGTGGTGAATTACGTTGATAGACTTGCGTATGTTGAACCAGCCTTGCATCCCCCGGATGAATCTTACTTGATCATGATGAGTAAGTTTTTTGATTTGCTGTTGCAATCGGCTTGCCAATATTTTATTGAAAATTTTTGCATCTACGTTCATCATGGATATTGGCCTGAAGTTTTCTTTTCTTGTTGGGTCTCTGCCGGGTTTTGGTATCAGGATGATGTTGGTCCCATAAAATGATTTGGGAAGGATTCCCTCTTTTTGGATTATTTGGAATAGTTTTAGAAGGAATGGTACCAGCTCCTCTTTGTGTGTTTGGTAGAATTCGGCTTTGAACCCGTCTGGACCTGGGCTTTTTTTGTGTCGTAGGCTCTTAATTGCTGCCTTGACTTCTGACCTTGTTATTGGTCTATTCATAGTTTGGGCTTACTCCTGGTTTAGGCTTTGGAGGACACAGGAGTCCAGGAATTTATCCATTTCTTTCAGGTTTAGTAGTTTATGTGCATAGAGTTGTTTGTAATATTCTCTGATAATGGTTTGAATTTCTGTGGAATCTGTGGTGATTTCCCCTTTATCATTTTTTATTGCATCTATTTGGTTGTTCTCTCTTTTCTTTTTAATCAATCTGGCTAGTGGTCTATTTTGTTGATCTTTTCAAAAAAACAGCTCTTGGATTTATTGATTTTTTGAAGGGTTTTTCGTGTCTCAATCTCCTTCAGCTCAGCTCTGATCTTAGTTATTTCTTGTCTTCTGCTGGGTTATGAGTTTTTTTGATCTTGCTCCTCTAGCTCTTTCAATTTTGATGATAGGGTGTCAATTTTGGATCTCTCCATTCTCCTCATATGGGCACTTATTGCTATATACTTTCCTCTAGAGACTGCTTTAAATGTGTCCCAAAGATTCTGGCATGTTGTGTCTTCATTCTCATTGGTTTCAAAGAACTTCTTTATTTCTGCCTTCATTTCATTATTTACCCAGTCAACGTTCAAGAGCCAGTTGTTCAGTTTCCATGAAGCTGTGCGGTTCTGGGTTGGTTTCTGAATTCTGAGTTCTATCTTGATTGCACTATGGTCTGAGAGGCTGTTTGTTATGATTTCAGTTGTTTTGAGTTTGCTGAGCAGCACTTTACTTCCAATTATGTGGTCAATTTTAGAGTAGGTGTGATGTGGTTCTGAGAAGAATGTATATATTTTGTGGATTTGGGGTGGAGAGTTCTGTAAATGTCTATCAGGTTTGCTTGCTCCAGGTCTGAGTTCAAGCCCTGGATATCCTTGTTGATTTTCTGTCTGGTTGATCTGTCTAATATTGACAGTGGAGTGTTAAAGTCTCCCACTATTATTGTGTGAAAGTCTAAGTCTTTTTGTAAGTCATTAAGAACTTGCCTTATGTATCTGGGTGCTCCTGCATTGGGCCCTTATATGTTTAGGATCGTTAGCTCTTCTTGTTGTATCGATCCTTTTAGCATTATGTAATGGCCTTCTTTGTCTCTTTTGATCTTTGTTGCTTTAAAGTCTATTTTATCAGAGATGAGAATTGCAACTCCTGCTTTCTTTTGCTCTCCATTTGCTTGGTAAATCTTCCTCCATCCCTTTATTTTGAGCCTTTGTGTATCCTCGCCTGTGAGATGGGTTTCCTGGATACAGCGCACTGATGGGTTTTGGATTTTTATCCAATTTGCCAGTCTGTGTCTTTTGATTGGTGCATTTAGTCCATTTACATTTAGGGTTAATATTGTTATGTGTGAATTTGATACTGCCATTTTGATGCTAAGTGGCTGTTTTGCCTGTTAGTTGTTGTAGATTCTTCATTATGTTGATGCTCTTTAGCATTTAGTGTGATTTTGGAATGGCTGGTGCTGTTTGTTCCTTTCTATGTGTAGTGCCTCTTTCAGGAGCTCTTGTAAAGCAGGCCTGGTGGTGACAAAATCTCTGAGTACTTGCTTGTTCGCAAAAAATTTTTATTTTTCCTTCATTTCTGATGCTCAGTTTGGCTGGATATGAAATTCTGGGTTGAAATTTCTTTTCTTTAAGAATGTTGAATATTGGCCCCCACTCTCTTCTGGCTTGTAGTGTTTCTGCCAAGAGATCTGCTGTGAGTCTGATGGGCTTCCCTTTGTGGGTGACCCGATCTTTCTCTCTGGCTGCCCTTAGTATTTTCTCCTTTATTTCAACCTTGTTGAATCTGACGATTATGTGCCTTGGGGTTGCTCTTCTTATGGAATATCTTTGCGGTGTTCTCTGTATTTCCTGCATTTGAGGGTTGGCCTGTCTTGCTAGGTGGGGGAACTTTTCCTGGATGATGTCCTGAAGAGTATTTTCCAGCTTGGATTCATTCTCTTCGTCCCCTTCTGGTACACCTATCAAACGTAGGTTAGGTCTTTTCACATAGTCCCACATTTCTTGGAGACTTTGTTCATTCCTTTTTGCACTTTTTTCTCTGATCTTGGTTTCTCGTTTTATTTCATTGAGTTGATCTTCGACTTCAGATATTCTTTCTTCTGTTTGGTCAATTCGGCTATTGAAACTTGTGCATGCTTTGCAAAGTTCTTGTATTGTGTTTTTCAGCTCCTTTATTTCATTCATATTCCTCTCTAAGTTATCCATTCTTGTTATCGTTTCCTCAAATCTTTTTTCATATCTTTTTTCAAGGTTCTTAGTTTCTTTGCATTGATTTAATACATGTTCTTTTAGCTCACTAAAGTTTCCCATTATCCACCTTCTGAAGTCTAATTCCGTCATTTCATCACTGTCATTCTCCATCCAGCTTTGTTCCCTTGCTGGTGAGGAGTTTTGGTCCTTTCTAGGAGGCGAGGTATTCTGGTTTCGGGTGTTTTCCTCCTTTTTGCACTGGTTTCTTCCCATCTTTGTGGATTTATCCACTTGACATCTGCGTAGTTGCTGACTGTTCGATTGGGTCTCTGAGTGGACACCCAGATTGTTGGTGATGAAGTATTTCTGTTACTTGGTTTTCCTTCTACCAGTCTAGCCCCTTCACTGTACAACTGCTGAGGTCCACTCCAGGCCCTGCTTGTCTGGGTGCACCTATAGTAGCTGCGGAAAAGTGAGGGATGCTACCAGTTTCTTTTTCTGCTCTCTTTGTCCCAGAATGATGCCTGCCAAATGTCAGTCTTTTGGATATAGAGGGGTCAGGGAGCTTCTTGAGGAGACAGTCTGTACTTTGTAGGAGCTCAATTGCAAGCTGTGAGCTCTGTTGTTCATTCAGGACTGATAGTCTGAAAAAAACCCTTTTTTCCTCAGATGCTCTGTCTGGGGGGGAGTTGAGGCTTTCCTTGTGAGTGTCCGCCTCGCTGTCCTGCCCAGCTAGGAGGCAGTCAAATCACTATTTGCCTGCTGAGGCTCTGCCCTGCTGGTGTGAGGTTCGCCCTGTTGCTGCAGGCTCTGCCCTTCTGCTGCGGTCTCCGCCCTGTTGCCATGGTCTCTGCCCTGTTGCCATGGGCTACGCCCTGTAGCGAAGTCTCTCTGTTGTACTGGGTTGCATCGGCAACAGCAGGCTACTTCAGCAATGGGCGTGTACCTCAGTGGGGGCTAATTGCCTCGGTAATGGCGGAAGCCCCTCCCCCACGGAGCTGCACTTTAAGAAAACCTCACCAGGAGGGTTTGGAATCGCCATTTTGTTTGTCACACTGCGCTAGCCCAAATGCTTTGTCCCTGGGATTTCCTGGGCTGGCTTACTGCCTAAGTCCCGTTCAGTCTCAAGTTTAGCCCTCCCAGGTCTCAGTTTGCCGGTTCAACAGGGCACCTGCAACAGTGCACTTTTGTATGGAGCACTGTGGAGCGCCTCTGCGCTCCGGCGTGGGTGCACCAGCTTCCGGGTACACCAGCCGAGACCTCTGCCTGGCGTCCCACATCTCTTTTATACCTGGGAATTTCCCTGTTCTGTGGGCAACTAAGATCCGTTTGGAAATGCGTCCCCAACTCACCCTCATCGTGCATCCAGCAAGAGCTTCAATCCTGGGTTGTTCTCACAGCGCCATCTTGAGTCCTCCTTTCTTTCTTTTTTAAAATAATAACTCTAAATGTTTATTTATACAATAACAGAGCTACAAAATGCACATAGTGGAAAACTGATGGAATTGTAAATTCTATCTGGAACTATAGTGAGAGATTTTAATGCCTTTCTCTCATAGAACAAGTAGACAGACTAGATCAGTAAGGATATACTAGATTTGAATAATACTATTCGCCAGTGCGTCCTAATTGGCATTTATAGAATACTTATCTTAGCAATAGCAGAATACACATTCTTTTCTGGTGCACAGGGAACATTTACCAGATAGACCATATTCTCAGCCACAGAATACATCTCAAAAAATTTAAAAGGACCTAAGTCATACAGATGATGTTCTCTGCACAATGAAATTAAATCAGAAATGCTGATTTTAGAGGAAACCCATCTCACGTGCAAGGACACACACAGGTTAAAAATAAAGGGATGGAGGAAGATTTATCAAGCAAATGGAGAGCCAAAAAAAAAAGAAAAAGAAAAAGAAAAAAGCAGGAGTTGCAATCCTAGTCTCTGATAAAATGAAGTTTAAATCAACAAAGATCAAAAGAGACAAAGAAAGGCATTACATAATGGTAAAAGGATCAATGCATCAAGAAAAACTAATTATCTTAAAAATACATGTACCCAATACAGGAGCACCCAGGTACATAAAGCAAGTTCTTAATGACCTACAAAGAGACTTAGACTCCCACGCAATAATAGTGGGAGATTTTGACACTCCACTGTCAATATTAGACAGATCGTTGAGACAGAAAATTCACAAGCCTATCCAGGACTTGAACTCAGATCTGGACAAAACGGATCTACAGAAGTCTCCACTCTAAATCCACAGAATATACATTCTTCTCAGCACCACATGGCACCTTCTCTAAAACTGACCACATGATTAGAAGTAAATCACCCCTCAGCAAATGCAAAAGAACAGAAATCATAACAAACAGTCTCTCAGACCACATTGCTGAGAATTAAGAAAGTAACTCAGAACCACACAACTTCATGGAAACTGAACAACTGGCTCTTGAATGTTTACTGGATAAACAATGAAATGAAGGCAGAAATAATGATGTTCTTTGAAACCAACAAGAACGAAGACACAATGTACCAGAATCTCTGGGGCACATTTAAAGCAGTGTCTAGAGGGAAATTTATAGCAATAAATGCCCACCAGAGAAGTAAAGAAAGATCTAAAATTGACATTCTATCATCAACATTGAAAGAGCTAGGGGAGGAAGATAAAAGAAAACTCAAAAGCTAGCAGAAGACAAGAAATAACTAAGATCAGAGCAGAACCGAAGGAGACAGAGACATAAAAATCCTTCAAAAAATTGATAAATGCAGGAGCTGGTTTTTTGAAAAGATCAATGAAATAGACAGACTGCTAGTCAGATTAATAAAAAAGAAAAGGGTGATGAAAAATGAGAACACATGGACACAGAAAGGGGAGTACTAAACACTGGGGTCTATTGGGGGGAAAAGGGGAGGGCCAGTGGGAGGGGAAGGTGGGGAGGGATAGCCTGGGGAGAAATGCCAAATGTGGGTGAAGGGGAGAAGGAAAAAAAAGCACACTGCCATGTGTGTTCCTACGCAACTGTCTTGCATGCTCTGCTCATGTACCCCAAAACCTAAAATCCAATAAAAAATTAAAAAAAAATAAAAATAAAAAAAAAAAGAAAAGGGAGAAGCATCAAATAGATGCAATAAAAATGATAAAGGGGATATCACCACTGACTCCACAGAAATACAAACTACAATCAGAGGTTACTACAAACAATTCTATGCACATAAACCAGTAAACCTGGAAGAAATGGATAAATTCCTGGACACTTGCATCCTCCCAAGCCTAAATCAGCAAGAATAGCATTTTTTCATGTTTGTTGGCCTTATCGATGTCTTCCTTTGAAAAGTGTCTGGGGATAGTGTTGAATCTATAATTACTCTGGGCAGTATGGCCATTTTCATGATGTTGATTCTTCTCAACCATGAGCATGGGATATTTTTCCATCTGTTTGTGTCCTATGTTATTTCCTTGAGCAGTGGTTTGGAGTTCACCTTGAAGAGGTCCTTTACATCCTTTGTTATTTGTATTCCTAGGTATTTTATTCTCTTTGTAGAAATTGTGAATGGGAGTTCATTTTTGATTTGGCTGTCTGTTATTGGTGTATAGAAATGCTTGTGATTTCTGCACATCGATTTTGTATCCTGAGACTTTGCTGAAGTTGCTTAAAACTTATTGTGTCTTCTTTATGGAAGGGTGGAGCTAAACTATGTAATGATCTCAGATAAGTGTACCAGGCAGGTAACAGCAAGGAAATTAATGAAGACAGCTGGATAGAAATGTATTAGTCAGCTTGTCTGTCATAACAAAAAAGTGGGTGGCTTAAACAACAGGTATTTTAAACAACAGGCATAATTGGGTGGCTTAAACAATAGGCATATTCATGTAGCTTAAACAATAGACATTTATTTCCTGATAGTTCTGAAGAGAGTTGCTTCTCTTCCCTTTTCTGAAGATTAATATGTTGGCAGAGTTGGTTTCTGTCGAGGCCCCTCTTCTTGGCTTGCAGACATCCAGTCACCTTCTTTCTATGTCCCAACAAGGCCCTTCTTCTATGTTTTCAGAGAAAGAGAGATCTCTGGAATCTCTCCCTCTTCTTAAAAGAACATCAGTCCAATAAGATTAGGGCCCCACTCCCATGACATCATTTTATCTTTACCTTCTTAAAGATTCTATTAATATAATTATATTGGGTGTTGGGTATTCAACATATGAATTTAAAGAAACAATTCAGTTCAAAACAGTAAGTAAGAGCAGACCTCCAAGCATATCTCTTCCAACATCAGTGAAAGAGTTGTAGAAGGAATTGGGGAAACTGTTTTGAAGCCATGCCCTAAGTAAGGGACATAACCACTGCTCAGCTCCATTTGGTTATTGACAAAGAGAAATGCGAACTCTTCATTCTTACGTACAATCACTGACTTTTTCCAAGTTTGGCAAATAATTCTAAATTGTTGCAAATAATTATGCAGGCCAAACAAAGCCCTCTGTGAATCCTACTTGGCCCTTAGGCTAAGTATGTCAAATTACAATTGCTGGTAGTGTCAAAAGAGCATATTTTAAGCACCATATAGAGCTGGATTCAAATATTGGTGCAGCCACTTATTCATAATATAATGCAGCAAATGTTCACTCCCAAACCCCACCCCTTACACCTTAGATTCTCTATCTTCAAAATGAGAATAATAAAAAAATCTAATGACCAATATATTTAATTACATTAAATTATTAAGGTACCTGGGACATGGTGTTACATACCCCCAAACACTCAGTTGCCTTGAATTCACTGAAAGGAATTTTCTCATAGACTGAACAATTTAGGGGTTAATTGATTCAGTGTATAATTGTAAAAGAGAGATGCTTCTTTTCCCCTTTCTGAACCATATATCTATGTAAATATATGAAAAGAAGTCATCCTCTCTGTCTATTCTGTCTGTTGTTATCTTGTGTAGTTCTATACCTCTGTCCTTGGAAGTTAAGCAGGGCATCACAGTTCTTTTTCCTAATTCTGCATTAGCTTTGCTGCCTTGTACTCAAAATACATAACAAACCAGTATTGGCAGTTGCCAACTGGTTTTTGTCTCCAAGAAAGTAATTCGTTTTCCAGCAGGCCAAGTTGAAAAGGGTAACCCTGTAAAGGACTTTCTCTTGAAATTAAGCTGCTTCCGATATTCAGAGCTAAAGGAGGCGATTCAAGCTCTGCAGGAATACAAGGACCTTGACATTTGCTTTTCCATCATCTTTCAGGGACATTTTAGTTTTAGTGAAGATTGTGAATTTATTCTGTACAAGAACAACTAAAAAGCTGCTCCTTGAGCATAGATCTTCAATTTGGTGAAAGTTCAATAACTTTTGGCTGAAAGCATCTATAGTATTTTAATTCTCATGTGAAATTTAACATGCATGTACTTGTAATAATTCAATAAGCTCTACTACTCATACTTACTGTAAATTTGAAAAATTATTGGATACTAAGGCGCTAGCATAGTTGATGTTATGGTTCTAGTGACCTCTGTTTACAGTAAAATTAAGCCAGTTGGTTGTGAGAAAATAATTCAGAAATGGTGTTTCAAAAGCAGAAATATTCTCTGCACACATATTTTTTCCCTTATCAGTAATATATTTCATTTGGTTAATGTAGTGTCAGTATAATTATTGCTATTATATTCAATGTAGAGGTAATTTACATGAAAAAATATGTTTATGTTTTTGAAATATTAAAGAGTAAAAACTCATTCGATTAATGGGGGACTGCATACACTTTTGAAATGGTAAATATTCTGATTTTAAAGTATGGTTTTAGAGACAGCAGTATAGTATTGGAAAATATTTAATATAATTCAAAATAGGCTTGAATATTTATAAAATAAGACACACCAGGTACCTATTTAAAAATAAACATATTCACTTACAAGTGGTATTATGCAGTTAATAACATATTAAGTTGTGTTTCCACATTATAGATAAATTAAATGTTTCTTTAATAGGTAAATAGTTATTGATAACCTTACTTAAGCTCTCCTCTTCTAGAAATTAACTCATGAAATGGAAATATACTTTTCAATTAATTATAGTATACATTTATAAGATTTTTCTGTGACTAGGGAAAGGGGGCAGAAGACTTAATTTTGTGTTTGTTTTCTTCAAAGTATCTTAGAGCTCAATCATTAGCTTGTAGTAGACTCCATGGTGTGGCATTCAGACTTTGCTATTATTCCAGAGCTAAGTCACCCATTCCTTCATCTTCCAGCAGTGTTAATGGCTAACGGCTCACAGCTGAGTCTCTCCTCAGGAATTGTTCTCAGCTGGAGATTGCTGTCTCACACAAGATTATGCTTCCTTTAGAGCAGGGATGTCCAATATTTAGGCTTCCCTGGGCCACACTGGAAGAAGAATTTTCTTGGGCCACACATAAAATACACGAAGGATAGCTGATGAGACCAAAAAAAAAAAAAAAAAGAAAGCAAAAGATTGCAAAAATCTCGTAATGTTTGAAGAAACTTTACAAATGTGCGTTGGGCTGCATTCAAGGCTATCTTGGGCTACAGGCAGCCTGCAGGCTGTGGGTTGGATAGACAAGTTTGATTTAGAGGATCAATCTGAATCTAGTAATTGGTCCATCTTACTTTAATCAGAGGCATCTCTGAAAACCACCTCAGCTTCTGAGCTTGCTGTGGAATGACTTGAGGCCTCTATTGCAATCAATACATTTCAGTTCTGTATACAATTCTACTTTTCTTATGCTCTCATAAGTGTTATTTTAAAAGCCCTTTCCAATCAACTCTCTGAACACAAATCTTCATTTCAGACCCTCCAGACTTCCTAGACTTCCATTTTGATACAATAACTTAGAGACTTTCAAAGGCATTATTATATCAAGTTAAAAACACCAATCTCAAAAGGTTATATTTTATAAGGTAATATTCAATTTCTATAACATACTGAAGATGATAGTTACAGAGACGGAGGTGGTTGGGTGTTGATGAGGGTTAGGGATGGTGGGGGAAGCAGGTTGGTGTGACAGTCCAGAAGCAACCCAAGGGAGATCTTATTGCTGAGAGAATAGTTTTGTATCATGTTTATCATATTGATTAATCTATATATATGAAAAAATGGCATAGAACTATTTACACATATTGTACTAATGTCACTTTCCTGATTTGAAATTATTACCATCATTATGTAAGGTGTTATTGGAGGAAATTGAGTGAAACTTATGAACATAGAACCTCTCTAAACTACATTTTTACTTATATTTATTTCAGAATGAAAGTTTTAAAAGCCCAAACAATTGAAATTAGTGAGTGGATTAAAAGTAGGAGAGTAAGAGAACAACTACAGGACTAAGTCTAGAAAAAATGAAGTCTAAGGGAATAATAGAACACATGAAGCTTGCTTTTTTTATTGTCTGCTCTTTTTACTGGTTGAAGGATATTAGTAGCCATTTTTCTCTCAACTTTTATAACTAAGAAAAGGGAGTTTATATTGCAATTAAGAAGTTTTGGGCAAAAAATTGGGAGACTTTCAGGGCTAAAAGGTAATAGTGGACTAAAAGTTTAGGTCAATATTGAGAGATTGTAGTTTTGTACCTGGAGATCTTATAAAATTGAAATTTCCAGGGGACTTGGGAGACAGAAGACAGCATAATTGGATAACAGATAATATTCTAATAGATCATGTATAAATATATTTTATAGTCCTCTAAAATTATCTCATCCAAGAGCATGTTATTTCCTGAAATTTAACTGGTAAATAAACTGATCATTTTTGTACTATTTTTTTTCTTTTCTATGTTTTTCTCTTTATATCCTATGGTTATACCTCCAGACTCCAGACTGCCTTCTTTTTTCTTTTCTTTATTTGTACTACAACACTTTAAAATAAAAAACCCAAAATGAGTTATTAATCTTAATATGTTACATCTAAGCTAGTGCTTAGACTAAGGACTTTTATAAATACAGACTCTTTTGTATTTAAATAAATATTAACATAATGGTGGTGAAGAAAAATATTTCATTCATTGGTCCCTCAGTTATTGTGATTATCTAAATATGCTATTGGAAATTTGTGTTAATTCATTGTTTAAGAACTAGTAGTCTACCACAGATGTAACAGATGAGGAATATTTTTAATATTTGAGGAATTCACAGTTATGACCATATAATCCAATAGGCAAAAAATGGCAAAGAACATAACTCCCAGCAGAGGAGCTACATGTAAATTCCAAACATGCAAAAATGCAAACTTTCATTGACAACGAAATAAATATAAACTAAAACACCGATGTGATTACATTTCTCTCTTGTCATATTGGTAAAGAAAGAGTAAAGAACTTTAGTCTGTTTTAGCTGTGCCACTACCTCAACATTATGCTGAGTTCTGGGAAAGGAGACTTAAAGGTCCAGAGCTCTTCTGTGAGTACAGGATTGATGACTCACTCATCTGCCCAGTCCCCAACAACTTCCTGGGGAGAATCAGATTTAAGAATCATGATAAGTTAGTGTCTTTGTCTATTTTCTATTGCTATAAAATAATACCTAAGGCTAGGCAATTTGTAAAGAAAAGAGGTTTATTTGTCTCATGTTTTCCAGGCTATACAAGAAGTGTGGTACTGGCATCTGCTTGGCTTCTGGTGAAAGTTTTCATACTACATCAAAACATGGTGGAGAAGGTCAAAGGGAAGTGGGCACATGCAAAGAGGGACCAAATCTGAAGGGTGTCCTGGCTTTATAACAACCCACTTTTTGGGGGAACCAACCCATGGACCTGAGAAGCAATCTAGTCTTGCAAGGGCAAGAACTCACTGCTATGAGAATAGCGCCAAGCCATTAATGAAGGGTCCATCTTCATGAGCCACACACTTCCTACCAGGCTCCACCTCCAGACTCCATTACACTGGGGATTAAATTTCAATGTAAGAAATTTAATTTTGGTGGGGACAAACAAGTCATATCCAAATCATAGCAGTAAAGAAGGCTCTAATCAAGGTCAGTGCCAGGGAAAGGTAGAAAGGTAGAAAAAAAGAGAAGGAAGAAATAGAAAGAAAGAAGAAATAAGGAAAGGAGTGAAGAAAGAAGAACAGGAAGAAAGAAAGGAAAGAAGAAAGGAAGACCGTGGAAGCAGTGAGTTTGCCCGTATCCTTGAGACAGAAGTGAGGAAAAGAGAGAAAAGTATGTGGAAGCCTATGTGGCAGCTGATTGTGAAAATGGTCCTGATTTAGCCCTCTACTTCCTGCACCTTTTATTTCTACCACTGCCATTCAAACATAACTTTGTCTTACAAGAATAATTTTATTTAAGCATGAAGTAAGGGTGGCTTATCTATTACAGTTTGTATTTCTTCCTCATCACTTGTGGGTCTTTCGGTTTTATCTTGAGAGTGTCACTTTTAAGGAAGTCGACAATGTTGTAGAAATGACTAGAAGATAGAAATCAAAGAATTTCGACCCAAAGGCTCTTTGACAATTTGCCAAGGACTTCCCTATCTAAGCAAACACTGGGAACTGGAATATCTTAGCTTAAAACATGGCTATAAAATAGATAAGATTTTAACTAACCATCTACAGTAGCTACTGAACCATGTGATTTAGGCCAACACTGTGTTTCAGATGTTGTTTATAGTGACCAGTTTCCTATTATACTTGTGCAGACTTAGCAATAAACTGTTCGTGAGATAGACTCAAACACAATTGGACACTTTCTCCCCGGACTCAAGTAACCACAGAGATTCTGTAAATCAGCAGGGATAAGCCCTGAGGCCTTGACTGAAAAGAGCATTAGTGATGTGGCCAGTAATTTGCCATTTGTGTTCTAATCTATTTATAGAAAGAGACAGCCCAGTTACATTTCCTACACAGAGTTTTACAATGATCAGTGAATTATACTGGGTTTCAGTCTTAAATTAACCTAAACTTTCAGTGTCAGTACTTCACATTTCTTTCCCTCATTAAGAAGGTCACACACAAAAAGGCATTCACAATACCTGAAAGCAGGAGATTAAATACAATTAATGTTATTTTCTTTTTAGAAAATTTTTATTTTTATACTTTAAGTTCTGGGGTACATGTGCAAAACATGCAGGTTTGTTACATGGGTATACATGTGCCATGGTTTGCTGCATCCCCCCCCCGTCATCTACATTAGATATTTCTCCTAATGCTATCCCTCCCCAATTTCCCCTCTCCCTGCTATCCCCCCATAGCCCCTACCTGCCGACAGACCCTGTTGTGTGATATTCTCCTCCATGTTCATGTGTTCTCATTGTTCAACACCCACTTATAAGTGAGAACATGCTGTGTTGGGTTTTCTGTTCTTGTGTTGGTTTGCTAAGAATGATGGTTTCCAACTTTAACCATGTCCTTGCAAAGGACATGAACTCATCCTTTTTTATGGCTGCATAGTATTCCATGGTGTATATGTGCCACATTTTCTTTATCCAGTCTATCGTTGATAGGCATTTGGGTTGACCACAAGTCTTTGCTATTGTGAATAGTACTGAAATAAACATATGTGTGCATGTGTCTTTATAGTAGAATAATTTGTAATCCTTTGGGTATATACTCAGTAATGGGACTGCTGGGTAAAATGGTATTTCTAGTTCTGGATTCTTGAGGAATCACCGTACTGTTTTCCATGACGGATGAATGAATTTACACCCCAACAACAGTGTAAAAGCATTCCTATTTCTCCACATCCTCTCCAGCATCTGTTGTCTTCTCATTTTGTAATTCACCACATAAACAGAACCAAAGACAAAAACCACATGATTATCTCAATGCAGAGAAGACCTTCGACAAAATTCAATGTCTGTTTATGCTAAAAACTCTCAATAAACTAGGTGTCAATGGAAATTACCTAAAAACAATAAAAGCTATTTATGACAAACCCACAGCCAATATCATACTGTATGGTCAAAACTGGAAGCATTCTTTTTGTAAACTGGCACAAGACAAGAAAGCCCTCTCTCACTACTCCTAGTCAACATAGTATTGGAATTTCTAGCCAGTACAGTCAGGAAAGAAAAAGAAATAAAGGGTATTCAATTAGGAAAAGAGGAAGTGAAATTGTCTCTATTTACAGAGGACGTGATTGTATATTTAGAAGACCCCATAGTCTCAGCCCAAAATCTTTTTTAGCTGATAACTTCAGCAAAGTCGCAGGATACAAAATCAATGTGCAAAAATCACAAGAATTCCTATACACCAATAACAGACAAACAGAGAGCCAAATCATAAGTGAACTCCCATTCATAATTGCTACAAAGAGAATAAAATACCTAGGAATACAACTAACAAGGGACATGAAGAACCTCTTCAAGGAGAACTACAAACCACACAGCTCAAGGAAATAAGAGAGGACACAAACAGATGGAAAAAAATTCCATGCTCATGGTTAGGAAGAATCAATATTATGAAAATGGCCATTAAGTAGTTGATAGATTCAATGCTAACCCCATCAAGCTATCATTGACTTTCTTCACAGAATTGGAAAAGACCACCTTAAACTTCACATGGAACCAAAAGAGAGCCTGCATAGCCAAGAGAATCCTAAGTTAAAAACAAAAAACAAAAAACAAAAAGCTGGAGGCATCATGCTACCTTACTCCAAACTATACTACAATGCTACAGTAATCAAAACAGCATGGTACAGATACAAAAACAGAGATATAGACCAAGGTAACAGAATAGAGAAATAATGCTACACATCTACAATCATCTGATCTTTGAAAAAACTGACAAAAACAAGCAACAGGGAAAGAATTCTCTGTTTAATAAATGGTGTTGGGAAAACTGGCTAGCCATATGCAGAAAGCTGAAACTGGGTCCCTTACTTACACCTTATACAAAAATTAACTCTAGATGAATTAAAGATTTAAATATAAGACCTAACACCATAAAAACCCTAGAAGAAAACATAGGCAACACCATTCAGGATATAGGTATGAGCAAGGACTTCATGACTAAAACACAGGGGCTAATATCCAGAATCTACAAAGAACTTAAGCAGCTGTAGAAGAAAAAACAAACAACCCCATCAAAAAAAGGGCAAAGGATATGAACAGACACTTCATGTAAAAAAGCTCATCATCACTGGTCATTAGAGAAATGCACATCAAAACCACATTGAGATACTATCTCACACCAGTTAGAATGGCAATTATTATTTTCTATTATATAGGCCATGTAAAGGAAGTATTACAATTTGGTATATTGGAGAGAAACCCAATTGAGGGGTGGTCTATAATTAGTCTTTGAGCAGTAACTGTGAGAAACAAATTATTTCTGTTAGTGAAGAAATAAAAATGCTTTCAGAAAAATTATAGAACTAATAAAGAAATTCAGCAATGGTACAGGATATAAAATAAACACACAAAAATAAATTGCTTTGTTACATTTAAACAATGAACAGTCTGAAAGGAAAACATAGAAGGAATCTTATTGAATCTTATTTATAATAGCAGAAAAACAATGGAATACTTCAGAATAAACTTAAGGAGGTAAAAGACTTGAGCATTGAAAACTATAAAATATCTACCCTCTCCCACTCCTCCCAGTCCAAATAAATAAATAAATAAATAAGAGTATAAAATACTGCTGAATGAAATTGCAAAATTAAAGATACATATAAGTGAAAAGGCATCCTCCATTTATGGATTGGTAGGCAATATTATTTAAATGTCCATATTAATCAAAGCAAATCCAGTGTAATCCCTGTAAAAATTCCAGTAGCATTGCTTGCAGAAATATAAAAACCCCAATGTAAACTATGGACTCTGGTGATAATGATGTGTCAATAAAGGTTCATCACTTGTAGCAAATATACAACTCTGGCAGGGGATGTTGGTAAGTGGGAGACTGTGAATATGTGGGTGCAGGACATATATGGGAATTTCTGTACCTTCATCTCAACTTTTCTGTGAATCTAAACATGCTTTAAAAATTATGTTTAGTTTAAAAAGTGAGCAAAAGACATGAGTAGATATTTAAAGAAGAAATACAAATGGCCAGCAAGCATGTGAAAAGCTGTTCAACATTAGAGAAATGCAAATCAAAACCACAAAGAGGCATCACCTGATACACACTAGCATGGTCACTATAAAAAACAAACAATATAAAATGATAAGTGTTGAAAGGATGTGGAGAAAACTGAAATCTTTGTACGCTGTTGGTGGGAAGAGAAAACGATGCAGCTTCTATGGAAAACAGTATGGTGGTTCCTTAAAAAGTTAAAAATAGAATTACCATATAATCCAGAAATTACATTGCTGGATATTTTTCCAAAATAATTGAAAGCAGATCTTGAGGAGATATTTGCACAACTATACTCATTGCAGCATTATTCACACTAACCTGGAAGTAGAAGCAAACCATGAACAGATGAATAAAGAATATGTGCATATACATTAACTGAATATTTATTCAGCTTTAAAAAAGAAAATCCTGACACATAATACAACATGAATGAACCTTGAGAACATTATGCTAAAAGAAATAAGCCAGTCATGGGATGTTAAATACTGTATGCTTCTAATTTATGAGATATTTAAAGTAACCCAACTAATAGCGAAAGTGGAAGCGGGTTGCCAGAAGCCGGGAATAGAAAAAAATGCATTATTGTTCAATGAATAGAGTTTCAGTTTGATAAGATAAAAAGTTTCTAGTTATTTGTTGCACAAGATTGTGAATATAGTTAATGCCACTGAACTGTATGCTTATAAATGTCTAAGAGAGTTTTATGTTTCTTTAATCATAATTAAAAGATAAATATCTGAGTAAGTGCAAGAGGCAAGTGGACACATTTAATTATTTGATATTTCACTTTCATAATTTCAAGGTTAATGTTTGAATATTACTTTAACTGAGAATGTTTCAAAGTTATTCTGGAAGAAAGAAAAGGAAGTAAAGAAGAATAGAGAGAAAGATGGAGGGAAGTGAAAGTTTAAATTAGGGTCTTCTTTTAAAATATATACCAATTCAGTCATGAGTCAAGAAAATATTTGGATTAAAAATTTGGAAATTACTCACTTTGATATATTAGATTTTATAATAAGCAAATTATTAAAACAAAGAACAACAATGTAATTAATCAGATTTGATAAGAAAAAAATGGCAAAATATCTGTTACTAAGCATGTACATATAGCTCTTGAAGAATAAGTATAAATTTAAAGCTTATGTTCAGATGTTCTTTCCCATTTTGAGTCCAGAAAGGAATTTTCATGGCTAGTTCAAAGCCATCTCTAGCAGAAGGTTTTAATCAACCAACTATAAACATAAATAGCTAGCATAAAAATAATTGCAATTGCTTTGAGTTGTACTGTTTATGGTACAGACCTTAAAATGTTCAGTTAACTAAAGTGATCATATGCCCATTTATGTAAAGTACTTTGTATATTTTATGTGCCTCTGAGTTTTTCCTTGACATCCACTAAGAAATGGCTACTATGGAGAAGGCATAGCTGGAAAGGGAGAATTGTAATGTGAGGGCTAACTCACTGGCAGCCTCATGCATTTTTTCCAATGGTGAACACTTTTCCCATTTAGTTAAGGGATCAGAAACCAAAATGATGATCTAATAATATATTAAATTTATGTTTATAGCTTATTTGGTTGTTTTAAATATTGTTATGGTTTTGTCAGCAAAGAGCATGTTGTAAATTTGGTTCAAACGTCTGGAAAATGTTAGGTTGCCTTCACTGAATTTCAGTATCAGAAAATAATGTAATGAATTACTCATGTAACACTAATCTCACTAATAATTTATCATAACACTAATTATTTCGTCTTAGGGTTTTACCATGTTTGCTAGTTGAAACACCTGTTCCTTGTGTTTTTTTTTTCAAGCAAGTTGTCTATTTATGTAAATAAAAAAAGATAGAAAAGTGTTGCTAGTAACATTTTTAAGAGCTTTGCTGTATATGTACCTACATTGTCCTTCTCTCTGCCTTATTTGTGTATTTTCCCTGTTTTATTGGTTTTGCTAGAAGTTTGTCTTTCTTTTTATGTTTTCCAAAACCATAATAAAAATAATTTCTTAATTTTCTAATAAATTTTAAACCTTTTCATTCATTTTCATTATTGTCTTTCTTATATTTTTCTTATTACATTATTATCAGTTGCATTTTGCCTTCTTTAAATTCATTTGTTGATGTCCTATCCCCAATATGTCAAAATGTGACTACACATGGAGACAGGGTCCTTAAAGAGGTTATGAAGATAAAGAGTAGAATGGTGGTTACCAAACAAAAACTTGGACGGTAGTGGTAGCGGTAGTGAGGGAAAGTGGCGATAATAATGAGTACTAAAAAATAATAAGAATGAACAACACCTAGTATTCGCTAGCAAAGCACAGTGACTATAGTCAAAAATAATTTAATTGTACATTTAAAAATAACTAAAAGAGTATAACTGGATTGTTTATAACACAAAATATAAATGCCTGAGGTGATGGATAACCCATTTACTCTGATGTGACTACTACTCATTGTGTGCCTGTATCAAGATATCTCATCTAATCCATACATATATACACCTACTATGTGCCTACACAATTTAAAAATTAAAAAAAATAGAATTAACAAAAGTTAAATGAGCTCATTAGGTTGGACCCTAATCCAATAAGACTGTGTCCCTCTAAGAAGAGATTAGAACACAGACATACATAGAGGAAAGACCATGTGAAGAAACAGGGAGAAGATTGCTATTCCTAATCCAAAGAATGTGGTCTTAGAAGAAATCAACCTTCATCTCAGATTTCTAGCCTCCGTAATTGTGAGAAAATAAATTTCTGTTGTTTAAGCAAACTATTTTTGATACTTTGTTAAGAAAGCCCTAGCAAACAAATACATTCATGGTTGCTTAACTTGGTGGGGCAGAGTGGGGGAGGTATGGTGGGTGGGTGAGTGGGTGGTGGGGCATACATTCTGAGCAATGGGTTGTCAGTTAATTTTGTCATTGTGTGTTTACTTATAGCCTACTATAAACCTAGGCTATAAGGTATAGCCTATTGCTCCAAGGCTGTAAGCCTGTATGGCATGCCACTATACTGAATATTGTAGGCAACTGCAACACAACAGTAAGTATTTATGTACCCAAACATAAGTTAACAGAAAAGGAAATATGTTACATTATAACATTACCACTACTATAACATCTACTGGAAAGAGAAATTTTTCAGCTCAATTATAATCTTAAGAGATTACTATTCTACATGTGCTCCATTGTTGACCAAATGTCATTGTGCAGTATATGACTACATATTTTAACATGTTGATTAATGTTGATTATACAACATCATGGATTATAAGCAAATATATGACAAGTTTTCATAAACTGAATACAATCTTGTAATCAAAGGTGCTGACCAAATAATTGATCAGTACCAGCATCCCAGATGCCTGTTTTGTGTCCTGTTTTAGGCCCTAATGCTCTCTCCTCATCACTCCTGACCAAGGATAAAATTCAACCTAATTTTAACCACATAACTTAGTTTTGTCTGCTTTTGTGCGATTACAAATGAAAAGAATATGTTATACCTTCTTTTGTGTGTTTTTATTTGAGATTATGTTTGTTAGACTCATTTCATGTTGTTCCATGCAGTCATAGATTGCTCATTCTCATTTCTGTATCATTGGGCAAATATATCACAAATTATCTTTTCTACCGGTATTTAAGTTTTGGCTACTATGGATATATTTGTAACTGTGCTAACCTACCCTGTGTTAGCCAGACAGACTCCATTTTGCTGACAGTCAGACAGACTCCATCTTAACCTCTGCCTCACCCCTCCCACCATTTCTCCTTTGAGTGCATATCTGGGTCATGTTCCTGTGCTGGGCCATGTTGTACTTAGAGCTATAGAAACATATAACCATTGTAACCATATCCTGCTTGACAAGCCCACTCGCTATTGTGAATACCCCCTTGATTGATTGCATGGAAAGTACTGAATGCCCCCCCCCCCCGCCTTGATAACCAGCAATCATGGGAACCGCTTGTGTATACCCTCTTTAGTTAATTAACAATCATGGGAGCCTCCTGCCTCCTAGTTATCAGCTTCCTCCCCTAACTTGCTTATCCTGCTTCTGTAAGATTCTGCTTTGCCCCCTTACCCCGAGTAACATATAAAAAGAAATCAAACCCCTTCCTCGGGGCCGAGAGATTTTGAACATGAGTTGAGTTGGTTGCTGGCAATAAAGGACTCACAATCAGATTTCAGAGTGTGGCGCTTTCCTAACAACTCCCTCGGTTATAATATAACAGGTACTCTAGTAAATGTCTTTTGCTCACGTTTCTCTTAAATATAACTTAAATATCTGAGCCACAATATATACATATATTCAGTTTTAGTAGATTTTGCTAGACCATTTTTCAAATGGGTTCACCAATTTACAACCTACCAGCAGTGCATGAGTTGGTCAACATTCTCACCAACTCAGTATTTTTCATCCTTTTATTGACTCTTTCTGGTGGATGTAGATAGTGGTCTTTTATGGAGCTTTGTGTTTGCATTTCTCTAACTAGTGAAATTGAGCACATTATTGTGTGCTATTGGGCACTTGAACATTCTCTTTTTTGAAATGCCTGTTGAAGTCTTTTGCACACTTTTCAACTGAGTTTTCAGCCTTTTCCTTTAGCCATTTCTATTCATTTTCTGGTTCTTAAAGGTCAGTTATTGCTGTTTATTTATTTTTAGTTTGTCTTTATGTTTGATATTTCTCTTTCAAAATGTTATCTATTATACATTTTGTCTGGTACTTTTGTTATAAACTGTTCCAACTATATCTGGAAGTATTTTTTAAAATTTCTTTTTGCCTCAAAGACAGGCAAGCATATATCTGCACTTAGAAAATATAGGATCTAAATTCATAAGAATAGGATATTTACACCCAAAAAGTGTTATAATAAATATTTATCCTAAGCCAGTTTCTTTTTATCAGAAATTTAAATGGAGAGTATGATGATAATATTTGTAGTAAATACCTGTAAAGATTAGATTATGAATCTATTTCATGTGTACTAAAAATGATTTTATAAATTTTATACACTTTTTATGTTTAAAAAAGTATGGTAAAGTAATCAATCATTACAAAATGGATCAGTATGTATTTGTCTATTTATTATTCAAAACTAACATCTAACATACTATCCATGAAAAATCTGTCTTAATTTAATGTAAGCTAAATAGCATCAGTTTATATTGTTAACCATCTTATTCCATGTAATGAATGCTACTAAGGCAAAGTGAATAAATAAGTGAGCTCAGTCATCTAGAAAATGCAGGAGATAAGGAAAATAGAGTTGAATACCAATTTTATAAGGTAATGAGTATATTTAGGAAATGTAGTAAATAGTATAGCAAAAACATATTGTTACATCTCCTGAGGAGTAGATTTGAAAATGAATTTAGCCTATGCTTTGTAGATTGCCTATTCTAGTAATTCCTAACCCACCTATACATTTTAATAAATTATGTATTATTCAATAATACATGCTTATAAAGAAAACTTGTTTTCATTATTCAGTGTCAAATTAAAAAATAAAAACATAAATGATACTTGTTATCTGGTTTTCTTCTAATTTAACAGTTCTTTACTCTGGGCTTTAGAATAAAAAATTACTTTAGCCCAGGACAAGATTCCCTTATACAGACTGTTCCCCATATGCACACATTTCTCTTGAGTATAACTTAGTGTTGAACATTTGGGTTTGTCACTTGACTGTATGAATCCCAGTCTTTCCCAGCATGGAAATATGCAGAGTTGTGCATTAATAAATAACCAAAATAGTTATCTCCTAATAAGTTGTTATAGGGGATCATCAACTCTTTTTGGGAAAAGAATTTAATATTTTAAAACAAATTTCTGGCTAGGTAATGCTGATTATTAGAAAATAGAAAACTAACTTTGTTATTCAAGCCAAACAAATTAATTTTGTGAACTCTGAATATTAATATTCCTTATTTTCCAAATGAAATAAAAATAAAGAATGTATGCCAGAGACTTAACCCAGAGACTTAATTCCAGGATACTTCAAACCTCTACTTTCATACAATTAATTTTGCTTCTATTTGCTAAATCACAATGGTTTTTTCATTTTCTTACATTTTTCAATTTATGCTATAGTTGAACAGTTGGCTCGATTTATTATTTAAGTCTTTCCAGATCTTTCCCTCACTCTCACTGTGCTAAGTCCTGCTCATAAGACATCCAGGGTTCTGCGAAATCTCTGACTACTATCTCAGTCTAGGTCAAGCATGCCAGTCTTCCTTTATTCTATATGGGGGAATTTATCAGGAAATTAGAAAAACATAACATGGATGAGATTAGACCCTGAGGTGGGAAGAAATTATTATAACTATGAGGTTAAAAAATATGAAAAATTCTCTATATAATTAAGGAGGTTAGATAATAAATTTTGGGAAACCAGGAGTTAGAAGTACTTGTTTTTGATCAATGAGTGAAAGGTCTTAACTGTGTTGTAGTGCAGCAGAGAGAGAATTTATTAAGAGAAGGGAGATAGAGCCTGTGGAATCTTTAATGAAAAAGGGGAGGATTTAAAATTAGAAATGTGAAAAACTGTGAGGAAAGGCACCTTAGCTCTCAGGGGCATATTTATATTAATGGTTAGATATTTGTCTAATACTTCCCTTTAAGCAGAAAACATTATTAATCTTTTACATAGTTTGAACAATTCTGATTCTAACTCACAGTCTATCTCCTTTAGCTGCTCCTAGACAAGATAGGCAGGTTAGTGCTTGCTGGCAGGAGGTTTCTAAAATGTCAGGGACATGTATGGGGAGAGGGGTTGTGGGGATTAATTTCAGGCTAACTGCTGTGTGTGGCTCCATTAGGACTTCTGAAAACACTGAATAACTGCCTTGGAAAAGCATCATAATAATCGAGCCAGGCTGAGAGGGATGATTTCAGAATGAAGAAAAACTAAAGACAAAGCTTGAAGCAGGGAGTGGGAGACAGAAGGACTACTTAATTTTTATAGCCAGGAGAACGTGGCTTCACAGTTTGTTATTTGTTTACTTTTGGTATCTTCTGTCTGCCATAGAGGTCAGAAAGGAACTTACCAAGGGAACCTGAGAATTCTAACTGAACATTCCAGGTAGGTGGCTCAGGAAGGCAGCGTCCTGAGAAGAAGGAAGGAGAACTCAAAGTACTAGAAGATGTATTCAGCGATAAACTCACATTCTTAATTTACACACTACTCTTTGGTAATTCTGATAACCCTGATTCAACACATGAGAACTTAGTAGAAATAGATATAATTATAAAATTGAAATGCTGGACTATAAAAGCTGAGGGTAAGGTTATAGAACATGACAATTAGTTTAATCACGGACTATTCTGTAAGTCTTCACTTGGGCATGTAGGTGGATAGAAAGAGTCTTTTATTTTCCATTTATAATACATTTTAGGACTTTGCTCTTTAACTGCACAAGCATAAGAATTGAGAAATTGTAAGAGACAGCAATTATTTGCAACAAAACTGCTTTAATCTAACTGCATCCTATATCTAGAAAAGAAAATTAATGTGGGTATTGGTGTTCAAATTGTGTGTAAAGGTGTTTATGTGCATGCATATGCTTAATTTAATGTTACATTGTAGGTTAATAATAGCCAGCTTCCTCAGCATAGATGTTTTCAACATTTTTCCAATGTGAATTAATATAATCACTTTGTAGCTATTCATGAACAGCTGCCTCATTACAGAAGTGCTGACATACTCTTTACTGTATTGCTGTTGATTAGTGGGTAGAAACCAGCTCACCACATTCAAGAGTATAGAAGGTTTATGCTTCTTAGAAGTATTTTTATACCCCATGGAATCTTGATAAACTTGACTTTTTTTAAATGATGGGTAACACTACTAATATATCATTTTTAACGACTTTGTAAGTTTTCTTCTCAAGGCTTCAAATTTTAAAAGAATATGCTTTGAATTTGTTCACAAGAATGAATCTCACTTTGAAAACTTGCTGTTAATTTCGAACCCATTTATGGAAATGCATTAATCACTTTCTATATCTATCCTATATATAAACCAATTGCTATTCATGATTCTGTTCCACGTACTCTGTTATGGGTTGAAGACACAATGATGAAATATATAGTATTTTCCCCTAATACTTGTAGCAAACACAGGTGTAAACAGATTGTGAAAAATAAGTGTTAGGATATCCAATGATAGATGTGTACAAGATGTAGAGTTAGTGAAAAGAAGAGAGTAATCATTATGTTGTATATTTAGAGAGAAATGAAAGACTTTCTAGAAGAAGTGTCATATGAACAAAGTTTCAAATAATGAATAAGCATATGCCAAATAGGGAAGGAAAAACATTTCCAACAGTTTGTACTGCCCCTGCATTCCATCCCTACGGAGGCACCACATGCATGGATAACTAAAAATAATTCCATATTGTTAGATTAGGAATTTAGAAGGAAAGGATGGTGGGAGGTGAGACTGAAGATACAAGAACTTACCAGCTTATAAAGGGTGTTTTCTGCCTTGAGGAAGTTTGACTTCATCCTATAACTAATGGGAAACCACTAATTGGTGTGAAGCAGAGTAATGATGTCTTTATGTGGTGGCAAAATAACTCTAATGATAAATCTGGAAGTGGGTGAGGGAGAGAAGGTTAGAATCGGAAGCAATAGTCCATGCATGTGATGACAAGGATATATATTTAGACAGAAGCAGTGGCTAAGAAGATAATTTAAAATGGAAAGTTATTTCAGAGCAAAATTATGCTAGAAACTATAGGCACAAATGAAACTGCCAAGGTCAAATGTACAGTGTATTATGAAAGAAAAAGTGCTACAAGGGGAATTGCACAAAACATCCACATGTGGAATGTGGAAAAATAAAAATAACCGCTATAAGAGATAGAGGTAAGATTGAAGCGGGAAAAGAACCTTGAAAAGTATAAGGTGATTATATGAGCCCATTCTTGCACTGCCATAAAGAACTACTTGAGACTGTGTAACTCATAGGAAAAGAGGTTTAATCAGCTCACAGTCCTGTGGGTTGTACAGGAAGCATGGAAGGCAAAGGGGAAGCAAGCATGTCTACATGGCAGGAGCAGGAGGAAGAGAGAGGAGTAGAAGGTGCTGAACACTTTTAAACAAGCAGGTCTCAGGAGAACTCTATCACAAGACAACAGCAAGGGAATGGTGCTAAGCCATTAGAAACTGCCCTCACTATCCAATCACCTCCTACCAGGCCCCTCTTCCAACACTGGGAATTACAATTTGACATGAGATTTGGGTGGGGGCACAGAGCCAAACCATATCATTCTACTCTTAGTCACTCGAATCTCTTGTCTTTCTTACATTGCAAAATGTAGTTATCCCTTCTAAATAGTTCTTGAAAGTCTTAACTCATTTCAGCATTAACTCAAAAGTCCACAATCAAAAGTCTCATATGATTCAAGGCAAATCTCTCTCACCTATTAGCCTGTAAAATAAAAAGCAAGTTAGTTACCTCCAAGATACAATGAGGGGACAGGCCTTGGGGAAATGCTCCCATTTTAAAAGGGAGAACGTGGCCAAAACAAAGAAGCTAGACACCCCATGCATATCCAAAATCCAGCAGAGCAGTCATTAAATCTTAAAGCTTCACAGTAATCTCATTGACTCCATGTCTCACATCCAGTCCACACTGAAGCAAAAGGTGAGCTCAGCTCCCCTGAACTTGAATAGCTCCAATCCTGTGGCTCTGCAGGATACAGCTCCCCAGGCTGCTTTCACAGACCAGAATTGAATGTCTGTGGCTTTACCAGATGCATAGTGCAAGTTGTCAGTGGATTCTACCTTTCTGGTCTGGAGGACAATGGCCTTCTTCTCACAGCTCCATGAGGTTATGCCCAAGTGGACACTCTATGTGGGAACTCCACCTCCACATTTTCACTCCACTCTGCCCTAGTAGAGCTCTCCATGAGGGCTCTGCCCCTGCAGCAGACTTCTGCCTGGACTCCAGGTGGTTTCATACATCTTCTGAAATCTAGGTGCAGCCTCCCAAGCTTCAACTCTTGCCCTCTGTGCATCCACTGACTTAGCAGTATGTGGAAGCTGCCAAGCCTTGGCTTGAGTTTTGCACCCTCTGAAACAGCTCAAGCTGTACACTGGCCCATTTTAGCCATGGCTAGAGCTGAAGTGGCTGCAATGCAGAGCATCATGTCTTGAGGCTGCATAGAGCAGTAGGGCCCTGGGCATGGTCATGAAACCATTTTTCCCTCTTAGTCCATCAGGTCTGTAATGGGAGGGGCTGCTGCAAAGGTCTCTGAAATCCTTTGGAGGTATTTTTCTCATTATTTTAGCTACTAACCTTGGGCTCCTTTCCACTTATGCAAATTTCTGCAGCTAGTTTGAATTTCTCTACAGAAAATAGGTTTTTCTTTTATACCACATGGTCAGGTTTTCAAAGTTTCCAAACTTTTTTGCTCTGCTTCCCTTCTAAATGTAAGGTTCGGTTTCAGATCATCTCTTTGTTCATGCATATGAATGTATGTTGTTAGAAGCTGTCAGACAACATCTTGAATACTTTGCTGCTTAGCATTCAATTTGAAATTAAAATATTTGTATAAATTTATTCCACGAGCTGTACTGAATCATCACTCTCAAGTTCAGAAGTTTCACAGATCCCTAGAGAAGTGGCACAATGCTGCCAGTCTCTTTGTTAATGCATAACAAGAGTGACCTTACTCCAGTTTCCAAGAAGTTCCTCACCTTTATCTGAGACCACCTCAGCCCAGATTGACTTTTTATATCACCATCAGCATTTTGGTCACAACAATTTAACAAATATCTAGGAAGTTTTAAACTTTCTCTCATCTTCCTGTCTTCTTTTTTTTTTTGTTTTTTTTTTTTTTTTGAGACTGAGTTTCGCTCTTGTTATCCAGGCTGGAGTGCAATGGCGCCATCTTGGCTCACCGCCACCTCCGCCTCCTGGGTTCAGGCAATTCTCCTGCCTCAGCCTCCTGAGTAGCTGGGATTACAGGCACATGCCACCATGCCCAGCTAATTTTTTGTATTTTTAGTAGAGACGGGGTTTCACCATGTTGACCAGGATGGTCTGGACTGTTCACGTGACCCACCCGCCTCAGCCTCACAAAGTGCTGGGATTACAGGCTTGAGCCACCGTGCCTGGCCCATCTTCCTGTCTTCTTCTGAGCCCTCCAAACTATCCCAATCTCTGACTGTTACCCAATTCCAAACTCGCTTTCACATTTTCATGTATCTTTATAGCAATGCCCCACTTCTCTGGTACCAATTTTTTGTATTAATTTGTTCTTACACTGTCATATAGAACTACCTGAGACTTGGTAATTTTTAAGAAAAGAGCTTCAATCAGCTCATGGGTCTGTGGGCTGTACAGGAAGCATGGCTGGGGAGGTCTTAGAAAACTTACAGTCATGGTGGAAGGCACAGGGGAAGCAAGCATGGCAGGAGCAGGAGGAAGAGAGGAGTGGGAGGTGGTATACACTTTTAAACAAGCAGATGTCAGGAGAACTCTATCACAACACAGCACCGGGGGATGTTGTTAAATCATTGTCTTTTTTTTTGTTTTGTTTTTTGTTTTTGTATTTTAAGGAGGATTTAATGAAAAGACAACCAGCAGAGGTAAAGGCAGGTTTCTTTATTATTATTATTATACTTTAAGTTAAGGGATATATGTGCAGAAGGTGCAGGTTTGTTACAAAGGTATACATGTGCTATAGTGGTTTGCTGCATCTGTTATCTACATTAAACCATGATCTGATCACCTCCCTCCAATACTCGGGATTACCATTCGACATGAGTGTGAAAAAACTTCAGGTCTATTCTGCTGAGGGGGTTGTCAAAGGGGCTTAATTTTCCTTAATCTATTAACAATTTTCTCACTATAGGATTCCTTAACTTCATTTGTTGCTCCTTTTTCAATGTACTTATAGAAAGGAAGTCCTGGTGAAATGTCACACACCCCTAATGTGCTGAGAAATATCACTTTCAGGACACTGAGATATAAGACCACTTAAAACTAAGTATACATTTATAAGACCACTTAAAACTAAGTATACATTTTTCCAGTTAACAAGGATCCTTTTAAACCAATGATAATAGAACTAATATTCTTAAGAGTAGTCCCTTCTAGTACTGACATGTTTTATTTACAGACAATTTTAGAAGAAGTACTTCATAAATGTTGAAGACTGCTGTTATCTCAAATGTGTATCAGACATGATTGGAAAGCATTTTTTTTTTTTTTCTTTTGAGACGGAGTTTCGCTCTTGTTACCCAGGCTGGAGTGCAATGGCTCAATCTCGGTTCACCACAATCTCCGCCTCCTGGGTTCAGGCAATTCTCCTGCCTCAGCCTCCCGAGCAGCTGGGATTACAGGCACGCACCACCGTGCCCAGCTAATTTTTTGTAATTTTAGTAGAGACGGGGTTTCACCATGTTGACCAAGAGGGTCTCGATCTGTTGACCTCGTGATCCACCCGCCTCGGCCTCCCAAAGTGCTGGGATTACAGGCTTGAGCCACTGCACCCGGCCGGAAAGACTTTTTTTTTTACATAAGCATATATAGTCTCTGTCATTTGTTTTTCAAGGATATAATCTGAACACACATCATTTTGGCACTCACACTTTAAGGTGGGCCCGTAAACTCTGCCTCATGATGTTCAGGCTTTTGTGGAATCTTTTACTTGATTCTGACCAATGAAACACCAAATGAAAGGGAGTAGGTTTCACTGCTCAAGGAAATAAGAGAGGACACAAACATAGAAAAACATTCCATGATTATGGTTAGGAAGAATCAATATCTTGAAAATGGACATATTGCCTGGAGTAATTTATAGATTCAATGCTATCCCCATCAGGCTACCAATGACTTTCTTCACAGAATTGGACAAGCACACCTTAAACTTCATAAGGAACCAAAAAAGAGCCTGCATTGCCAAGACAATCCTAAGGAAAAAAACCCCACAAAACAAAAAAAACAAAGCTGGAGGCATCACGCTACTGGAGTTCACACTATATTATAAGGCTACTGTAGTTAAAACAGCATGGTACTGGTACCAAAACAGAGATGTAGACCAATGGAATAGAATAGAGGCCTCAGAAAAAAAATGCCACCCTACTACAACCATCTGATCTTTGACAAAAACAAGCAATGGTAAAGGATTTCCTATTTAATAAATGGTGTTAGGACAACAGGCACCGTTCACAACAGCAAATACTTGGAACCAACCCAAATGCCCATCAGTGATAGACTGGATAAAGAAAATGTGGCACATATACAACATGGAATACTATGCAGCCATAAAACAGGGTGAGTTCATGTCCTTTGTAGGGACATGGATGAAACTGGAAACCATCATTCTCAGCAAATTGACACAAGAACAGAAAACCAGACACTGAATGTTCTCACTCATAAGTGAGTGCTGAACAATGGGAACATTGTATAGAGTCATTTATAATATTCTGTCATTTAAAGAATGTATTGTGATCTGTAGTTATGCTCATTTCTTCTTTTTGGGCATTTGTAATTTGCATTTCCTCCATTTTGTTTCTTGCTCTGTGTTGCTAAATATTTGTTGCTTCTAATAGTCTTTATGAAAAATATAATTTTGCCTTGTTGAGTTTTTTCTATTATATGTGTTTTAAATGTCATTAACTTTTGCCCTATATTATTTCTTTCTTGATGGTATTTTCTATAGCTTTTTGGAATGGAAACTTCAAAAACTTTTATCTTTTCTAGCATATGTGCTTCAAGTTAAATTTTCTTCTAATTACTCTGTAGTGTCTATGTTAGAGTGAGTCTTCAGAGTTGCTGTTGCTCCTTGAATGTAGCCCTAACTTCTTTTGGGCATGGTTTTTGGGGGTATCGCCTAACGCTGGAATGCTTATTTATGTCTTACCTCTCTGACTACCAATGAAATCAAAGGTTTATTCGGAACTGAGAAGGGTTCTGAAATCTACTCTGTAGGTGTCTACGTAGCTATCCTCTCCTAGTCCTTCTGGAAGACCTGCAGACGGGCAGCTTAAGCACTGAACTAAAAGAAATCTTACACAATTTCTTCTTATCTGCTTCCTTGTAGCATTGGTACCCTGCAGCATTAGTACTCCCAAACCCTAGCAACTTTGGCAATCCTGAACTTTTATCTGTTTTCTTTCACCCAGTATGATTTCCAACCTCTGTGTGGCCTCTATTTTTTTTAACAATGTATTTGAACTATAATTTACTGTGGTATCCAAGTTTAGTATGAGAATTATATCAGCTACTCATTTATGTCAAGTATCACATATTTGTGTTGGTTGCTATCCAATGCCCAAAGAGAGTTGCTTCATATTTGTTGTCAGATTTCTATATTTATTTATGGTGAGAGAGCAAGTCTGATTCAAGTTACCCAGCCACACTGTAAATGGAAACCTTCATATCATTTTGAATTATAATAAGGTATTCATTCTTCATGTTTTACTGATTTTTAATTTTTCTTGATTCTTCATTTTTTAATATCTTTAACTGCATAGCAAGCCGTCCCAAATTTAGTGGAATAAAACAATAATATGTTGTTATTTTTCATGTTTCTATGAGGTAAGTGGACTCACGTGGATGGTTCTTGCCAGGAATCTCTCAGGCAGTTGGAGTGACATGTTGGTTTGGACTGCTGGTATCTGAAGTCTCAAATGGATAGGACATCAAAATGGCTCATTTACATGGTTGGCAGGTGATGTTAGCTGTTAGCGGGAAGTCCAGCTGGGGCTGTAGACCTAAATGCCTTCTCCACGTGGCTTGATATTTTCACCACAGACATCTAGCATTGCGACTATGAACAAATGAAGAAGTACAGGCAGAAGCTACAAGGCTTTTTAAAACATCTTTGTCTTGGAAGTCCAGAATATCACTTGTGCCATATTCTATTCATGAATCAAGTCAAAAAGGCAAGCACAGAATAAAGGAGAGGTGAATTCAGCCAATGACACAATGGGAGGACAGTCAAAGATTTCATAGCTATCTTTCATTATCTTCCTTATGGCCGTTTACTTATTAAATAATTCTCACATGCAAGATACTCCTCCCTTTCAAGACCCTGAAAATATACATCCCTTTAAGATATTACACTCAGAAATGAGGTCCAGGATCTTATTTAAATAAACGATAGATAGATACAGAGGAGGTTCCTTAGGTACAGTTGCTTGAGCAAGTGTAGCTGAAGATTTATAACCTAAAAACAAATGTTCTATGCAATTCAACATATAGGGCTAAAAAAGATAAAATGCTCACAATACTTACTCATGACCATAAAGGGAGGAAAAGAAGGGAAGGTATGGAACTGTCTGTGATCCAGAACAATTTTAAATCAAGATAGACAATCAGCTCCTTGATTAAATCCCAGCTCTGCTGTCCGGAAATTATTCCTTGTGATTTAACAGTTTTTCCTTTTGTTTTAAGTTGACATGTAATACTTTACATATTTAAGGGATACAAAGTCATATTTCCATACATGCATACAACGTGTAGTGAGTGATTAAATCATAGTATATTCATCACCTCAAACATGTATTATTTCTTTATGTTGTGAACATTCAAAATCCTCTCTTCTAGCATTTACAAAATACACAGTCAACTGTGGTTAACCACCATAGGGTGCTGTCGAATCAGAAGGCATCTCTCCTATCTAGCTGTAATTTCATGCCTGTTAACCAACCTGTTCCCATACTCCCCTTCTCCCACCTTTTCCAGCCTCTATGACCCACAATTCTACTCTGTACTTCCAAGAGCTTAAAAGTTTTCTTAGCTGTTATATATGAATATGAACATGTGATATTTATCTTTATGTGCTTCACTTATTTTGCTTAATATATCGTTCCTCATGCTCATGGCATGTTGCTGTGAATTACAGGATGTCATTTTTTTTGATGGCTGAGTAGTATTTTGTTTATTCATTTGCTGATGGTTATTTAGGTGGATTCCATATTTTAGGTATTGTGAATAGTCCTGCAGTAAACATGGGAAGTGAGTACCCTTCTGGTATGCTAATTCCATATCCTTTGAATAAATACCCCGTAGTGGGATTGCTGGTAGTTCTATATATGTGTAGTTTTTGAGAAACCACCATACTGTTTATTAAAATGGCTATGCTAGTTTACATCCCCAACAACAGTATATGAATACCCTTTTCTCTGTATCTTGGCTATTATTTGATATTTTTTGTCTTTTTCATACTAACCATTCCAGATGAAGTGAAATAATATCCCATTATGGCTTTGATTTGCATCTCCCTGATGATTAGTGATTTTTAGCATTTTTTCATATATATATTTTAATGTATGAAAGGTTCTTATGTTGTCCAGGTTGGCATTGAACGCATAGCCTCGCCTCCTCAAGTGCCAGGACAACTGGCCCAAGCCACTGCGGCTCTTCATTTTTTTTTTTTTTTTAATTTTTTATTGGATTATAGGTTTTGGGGTACATGAGCAGAGCATGCAAGACAGTTGCGTAGGTACACACATGGCAGTGTGCTTTCTTTTCTTCTCCCCTTCACCCATATTTGGCTTTTCTCCCCAGGCTATCCCTCCCCACCTCCCCCTCCCACTGGCCCTCCCCTTTTCCCCCCAGTAGACCCCAGTGTTTAGTACTCCCCTTTCTGTGTCCATGTGTTCTCATTTTTCATCACCCACCTATGAGTGAGAATATGCGCTGTTTCATTTTCTGTTCTTGTGTCAGTTTGCTGAGGATGATGTTCTCCAGATTCATCCATGTCCCTACAAACGACACAAACTCATCATTTCTGATTGCTGCATAATATTCCATGGTGTATATGTGCCACATTTTTCCAATCCAGTCTATTATCAATGGGCATTTGGGTTGATTCCAGGTCTTTGCTATTGTAAACAGTGCTGCAATGAACATTCGTGTACATGTGTCCTTATAGTAGAAGGATTTATAGTCTTTTGGATATATACCCAGTAATGGGATTGCTGGGTCAAATGGAATTTCTATTTCTAAGGCCTTGAGGAATCGCCACACCGTCTTCCACAATGGTTGAACTAATTTACACTCCCACCAACAGTGTAAAAGTGTTCCGTTTTCTCCACATCCTCTCCAGCATCTGTTGTCTCCAGATTTTTTAATGATCGCCATTCTAACTGGCATGATATGGTATCTCAATGTGGTTTTGATTTGCATCTCTCTGATGATCAGTGACGATGAGCATTTTTTCATATGATTGTTGGCCTCATATATGTCTTCTTTCGTAAAGTATCTGTTCATATCCTTTGCCCACTTTTGAATGGGCTTGTTTGTTTATTTCCTGTAAATCTGTTTGAGTTCTTTGTAAATTCTGGATATCAGCCCTTTGTCAGATGGGTAAACTGCAAAAATTTTTTCCCATTCTGTTGGTTGCCGATCCACTCTAGTGACTGTTTCTTTTGCCGTGCAGAAGCTGTGGAGTTTCATTAGGTCCCATTTGTCTATTTTGGCTTTTGTTGCCAATGCTTTTGGTGTTTTGTTCATGAAGTCCTTGCCTACTCCTATGTCCTGGATAGTTTTGCCTAGATTTCCTTTTAGGGTTTTTATGGTGCCAGGTCTTATGTTTAAGTCTTTAATCCATCTGTAGTTAATTTTAGTATAAGGTGTCAGGAAGGGGTCCAGTTTCTGCTTTCTGCACATGGCTAGCCAGTTTTCCCAACACCATTCGTTAAACATGGAATCCTTGCCCCATTGCTTGTTTTTGTCAGGTTTATCAAAGATTGTATAGTTGTATGTATGTTGTGTTGCCTCCGGTGCCTCTGTTTTGTTCCATTGGTCTATATCTCTGTTTTGGTACCAGTACCATGCTGTTTTGATTACTGTAGCCTTGTAGTATAGTTTGAAATCCGGTAGTGTGATGCCCCCCGCTATGTTCTTTTTGCTTAGAATTGACTTGGCTATGCGGTCTCTCTTTTGGTTCCATATGAAGTTCATGGTGGTTTTTTCCAGTTCTGTGAAGAAAGTCAATGGTAGCTTGATGGGGATAGCGTTGATTCTGTAAATTACTTTGGGCAGTATAGCCATTTTCACGATATTAATTCTTCCTAACCATGAACATGGAATGTTTCTCCATCTGTTTGTGTCCTCTCTGATTTCGTTGAGCAGTGGTTTGTAGTTCTCCTTGAAGAGGTCTCTTACGTTCCTTGTGAGTTGTATTCCAAGGTATTTTATTCTTTTCGTAGCAATTGCGAATGGCAATTCGCTCTTGATTTGGCTTTCTTTAAGTCTGTTATTGGTGTAGACGAATGCTTGTGATTTTTGCACATTGATTTTATATCCTGAGACTTTGCTGAAGTTGCTTATCAGTTTCAGGAGTTTTTGGGCTGAGGCAATGGGGTCTTCTAGGTATACTATCATGTCGTCTGCAAATAGAGACAATTTGGCTTCCACCTTTCCTATTTGAATACCCTTTATTTCTTTTTCTTGCCTGATTGCTCTGGCTAGAACTTCCAGTACTATATTGAATAGGAGTGGTGAAAGAGGGCATCCTTGTCTAGTGCCAGATTTCAAAGGGAATGCTTCCAGTTTTTGCCCATTCAGTATGATATTGGCTGTTGGTTTGTCATAAATAGCTTTTATTACTTTGAGATATGTTCCATCGATACCGAGTTTCTTGAGGGGTTTTAGCATAAAGGGCTGTTGAATTTTGTCGAATGCCTTCTCTGCGTCAATTGAGATAATCATGTGGTTTTTGTTTTTGGTTCTGTTTATGTGGTGAATTACATTTATAGACTTGCGTATGTTGAACCAGCCTTGCATCCCCGGGAAGAATCCTACTTGATCATGATGAATAAGTTTTTTGATTTGCTGTTGCAATCGGCTTGCCAATGTTTTATTGAAGATTTTTGCATCTATGTTCATCATGGATATTGGCCTGTAGTTTTCTTTTCTTGTTGGGTGTCTGCCAGGTTTTGGTATCAGAATGATGTTGGTCTCATAAAATGATTTGGGAAGGATTCCCTCTTTTTGGATTGTTTGAAATAGTTTTAGAAGAAATGGTGCCAGCTCTTCCTTGTGTGTCTGGTAGAATTCGCCTGAGAACCCGTCTGGACCTGGGCTTTTTTTGTGTGGTAGGCTCTTAATTGCTGCCTCAACTTCAGTCCTTGTTATTGGTCTATTCATAGTTTCAGCTTCCTCCTGGTTTAGGCTTGGGAGGACACAGGAATCCAGGAATTTTTCCATTTCTTCCAGGTTTACTAGTTTATGCGCATAGAGTTGTTTGTAATATTCTCTGATGATGGTTTGAATTTCTGTGGATTCTGTGGTGATTTCCCCTTTATCATTTTTTATTGCATCTATTTGATTGTTCTCTCTTTTATTTAATCAATCTGGCTAGTGGTCTGTCTATTTTGTTGATCTTTTCAAAAAACCAGCTCTTGGATTTATTGATTTTTTGAAGGGTTTTTTGTGTCTCAATCTTCTTCAGCTCAGCTCTGATCTTACTTATTTCTTGTCTTCTGCTGGGTTTTGAGTTTTTTTGGTCTTGGTCCTCTAGCTCTTTCAATTTTGACGATAGGGTGTCAATTTTGGATCTCTCCATTCTCCTCATATGGGCACTGATTGCTATATACTTTCCTCTAGAAACTGCTTTAAATGTGTCCCTGAGGTTCTGGCACGTTGTGTCTTCGTTCTCATTGGTTTCGAAGAACTTCTTTATTTCTGCCTTCATTTCGTTGTTTACCCAGTCAACATTCAAGAGCCAGTTGTTCAGTTTCCATGAAGCTGTGCGGTTCTGGGTCTGTTTCTGAATTCTGAGTTCTAACTTGATTGCACTATGGTCTGAGAGGCTGTTTGTTATGATTTCAGTTGTTTTGCATTTGTTGAGCAGTGCTTTACTTCCAATTATGTGGTCAATTTTAGAGTAGGTGTGATGTGGTGCTGAGAAGAATGTGTATTCTGTGGATTTGGGGTGGAGAGTTCTGTAAATGTCTATCAGGTTTGCTTGCTCCAGGTCTGAGTTCAAGCCCTGGATATCCTTGTTGATTTTCTGTCTGGTTGATCTGTCTAATATTGACAGTGGAGTGTTAAAGTCTCCCACTATTATTGTGTGAAAGTCTAAGTCTTTTTGTAAGTCATTAAGAACTTGCCTTATGTATCTGGGTGCTCCTGCATTGGGCCCTTATATGTTTAGGATCGTTAGCTCTTCTTGTTGTATCGATCCTTTTAGCATTATGTAATGGCCTTCTTTGTCTCTTTTGATCTTTGTTGCTTTAAAGTCTATTTTATCAGAGATGAGAATTGCAACTCCTGCTTTCTTTTGCTCTCCATTTGCTTGGTAAATCTTCCTCCATCCCTTTATTTTGAGCCTTTGTGTATCCTCGCCTGTGAGATGGGTTTCCTGGATACAGCGCACTGATGGGTTTTGGATTTTTATCCAATTTGCCAGTCTGTGTCTTTTGATTGGTGCATTTAGTCCATTTACATTTAGGGTTAATATTGTTATGTGTGAATTTGATACTGCCATTTTGATGCTAAGTGGCTGTTTTGCCTGTTAGTTGTTGTAGATTCTTCATTATGTTGATGCTCTTTAGCATTCAGTGTGATTTTGGAATGGCTGGTACTGGTTGTTCCTTTCTATGTGTAGTGCCTCTTTTAGGAGCTCTTGTAAAGCAGGCCTGGTGGTGACAAAATCTCTGAGTACTTGCTTGTTCGCAAAGGATTTTATTTTTCCTTCACTTCTGAAGCTCAGTTTGGCTGGATATGAAATTCTGGGTTGAAAGTTCTTTTCTTTAAGAATGTTGAATATTGGCCCCCACTCTCTTCTGGCTTGTAGTGTTTCTGCCGAGAGATCTGCTGTGAGTCTGATGGGCTTCCCTTTGTGGGTGACCCGACCTTTCTCTCTGGCTGCCCTTAGTATTCTCTCCTTTATTTCAACCCTGTTGAATCTGACGATTATGTGCCTTGGGGTTGCTCTTCTTGTGGAATATCTTTGTGGTGTTCTCTGAATTTCCTGCAATTGAGTGTTGGCCTGTCTTGCTAGGTGGGGGAAATTTTCCTGGATGATGTCCTGAAGAGTATTTTCCAGCTTGGATTCATTCTCTTCGTCCCCTTCTGGTACACCTATCAAATGTAGGTTAGGTCTTTTCACATAGTCCCACATTTCTTGGAGACTTTGTTCATTCCTTTTTGCGTTTTTTTCTCTAGTCTTGGTTTCTCGTTTTATTTCATTGAGTTGGTCTTCGACTTCAGATATTCTTTCTTCTGCTTGGTCAATTCGGCTATTGAAACTTGTGCATGCTTTGCGAAGTTCTTGTATTGTGTTTCTCAGCTCCTTTAATTCATTCATATTCCTCTCTAAGTTATCCATTCTTGTTATCATTTCCTCAAATCTTTTTTCAAATCTTTTCTCAAGGTTCTTAGTTTCTTTACATTGATTTAATACATGATCTTTTAGCTCACCAAAGTTTCTCATTATCCATCTTCTGAAGTCTAATTCCGTCATTTCGTCACAGTCATTCTCCGTCCAGCTTTGTTCCCTTGCTGGTGAGGAGTTTTGGTCCTTTCTAGGAGGCGAGGTGTTCTGGTTTCGGGTGTTTTCCTCCTTTTTGCGCTGGTTTCTTCCCATCTTTGCGGATTTGTCCGCTGGTCGTCTGCGTAGTTGCTGACTTTTCGATTGGGTCTCTGAGTGGACACCCTGAATGTTGTTGATGAAGTATTTCTGTTGCTTGGTTTTCCTTCTACCAGTCTAGCCCCTTCGCTGTACGAGTGTTGAGGTCCGCTCCAGACCCTGCTTGTCTGGGGTGCACCTCTAGCAGCTGTGGCACAGCGAGGGATCCTACCAGTTTCTTTTTCTGCTATCTTTGTCCCAGGATGGTGCCTGCCTAATGTCAGTCTTTTGGCTATAGAGGGGTCTGGGAGCTGCTTGAGGAGACAGTTTGTACTTTATAGGGGTTTAATTGCTGAGCTGTGAGCTGTGTTGTTCATTCAGGGCTGTTAGGCTGCTATGTTTGATTCTGCTGCAACAGAGCTCATTAAAAAAACCCTTTTTTTTCTCAAATGCTGTGTTGAGGGGTTTGGGCTTTATTTTTGGATGTCCGTTGAGGTCCTGCCCAGCTAGGATGCAGACTAGCCACTGTTTGCCTGCCGAGGCTCCGCCCTGCTGTTGTGAGGCTCGCCCTGGCTCCGCTGTTCTGCTGTTCTCCGCCACGCCCTGCGGCGGAGTCTCTCTGTTGTAGCGGGTTGCCTCGGTGATGGCAGGCTGCTTCAGCAGTGGGCGTGTATCTCAGTAGGGACGGGTTGCCTCGGCAACGGCTGGCTGCGTCAGCAGTGGGCGTGTGTCTCAGTAGGGACGGGTTGCCTCGGCAACGGCTGGCTTCATCAGCAATGGGCGTGTTTCTCAGTTGGGGCGGGTTACCTCGGTAATGGTGGCCGCCCCTCCCCCTCAGAGCGTGTTGGGCCGTCTGCACGGGGCTTGTTTGAAATTGCGGTTTTGTTCGTCCCACTGGGCCAATCCTAACGCTCTTTTCCTGCAATCCCCTGGGCTGGCCCACTGTTCAAGTCTAGCTCAGTCTCAAGTCCAGCCCTCTCACGTCTCCAGTTGCTGGTTCAACGGGGCACCCGGACAAGTGAGCCCTGTGGGGAGCGCTGGGTAGGGCCGGCCGCTGCCACCCCGGCTGCCGGCTTCTTCAGGCGGAATATCTGCCTGGCGTCCCGCGTCTCCTCTTCACTTGGGAATTTCCCCGTTCCGTGAGCAACAAATATCAGTCTGGAAATGCAGCTCAGACTCACCTCTCCGCCTACAGAACGAGAACTCCAATCCTGGGTTGTTCTCACAGCGCCATCTTGAGTCCGGCTCTTCATTTTTTCATATACTATAGACCATTTGTATACCTTCTTTTGAGAAATACCTGTTCAGGACCTTTGCCCACTTTTTAATTGAATTATTTGTGGGTTTTTCATTTTTTCTATTAAAAAATGAAGGCCAAAGCTTACAACTGAGAAACTTCTTAGCCTTTGTCTGACCGCTGAAAGTTGGAGGTTTCAGCCATTTAAAAATTTTGTGACGCTTTGTCCCTTTAAGTCTGCATTAATCATTTCATTAAAATTATTGTGACATTCAGTGTATCAACTATATTTGACAAAAGCCATATTCACATTTCCTTGTTAAACAGTGTGCTAAGAAAAAGTGTCACTCTGAATTTTGAAAATATTTTATTTAAGGAAGGTTTATATGGGGCATATATTTGAGATTCTTAGAGACCCTCTTTTTCTGACTAAGCAGGTTTCAGATCATTGACATTCTTTGAAACCTATTAGTTATGTTGTTAAATCTTAATGAGGACATACAAAGGATCTTATAATTACACCATTGTGATGTATACCCTAGAGCTCTAATATCCTGGTATCACCCAACCCTGTATTTTCTCTGAGGCCATTTTTTTAAAGTCTTTTGAAGGAAAAGAGTGTGGAGAAGAAGCTGTTTTATTTTTAAACCTAGCAATTTCTTTTTCATTTCCTCCAAATGGTGCTCAAAAACTAAGCAATTATCTCTTTAGTTTATTTCTACCTCTTTATGTTTATCATAAGCAGCTAGAATAAGCCAATTGGCACTTTTAGTATCTGCTTGGAGATGTCCATAACCAGATCATGAAAACCATTATGTACTCATTCCCTGTTCTTTACTATATAAATCAACAGTTTTACTAACTCTTCTGTCATTATATAACTTGGATGACTTTTTGTCTAGTCACAGATAATCTTTTCCTTGCTGACCTTAAAGCCCCAGCAATTTCCTCAAGGCCCTTCTAGCTGCTGCCTCCCATGTGGTCTCAAAGCCAATACCATATATTTTAAATTTTTATCATGATAACATCACATTTCCAAGTCATCCATTTTGATCTGGTTACCTATACCCATGTAACAAAACACAGCAAAGTCTCATGATTATGTGGATTGATTAGACTTTGTTGGGCAATTTTTATTTGAAATTTCTCATACAGTTGAAGTCAATTGTTGGCTGAACTTGGAGTTATTAAAAGGCTTGCCTGACCTAAATGTTCAAGATGACTTGTTGCATGATTGATGCTGGCTGTTGTTTTGGAGTTTAGCTAGGGCTATCTAATGAAGTACCTGTACATGGTTTCTTCTGGTGGGTTGAGTTTCTTACAGTGTAGTTTCTACTCTCTGATAGGAATGATTCTCAAAGATTCAGGAAGAGTTGCAAGGATTTTTATGACAGAGCCTCGGAAATATCTTCTGACATGTTCTATTATCAAAGCTATTCACAAAAAGACAGTCCTTGTCCACAGAGAGAGAAATTAGACTCATGTCTCTTTGACAGGTATGTCAAAGACTCTATGGCCATTTTTACTGTGCTAATTCAGTGAAAGATCAGACTTTTAGAAGTTCATAGGATTGTTTTAAAAACTCTTCTATACAAACTCTTATTTATATCTACTATTCATATGTAATTTGTATGAGAATCATGTTTGTATCACCAAATTATCTAGAACTTAAGAAAATAACTTTTTTCCTCTTACTGTTGCCTAGCTTAGTAATTTTCATTTTAAACATGTTTTCATGTTCAGAAAGCTGTTCATACTCTATAAATCCTATATTAATAACACATCATTTAAAGTTCTAATATAAAACTTAATTTATGGCAAAAAAGAGATTTAAAATGCCTTAAAGTAAACTGTAGGCAATATATCAATTCAATGCCTTTAATTGAATCAATAAAATATGTTAGTTAAAATGCAGAAAAAAATACATAAGTATGTTGCTAACCTACATAACAGAAAAAAACTGGTGGAACCCATAATGGAGTGAACCATGAATATCATCAGTTCATTCTCCTGTAGCTATAAAGAACTGCCTGACCCTAGACAATTATAAAAAACAGAAAATAATTTAATTGACTCAAGAGTTCAAGGGCTATACAGGAAGAATGACTTTGGAGGCCTCAGGACACTTACAATGATGGTATAAGAAAAAGGGGAAACAGGCACGTCTTATATGGTTGGAGAAGGAGGAGGAGAGTGAAAAGGTAGGGAGGTGCCACACATTTTCAGACATGCAGATCTCATGAGAAATCACTCACTATCATGATAAAAGCAAGGGAAAAATCTGACCCCACCTCCCACCAGGCCCCTCTTCCAACGGTGTGGATTATAATTTTACATGAGATTTAGGTGGGGACATGGAGCCAAACTATCTTCTCCCCAAGGCACTCTCAAATATTGTGTCATTTTCACATTGCAAAAAGCAATCATCCCTTTTCAGTAGTCCCCCAAGCTTTGCTACTTAGACATTTCTTCCACTATATACCCTAAATAATCACTCTCAAGTTCAAAAATTCCACAGATCCCTAAAGCAGGGCACAATGTTGCCAGTCTCTTTGCTAAAGCATAGCAAGAGTGACCTTTGCTCCAGTTCCCAATAAGTTCTCCATCTCCATCAGACACCTCCTCAGCCTGGACTTTGTTGTCCATATCATAGCAGCATTTTGGTCACAACAATTTAGAAAATCTCTACGAAGTTCCAAACTTTCCCACATCTTCCTGTCTTCTTTTGAGCCATCCAAACTGTTCCACATTTTCAGGTATCTTTAGAGCAGTGCCTGACTTCTGGTACCAATTTTCTGTAGTGCACTCTTGCATTGCTATAAAGCACTACCTGAGACCGAGTAATTTATAAAGAAAGTAGTTTAATTGACTCGTACTTCCACAGACTGTACAGGATGTATGACTGGGGAGGCTTCAGGAAGCTTACAATCATGGCGGAGAGCAAAGGAGATTTTCCACAGGCATGTCTTACATAGCCAGAGAAGGAGTAAGAGAGTGAAGGGAGACATGCTTCATAGATTTAAACAACCAGATGAGAACTCCCTCACTCTCGCAAAAACAGCAAGGGAGAACTATGCCCCCATTATTCAATCACCTCCAACATTAGGTATTAAAATTTAACATGAGATTTGGGCAGCTACCCAAATACAAATCATATCCACATGGGAGGTGAGTAAGTAGGAATAAAAAAAAAACAGGAGTAAGTAAGAATAAAAGAAGAATAAAAGAAAATAAAAAGCCCTGAAGTAAGAATAAAAAAGAACAGGAAACTTGCCTGTTTTGACATTGGTATTGGGTAAAGGGGGAAGATGAAGAAAATATTTGAAGAGGTAATCACTTAGAATTTTATAATATTTTTGATAAACAATAACCTTGATATTCTAGAAGCCCAGTGAAACCTAAATAGAGCACATAAATTGAATCTTCATCTATGCATATAGTAGTTGAAATGTTAACTATTAAATAAAAAAAGAGACATGTTAAAGGAGGCAGCTAGAGAAGCAACAGATCAGACAAAAGAATAATAATTGATAATCAATTTAGGTATAACAACAATTAATATTAAGAAACAGGAGAATCAAATAATGTGTTAAGATACTATGACTATCAATTTAGAGATTAATACTTAAAGCCAAAATTTTCCAATTGTAAAGAAACAATTAAAATATCTTCAGAAAGACAAAAAGCTAGGGTTTACTACTCACAAACAAAGACTGAAAAAAAAACTGTAAAAAGAATACATTGAACAAAGAAAATTAGTAGGGGGTAGGGGGATGGCCTAGATGGCTGAGTAGAAGCTGCTAGCATGTGTGGCTCTCATGGAGAGGAGCAAAAGTGACGAGTAAATACAGCACCTTCACCTGAAACATCCAGATATTCTCACTGGGACTTACCAAGGAAACAACTTAATTCAGAGAATGAAGAAAAGCAAGACAGGATGATGGCCTACCCAGAAGCAATATGGAGCCAGGGAACTCTTCCAGGACCCACCTAGAGAAATGGTGAGAGAATATGCTTTCTCAGAAAACCAAGATTCTCCCATAAGTCTTTGCAACCCTTGCATCAGGAGATCTCCTTGTGAACCCATTCCACCAGGTCCTTTAGTCTGACACAGGGCTACATGGAATCTCAGCAGAGAAGCTGCTCAGGCATGCAGGGAGACCCACGAGCATTAGGTACTTGGGTTCTCCAGGCTTCCCAGCCAAAGTAGCTTTAACTCCCACAAAGAGGGAGGTTAGACTCTCCTATATATCCCTAGGCAAGAGGCTGAATCCAGGAACTGAGCAGCAACAGCCTGCAGGGCCCAATTTCATATATCACAGGATATGACCCACTGGCTTGAAATTCCAGCTACCCACCAGTAATGGTGTTGTACTTCCCTGAGATAGAGTTCCAAAAGGGTGTAGCTGGGTTCCATCTTTACCGTTTCACAGCCTTCACTGGTGATATCTTCAGGTACTGGAAAATTTGAGGTGACTAGGGACTGGAGCAGGCCTAGGAAAAGCAGTCCTATGGAAAAGTGGCCAGACTGCTACGTGGATGCCAGTTCCCACATCTCCTCACTGGGCAGGTCCTCCAGGCCTGAATCTCCAGGAACCCCCTTCTAGATTTATCTAGCAGTAGCAGTTCAGCAACTCTCCAAACAGAGCCTCCAGAAGCAACTAAAAGTCTCTCCACCACTGCTTCTGCAGTGGAACTGCCCTGTGACCCTCAGGCTAATCGAGGAGCAAAGACCCTCGGTGCCTTATTCATGCCTCCGACAAGTTGAAACTCAAGGAGAAGAGGTTAGTTCTTCTTCCATGGGTCTCACACACACCTCACTGCTCATCACCAGACCGGAAACCCCTGGCTTGGGTCCACAGCATAGACCCTCCATCCTGGTCTGACTGCACTGAGAGAATGCTGACCTGCATCTCTCTGGGTGGAGACCCCAGGAGATAAGCAAATGAGCCTTGGTCACAACCACTATCAAGATTCCTTTCTTCGCTTCTTCCAAGGTGGGAAAGGAACATAAACCCTGAGATCACCTCAGAGCTGCAGTGGGAAGCCCAGGAATTCCAAGTCATGATCTACAGCCAGCACTTAAAGGGGAGAGGAACTCATACTTTCAGGTCATTAAGAGTGAAGACAACTGCAACTGTGAGGAAACGTAGGGGAGACGCACAATGAAGTACGAGTCTACCCACACCCCAAAGCTTTACCACCAAAAATATCTCACTAACCTACTCCCTTCAGAAACCAAAGACAAGAAGTCAGCTTCAAATAAAGACCCTGCACAAAGCCTCAGCCTGGTGAAATACCCAGAAAAGAAGTCTATTTGACTGTACTCAATCTACATTGTTTTAAAGGAACATCCATAAACAGAGATGAGAAGGAACCAATACAAGAACACTGGTAACTAAAACGGCCAGAGTGTCAAATGTCCTCCAGACAACCACACCAGTTCTCCAACAAGAGTTCTTAACTAAGCTGAACTGGCTGGAATGACAGGAATATAATTTAGAATAAAAAGAGAAAAAAGATCTTTGAGATTCAGGAGGAAAGCAAAACCCAATCACAATAAAGTGACACAGAAGCTGGAGAACAAAATAGCTGGTAAATAGACACTCTAGGTCTGACAGAGTGGGATAAAACAATATAAGAATTTCACAATGCAATCTCAAGTATTAACAGCAGTATAAACCAAGCTGAGGAAAGAATCTCAGAATGTGAAGATTGGTTCTCTGATATAAGACAGTCAGATAAAAATAAAGAAAAAAGAATAGAAAGGAATTAACAAGAGCTCTGAGAACTATGGGATTATGTAAATAGGCCAAATCTAGAAATTACTGACATCCCTGCAAGGGAGGGGGAGAAAGAAAGCAAACAAATTGGAAAACGTATTTCAGGATTTTGTCCATGAAAACTTCCCCAGTCTTGCTAGAGAGACCAATGGTCAAATTCAGGAAATACAGAGAACTCCTGCAGGAGTCTACACAAGAAGATTTTCCCTAAGGCACATAACCATCAGATTTTCCAAGATCAAAATGAAATATAATAGTAGACCTTTCAGCTGAAACCCTATAAGCCCAGAAGAGATGAGGGCTTATATTTAACATTCTTAAAGAAAAAATATCTTTAACCAAAAATTTCATATTCAGTTAAACTAAGTTTTCTAAGCAAAGAAGAAATAAAATAATTTTCAGCAAATGTTGAGAAAATTCATTACCACCAGACCTGCCTTCTAAGAGATCTTAAAAAGAACACTACATATAGAAAAGAAAGACCACTACCAGCTAACATAGAAAGCACTCTTAAACACACAGACCAGTTTCACTCTAAGGGAGCCACACACACAAGCCAACATAATAACCAGCTAATGGCATGATGACAGTATCAAATTTGTACAAAACAGTACTAACCTTGAATGTAAATGGGCTAAATGCCCGACTTGAAAGACACAGAGTGGCAAGATGCATAAAAAAGCAAGACCCAATGGCATGCTGTCTTCAAAAGATCCATCTCACATGGGTCTTTCTAATGACACCCATAGGGTCAAAATAAAGGGATGGAGGAAAATCTACCAAGCAAATGAAAAATAGAAAAAAATCAGGAGTTGAAATCCTAATTTTAGACAAAACAGATTTCAAAACAATGAAAATCAATAAAGATAAAGAAGGGCATTACATATTGGTAAGGGGTTCAATTCAACAAGCTAACTGTCCTATACATAGATGCATCCAACACAGAAGCACCAGGATTAATAAAGCTAGATCTTAGAGACCTTCAAAGAGAAATACATTCCCACACAGTAATAGTGGGAGACTTCAAAACTCCACTGATGGTATTAGACATATCATTGAGGTAGAAAATTAACAAAGTTATTCAGGACCTGAACTCAACATTGAACCAAATGGATCTGATAGACCTTTACAGAACTCTCCATCCATAAACATTAGAATATACACTCTTCTCTCCACATGGCACATACTTTAAAATTGACCACATAATTGAACATAAAACAGTCCTCAACAAATGCAAAAGAATCAAAATCATAGCAAACACACTCTTGGACCACAACACAATAAAAATAAAAGTTAAGACTATGAAAATCTCTCAAACTCATGCAATTGCATGAAAATTAAACAATAATCCTTCATGTAAAAACATAATAAATAGGATTTTGAAGGAATGCATCTCAAAATAGTAAGCGCGGTCTATGACAGTCCCACAGCCAACATCATACTGAATGGATCAGAGCAATCAGGCAAGAGAAAGAAATAAAGGGAATCCAAGTAAGATATCTGTCGGTTTACAGATGACTTGATTCTATATTGGATGGAGGCAGCAAACCACATTGCCATGTATGTACCTATGCAACAATCCTGCATGTTTTGCACATGTGCCCCAGAACTTAAAGTGCAATAATGTGTGTTTGTGTATGTGTGTGTATGTGTGTGAAAAGAAGGAAAATCCCACAATCTTGGCCCAAAACTCCTTCAGCTGATAAACAACTTCAACAAAGTTTCAGGATACAAAATCAATGTACAAACATCACTACCATTCTTATACACCAAGAACAGCCAAAGCAAGGGTCAAATCAGAAAAGCAATTCTATTTATAATAGACACAAAAGAAATAAAATACGTAGACATACAGGTAAACAGGGAGGTTAAAGGTCTCTACAACAAGAATTTAAAAAAACATTGCTCAAATAAATGGTGGAAGACAAAAACAAATGAAAAGGCATCCCATGCTCATGGATAAGAAGAATAAGTATCATTAAAATGACCATACTGCCTAAAGCAATTTACAGATTCAGTGCTATTCCTATCAAACTACCAAGGACATACTTTACATAACTAGGAAAAACTATTTTGAAATGCATATGGAATCAAAAGTAGCCCAAATAGCCAAGCCAATCCTAAGAATAAAGAACAAAGCAGGAACTGCTACAAATTTTACTTAATTCTTGCTATTTTTGTAAGTTTGTTTTATATAATCAGGTTACACTGAATTCTATTTGTGTTCTTAAATTTCACTCATATAATCCAAATAAGTTTACTAAGGCAGTTATTCAACAAGCATCAGATGGCAACATATCCCAAACTAATTCAATTCCAGCTATAATGTGTGAAGTATGATTGCCATTCTCATTGTCAAGTCCTCGATCACACTTACAAATTTATAATTTGTTGGTTTCCTTCAACTTATTTTCTTTTTCTTCACTTTTAAAGCTTCACTGGATGCAATAAAATGACTATCCCAACATCTAAGAGTTGTTTCATTATCTATATAATGATTATAAGGATGCCTTGGCTACTTCATAGGGTTGTTCAAAAATTCAAATAAAATTATGGATGTAATTTTTTATGCAAATTGCAAGCAAAATCACAATTGACAATTTGATCTCAGATAACAAATATAAATGTTTGAAAATTCACAAAACTTGAGTTAGAAAACAATTTTAGAAGTAGAAATCCCAATACTGGCAGAGAGAGTCTCTGTTGGAGAGATTGAGCTGTCAAGAGCAGTAGATGTTGGCTGAAACTTTCATTGTAAGGCTAGCTGAACACTCATGACATCAGTTCATTCCTGTCACTTGTATGGTGTCCTTTGAAGCTTTGCTATAGTGAAGTTGTAAACACTGTTCATTCTAATGATTGTGGATTCGGCTGAGTCTTTCTATATCATTTTTCTTATTAGCTCATTAGCTACTTATAAAGAAAATAAGTACAGAGATTCTCCAACATACCATAAAAGACTGATGCTCAGCATAATGGTAAATTCTTATTTGATGCCAGTAGTTAACCATATTCATGGCTTTGATTGCCATTTTATGCTAATATTATTAACATAATAAACAGCTAACATCCAGCTATTGTGCATCCAAAAGGATAAACACTTTGGTGAAATATTTAAATGATCTCCTTTCTCCAGTGCTAGGGTCACAATGTGCTCTGAATGGCCTTGTGTGTGTGTGTGTGTGTGTGTGTGTGTTAATCCCAAATTTGTCTCCTGAGTTTCAGATCCATTTATCCAACTGTCTACTGAACATATCTGTCTGATTATACAATGTATCACACACATATTCAATTTTTCAACAAAACTTTCTTCTCATTTTGTATACACAGTGCATGCTGAATTACTCTGACATTTACTTGGTTGTCTGTGCTAGAAATTGAAGGTCATGCTTAACCCTTTCTTTTTCTTCACCTCCAACTCTCAGTCAATTATAACATCTCCCCATTCCTCCACTTTAGTAACTCCCAAACTCACCCATTTTGCTATAATATCTCCACTGTCACTGTTTTAGTCACAATGCCCTCTCATCTGGATAAACGGAGCAGAATCATGGTATTCCTGTCTCCTATATTCTTCCCACCCCTCTATCACAGCTCATTTTATTCACAAAAAAATACGTAATTCAAAATATGGCAAATAGTCTAAACTTCACCTTCTAAATGGTCTTTATGCCTCCACCTTTAACCCTTTCTATTTAGCAGGAAGAGTGGTCTTGATCATTTTAAAAAATAAGTTAAAACATGAGCAAATTGTTCGTTGGCTTTCCATCTTTATTAGGATAACAGGCTAATCTTGCTTACTGATGAAATTTTATAGTATTTTGATCTACTCTCCCCCTGCAGCCTCCTCTTATTTACACCATTTGCCATACTTCATATATCCTGGCATTATTTCTCTTCTTCATATAAGCCATGGTGTTTCCAGCCTCAATTCTTCTCTTTTTCCTTTTTTTTTTCTTGCTGTTTCATTTCTGTTTCCTTACTCATCTTATGGCTTATGTAGGCACTGGAGGTTAATGCTGTGGCTCCTGGTAAGAAATCATGTGATAGGAAATGTAATTGTTGGCCAAGCACAGTGGCTCATGCCTGTAATCCCAGCACTTTGGGAGGTCCAGGTGGGCAGATAACCTGAGGCTGGGAGTTTGAGATCAGACTGACTAACACTGAAAACCCCATCTCTACTAAAAATAGAAAAAAAAAAATCCTGGCATGGTGGTGCATGCCTATAATCCCAACTACTTTTGAGGCTGAGGCAGGAGAATTGCTTGAAGAGGGAGGTGGAGGTTGTGGTGAGCTGTGATCACACCATTGTACTCTGGCCTGGGCAACAAGAGGGACACTCCATCTCAAGAAAAAAAAATTTAAAAATAACTGCCTACTCCTGGGACATGCAGGGTTTTCAGCAGTCCTGAAAGATAATATATATATTATTATCCATTGCTCTAGTTATCTTTTTTATACTAAAGACAATATTACGATAACAAAATCAATATAGAAATGTGTGATATAGTGTTATGGAAATATTAATGTCACAGCTCATGCAGAGTATTTAACTATAATTCTTAATACATGTTCCATATCCTGTTGCTTTCCCATAAATAAAATAATAGTTGACAATTTAGTTAATTACTTAGCCAATCTTTATATTCTGTTTTATTGTGTCTTTACACCTAAAAGAGAAAGGAAAACTTTTTGCTTTATTGAAAGTATCAATCTTTAGAAACTGTTATCCTTCTTATTTGTGTTTTAGTGTCCTGTGGTGATCACAACCTCCACCTGTGAGCCTTCACCAAAGTTACTGTCTGCAGTTGCTCAATGTGAATGTAAAAAGTATCTGAAGAAAGACTTTCACATTATTATTAATCCTTTCTGCTCCAGGCATTTGCCTATGCCTTTCCTACTCCTTGAGATGACCCTTTCTACTTGCTTTACCTTTTGTAAGCTAATTGTCTCTCAGCTCTTATATCCAAAGTTGGGTTGGGTGCCCTTGTACCTGCCTCCCTCCACTCTCTACCCCTTTCCAGTCTCTGTGGTATCACTTACCATAGTGTATTACATTCTTTTACAATAGAACTCTGAGAAACATAACCATATCTATTGTATTGGTGAAGTCCAAGGACACAATAGGAACTGAACATTAAGTGGGCAATACAGAATCATTTGATAACTTAATAAATAAATGGTGCCAGAATATTCACAGAGGAGGAGAGTGCCATCTCTAAAAATTAGAATTTTATTGACTGAAAAGGGAATAGCACTTGATTAAATGTGAAAACATCTGGAAGAAACAGACAAAATTATTACCCAAACCACTGCATTTAGCAAATTAAAAATAAAATAGTACATTGGCCAATTATTATTTGACAGTATTATCAATATGAATCTTCAAATAGTATAACTCCCACTTATTAAATACTTATCTAACACTGTGGCAAGTGTTGTTTTGACTCCTCTAAACAATATGAAATGCCAATTTACAACATCCTTTTAACAGATACTCTCAAAGTTCCATATAAAAAAAATTATGGGTCTAAGGACTGAGGGAGTTGGAATGAAAGGCAAGGGCTGGTAATGAGAATGGAAAAAGTTAAATATGAGGCATTTCTGACTATAAATAGTGATTTCTTTTGTATATTCATGAAAGATAATAAGTCTATCACTTTATTGATAATGGTAAAGTTTCAAGAGGAGCGGTAGCTTTCAGTAAAACAAGTGAAGATGTGAGATTTCTTAAAAATAATGTTTCATGTTAGTTTTTAAAAATTTAATCACAATGTTTTTAAAACAACTTCATTTTATTTATTTTCAATGCTTGTTAATTGTTAGTGTTCATTAAAATGCTAAGAATTTTTAGATTCAATAATGATACGACAAATCTTACATATAATACGTAAATAGTCATGTGGTACAATCTGAGCACACTTCATTCATGGAGCACACACATTCAGTGTGCTACAATACATTTTGGTTTCTTCTTCAAAAATAACTCTGACTTCACCTAGTCTCATTTACTCAACTGAGAGTCAAGTTCGGTCAGCTAGTAGCTTGGACACAGTGAACTGATAAATTAGGATTGTAATTAATGGAGACAGATGAAACCACGGAGAGAAAATAATGTATAAATTTGCCATCTCCAGAGAAATCAGTGGCACTTTTCCTTGGAAAAGTCAAGCACCTTCAGTTTGAGGAAAAAGACTACAAAAATGTCTATAATTAGAAAGTTCACATGCACAAAGCAAGTAAAAGCATTTTCCCTTGGCCTGATGATGTTCATAAGGGTAAAGAATCAGGTTGTTGATTCATCTCCTCTTAAATGTGGATCCAGAGTCAAAGCTGTCATCCATTTGATGAGTAGTATCTACAGCTTTTCAGTTTGTGTGACAGATCTCTGTGCTGCCAGGAGGCATGCATAAATCCTAATAGAGAGGGTGGATGGTAGAATGGTTCTTAAAGCAGTCAGTGGTTAAAAAATTACCATCCTTGGATGAAAAATGAGGTCATGAAGATTTAAATGTGGCAAGAAAGAAGAAGGTGCTGTCTGTGCGGGCAAGATACTTAGTGTGAACCCATCTGTGGTAATAGATTAATTGCCTTCATTAGCAAAGATATATATCTCACAGCAACCATCAATAAATGTTTCAGATCCACTTGTGAGTGATTGCTATGTTGATTCAGAACATAAAACTTACTCCCAATGAAAAGTAAAAGTAAATATTTTTCTAAAAATCATAATTCCATAATAAAGAATGTATATCATGTAAAGAACTAGAGATGATAAAAGATTTACTTTAATAAACTACGTTACCTCTAATGAGTAGTTTTTATAAACCTTACAATAGTCTGAGAGATAGTTCTGTTGGAGGAAATGAAACTATCCTAACTGGGCTTGCTTTTGCTTCAGTCTTTAAGAGAATAAGACTTTAAAGAAAAGTGATTTCAGTCAGTTAAGCACTGTCTTAACTCACAGTCCCCATCCTTAGTTCAAAGAGATGACTCCTGCACTTCATTCTTCCATTACATATCATTATTATGTGTGATATTCAGTGGAGAACAATACTCCAGCTCAAAAAGATTTTCATTTTTCCTTAAAGGATACCAGGGTAGGTGGATTAAGAAACCAGTTAGAGAATAATATCTACATAGTTCCTGAAATATTTTAGGTAACTTACAGGTTTAAACATAATGGAAAATGACTAAATTATTGATATTCAATAACATTCAATTTAAAGCAGTCAGAGGAAGAAGGTGATCAGTATCCTAGGTTAACAGTAATTGGATATTGCGCATAACTTTAGGTTGCTTAATATATAAAGTAAAAGATGAAAAGTGTTTTCCTTTATAACAAATAAAAACACCCAATTATTGTATAGAGAACTGATATTCAGGACAAAATACAGCATAAGAACTTTTAAATGAGTCCTAGTTATGTAAGGGGCATTAGCTAAAAACATTTAATAGCTTCCATGGGGGTCACAGAAGAAACACTGTAGTATATAATGTCAAGTATTTCAAATGCACTCAAATCAATCCCGCCAGATTGGTTTCACTATTCGTTCTTCTGTGTTTATACTAATAGCAAATATCTTGCATCTCATAAACCTTTATTATAACCTAACTGACAGGGACTGTGTAGTGGTCAAGAAAAGAGAAGCCGTCTTTGCAGTATATTGTGTCTTACCATAAGAAAATAAGAAAAGAGAGGGAAGGAGTATTACCTTAAGCCATGGCATACAAAAGGCTCTGTAATTTATTCATTTATTCATTAATCCAAAAATCTTTGTTGAGCCTTTACTATGTCTTTGGTAATGCACATGTTCTGGGAACAAATCAAGGAATGAAAGGGACAAGCATTTCTTCTCTAATGTAATTCACATTCTAGTTGGAGAAGAAAACCAAAATTAAAATATAAGTTATATAAAATGTTAGAAAGTGATATATATGTGATGGAAAATGGAACAGTGTTAAGAAGACTGAGAGGGTGTTGATAGGGAGAGGCAGTGTGTCTCCCTAAAAAAGAAATGAAGACTGTCAGAGGTAAGGAAGTGTGCCATGTGGGTATGAGGAAAGATCATCCAAACAGCAGGAACAGCCAATGCAAAGACTGGCAAGTGGATTTATATGAATCATATTCAATAAATGTGAAGGAGGCCACTCTGGGTGAAGCAGAGTTGATTATGGGGCAGGCACTAGAAAGATGTGCTCTTACATAGACTTTGGTCTTATTTATGTTTGTTCTGTCTCACTTAAGGACAGCTTCACACGTACATTCATACCCATACATAACCCACACATTGTTGGCTTTTAATTAACTTAGAGTTAAAATCCTAATTATGTCTAAAAAGGGAGTAAAGAAAATGAGAATGATTTTGAATACATTTCTCTTAGTGAATTCACAGGGCCTATTTTTATGACACTGGGCTCCCTTTAAGCAGTTGTTTTGTTTTTTGTTTTGAAAAAAAATAAGAGAGAGAGAAAAAAAGAAAAATAAGGAATGAAGGAGAGGAAGAAAGAGGAAGAGAAAGAGGGAGGAGAACGAGAGTGTTGCTTTATTCTAAAAATGTGTATTGAAAACCTCTTTTATGCCAATAATTATGCTTAATAATGGCCAACAAATATTTCATTTAAACCTGTGAGTAGGTGTGATGTCGTACTGATAAGAGTGTATATTCTGTGTATTTAAAGTGGAGAGCTCTATAAATGTTTATTAAATTTACTTGTTCCAGATCTGAGTTCAAGTCCTGGATATCCTTATTAATTTTCTGTCTCGTTGATCTATCTAATATTGATGTTGAAATCTCCCACTATTATTGTGTGGGAGTCTAGGGAGTCTAAGTCTCTTTATAGGTCTTATATATCTGGGTGTTCCTGTATTGGGTGCGTATATATTTAGGATCGTTAGCTCTTTTTGTTGCATTCATCCTTTTACCATTATATCTTTGTTGCTTTAAAAACTATTTTATCAGAGGTGAGAATTGCAACTCCTGCTTTTTATTTATTTATTTTTACTATCCATTTGTTTGGTAAATCTTTCTCCACCCCTTTGTTTTGAGTCTTTGTGTATCCTTGCATGTAAGATGGGTCTAGATGCAGCATACTGATGGGTTTTGGCTGTATCTTTTGATTGGGGGACTTAGTCGAACTGCCATTTGATGTTAGCTGGCTGTTTTGCCCATTAGTTGATGTAAATTCTTCATTATGTTGATGCTCTTTACTTTTTGGTATATTTTTGGAAAGGCTAATACTGATTGTTCCTTTCTATGTGTAATTCTTCTTTCAGAAGCTCTTGTAAAGCAGGCCTGGTGGTAATGAAATATCTGAGTACTTGCTTGTTCATAAAAGATTTTATTTTTCCTTCATTTGTGAAGCTTAGTTTGGCTGGATATGAAATTCTGGGTTGAAAGTTCTTTACTTTAAGGATGTTGAATATTGGCCCCCACTCTTTTCTGGCTTGTAGGGTTTCTGCTGAGAGATATGCTGTAAGTCTGATAGGCTTCCCTTTGTGGGTAACCTGACCTTTCTCTCTGGCTGCCCTTAGTATTTTATCCTTCATTTCAACCCTGGTGAATCTAATGATTATGTGCCTTGGGGTTGCTCTTCTTGAGGAATATCGTTGTGGTGTTCTCTGTATTACCTGGAGTTGAATATTGTCCTGCCTTGCTAGGTTGGGAATGTTTTCCTGAATAATATCCTGAAGAGTATTTTCCAGCTTGGATTCATTCTCTTCATGACATTCAGGTACACCTATCAAACGTAAATTAGGTCTTTTCACATAGTTTCGTATTGCATGGAGACTTTGCTCATTCCTTTTTAATCCTTCTTTCTCTATTCTAAGCAATTTTTTAAAGTTTTTTTTTTAATTACACTTTAAGTTCTGGGGTACATGTGCAGATCTTGCAGTATTGTTACACAGGTATACACATGCTATGGAAGTTTGCTGCCTCCATTCCCTCATCACCTACATTAGGTATTTCTCCTAATGTTATCCCTCCCTGATCTCCCCACCCCTTACTATCCCTCCCCTAATTCCCCACCCCCCAACAGACCCCACTGTGTGATGCTCCCCTCCCTGTGTCCATGTGTTCTCATTGTTCAACACCCACTTATGAGTGAGAATATGTAGTGTTAGGTTTTCTGTTCTTGTGTCAGTTTGCTGAGAATGACGGTTTCCAGATTCATCCATTTCCTTGAAAAGGACATGAACTCATCATTTTTATGGCTGCATAGTATTCCACGGTGCATATTTTAAATATTTTTTCAAAAAACATTGTTTTAATAATATGACAATATATTTTTAAAATTTGATCTCACCATTTATTTTTTGTTGTTTTGGAAATCACAAATACATTTATTTGTCATAAATGCCAAAAAAGATGCTCCTGAAACACTGTAAGTTCATATTTCATTTACTATTTCAGAAGCCCCCAAATCATCTAGGTCTGTCTGTATTTTAAGACATGAAAACTATCTTTTATATGCATCTGTTTTCTGAAAAGGATGAAATAGTAAAAAACATTAATAAAATAGCTTGAATTGATCAGATAGCAGCACTTTATAAAACTTTATAGTTTTAAGAACTGTATAAAACTTTAAAGCATTTTCCCATAATTAAAATACTTTAGTCTTTTGGGTATTACTATTCCTATATACTAGATCAAGGAAGTGAAAAAGCTCAGGTCTTTTGCCTACTTTTTAATAGAGTTTTTTTTTCTTATAAATTGACACTTTTCAGAAAACATTCATGTAGCCAACAATTATATTAAAAAGCTTTACATCACTGATTATTAGGAAATGCAAATTAAACCCACAATGAGATACCATCTCATACCAGTCAAAATGGCTATTATGAAAAATTCAAAAAATAACAGATGCTTGTGATGCTGTGAACAACAAGGAATACTTATATAATGTTGGTGAGCGTGTAAATTTGTACGACTTTTTTAGAAGACAGTGTGGTGATTCCTCAGAGACCTGGAGACAGAAATACCATTAAACTCAGCAATCCCATTACTGGGTATATACCCAAAGGAATATATATATATATATATATATATATAACCATAAAGACACATGCATGTGAACATTCATTGTAGCACTTTTCACAATAGTAAAGACATGTAAGTAACCTAAATGCCCATCAGTGATACACTAGATAAAGAAAAGGTGATAAATATACACCATGGAACACTATACAGCCATAAAAAAGAGTTAGATCATGTCATTTGCATGGACATGGATTAGACTAGAGGCCATTATCCTTAGCAAAATAATGCTGGAACAGAAAAGCAAATACCACATATTCTCACTTATAAGTGGGAGCTAAATGATGAGAACACATGGACACACAGAGGAAAACAACACATACTGGGACATATTGGAGGGTGGAGGGTCAGAGAAGGGAGAGGATCAGGAAAAACAACAAATGGGTACTAGGCTTAATACCTGGCTGAGTACAAACTGTACAGCAAACCCCCATGGCACAAATTTACCTATGTAACAAATCTGCATATCTATCCTTGTACTTAAAAGTTAAAAAAAAAAAAGAAAATGAAGCTGGTAGAGATTAGTGGCATGTACATAATCATATGAGCTAGTAAATAAGGAACCCCAATCTACAATTTAGTGATTCTGATCTCAATAGGAAAGTAAAGCAAGTGACAAGGACTTTCTCCTTGACCAAAATTTAGTCGTGTTTTCTGAACTCTTTTCTTGACTAGGCCTTGTCCTTGGCCTGCAATACTTGGTTTGCTGAGTCTAGTTGAGAAAGAATACTGCCAAGCCAGTTTGGTGAGGATCCCCCATCTTTGATACCTAAGTTTCATTTAGTAATTTTGTATCCTTTTAAGCTTTTACCCCAACATTTGGATAAAAATCACCCTGTTGCCTCTGCTGTTTTCAGAGCTAAATTCAATTTCTCTCCTCTATTGCAGTAGTCTTGAATAAAATTATCCTTGCCTGTTTAATTCCATTTGGTGAAAATTTTCCTTTGCATAACTCAGGACACACAGTGTTCTACAGAGAGAACACAAGCTACTGTGAGCAATTCTGAGCATTTATTTAAAATCAACAATGTGGCTAAACACAATATCAATTACTAGTGATTTTACTGAACTTCTCCTTGTTATTATACATTTTTCATCTTAGTTTCAAATATACAATTTGTTACATAACTATTTAGAGAACACATCTAGGACTTTTTCTGATGAGAGTTATAACTTTTACAAAAATGTCCTCTAAACATAAGCTATTACAGAGATATATTAAACTTGAGGCCCTCATGAAATTAATCAAATTTGACTTTTTCAGAAGTTTAAATATGAATGAAAGAAACTTTTTCTTATTATGTTCAGTGTTAAAGGATTATAAAAAACTACTTGGAATAAAGAATGCATTGGAAACAAAATTAACTTTCAGTTAATTAGAGTGGTATTTATAAATTGATGATCGTATTTGTTCTCTTTGTAAAATTTTAATAATGTGCAGAAATCCATGCATTTGAAAAAAGTTTTCCATAAACTCCTAGGGAATAAAAACAACCCCAGATCAATAGAGTTTAGTTTATTCTTCAATATGAAAAATAAGTTATATTGATGACATCGTTCATGAAAATTTATAAGCCACAAATATGACTTCAGAGTAGGTGATTTTTGTCTTGGAATCATGAATTATACTGAGTTGTAACTATAATTATTCCTACTGAATAAATGCAGCTATCTTATTAGAGTATTTTATACATGTTAAAAGATAAAAATACGGGCCAGGCATGGTGGTTCACGCCTGTAATTCCAGCACTTTAGGAGGCCCAGGCGGGAAGATTACTTGAGGTCAGGGGTTCAAGACCAGCCTTACCAACATGACCCCATCTCTACTAAAAATATGAAAAAAAAATAGCTATGCATGATGGTACATGCCTGAAATCCAAATAACTTGGGAGACTGAGGCAGGAATTGCTTGAACCTGGGAGGTGGAGGTTGCGGTGTATCAAGATCATGCCATTGCACTCCAGCCTGGACAAGAGTGAAACTCTGTCTCAAAAAAAATTGTAATCCACCAATAAAAATTTTAGAAAATATATCAAGATAAAATATCCGACACTATGATGTAAGTGATAGTGATTACAAAACCAAACCAAACCTTACTGGGTCACAATTCTGAATAAGATTACATATCCATGATATACTGTGGTACTCAGGGTAAAACTAGGACTTAGATTTTATTTTAAGTATAAGGAACTTTGGATAAATTAAATTAGTTACACTCTAAGATCTTAGGTAGTATTTGCTACCTACAAATTAGTTCAGCTACATTAAGTAAAAGGAATATAAATATGACACAAATAACAGGCTTGACTGACTTTTCCATTTTCAAGTCTTTTTTAGGATAGTTATTAAAGGAGCCTACCTCTCAGCAAGAGAGGTAAGAAATCTTAGATCCCTAAGATTATTAAGTTATGGTGAAGGTTTTGTCAAATTATTTCATGGAGATAGAAAGTAACAGATGTCCTATTTTTAAATAGCTAAACTTAAGTAATGCTTAAGATACACCTATACTAGAAAGAGTTTGTGGAATTAGGAATATACAAAAAACAACTGAAACTAATATCGATTGCTTTTCTCTTTCCAAACTAAGATATCTAGCATCTATGGTGGTATGGCAAAATTTCACACAGTGAATAAATATTTATCTATCGAACCAGGCACTGTCACTGGGGATATCGAGCCAAACACTGTCACTGGGGATATACCTGCAAACAACAATGACAAAAACATAAAATTCTGTCCTCATGAAGCTTATTCTAGTAATGGAGATAGACAATAGATAATATTTTAAAAGCAAAATATATCTTATGTTAGATAACATAAGTATACTGCTATGTGATCAATGTCCAGAAGAAAAAGTAAAGAAGGAGACAGAAACAGAAAGAGGTATCTGCATGTATGTGTGAGTATGGGATGATTTGAGAGTTTCATTTTAGGCAGAGTGGCCAAGGAAGACAAATTTTGAATTAGACCACAAGGAAATAAATGAGTTGAACCACGTTAAGTCTCCAGGAATAACATATTCTACATAGAGGAATGAAAATATGTAAAAATCTTGAAGGAGGAGCTTGACCAGTCGTTTATGATTAAGAAGTAGCAAGGAAACCATGCGACTGGCACCACAGAGTGATTAAAGGGAGAGAGGTGGAAATGAGATCAGGACACCTGTGCTGGTTCTTTCCTGTCCTTTCTCTCTACGCGTAGCAGGTTTTGTCTTCTCTGATCACAATATTGAAAGTAGGTCTTGCCTGTTAGTCTTTATCCCGGTGCCCTAGTTGTCATTTATTATCATCAATAATTACTTGTGATTGTCTAACTAAATTACAAATATCAGGAAGGCAGGGACTGTAATGTCTTATTTGTCACACTAGCATCTAGTACTTAGCACACTGCCTGTAACTGGTAGGCACTCAAAGTGCCTAGATCTGTTGAATGAATGAATGCCTGTTCTGTGAGGCAGTTACTGGAATATGCTCACTTGCCAAAAAGTTATCAAGCTGTGATTTAGAATTTGTGAACTTTTCTACATGTACTTCAATAAAAATTAGTTCCCTTAAAAGTAGCATCATGAAAAAATATATATAATTAAGAAATTAATTCATATTAATATAAATTAATTGTTATTAATATATTAATAATATATACAACTGTAGAATATATCTGTATATATGTGTGTATGTATGTGTGTGTGTGTATATATATATATATATTTTTTTTATACAGATAAAGTTTAACACAATCTCAACACACTCTAAACGGTATGATTTTTTTTTAAAGGCTACTCTATCAGGACCTTCTCTGTTGTCTCTGAAGAGTGGACCTACTACTCCTGGTGCTGTGTCCCAGGGAAGCAATGAACATGAAATCCTCCTATGTAGGCTGAAAACTTATCCCTTACAAATCCTTTCCCCAGAAAAGCAAATATAATTTTGACTGAGCTCATTAACACTACTATCATTCAGTTACATTTTCAATGAAATCATCTTTTATTAACTATCTGTGGGACTGACACCATTTAATTCAGTGGGAACAGACAGTAAAATTAGAAAACCTAATTCTGCTTTGCTGAATCTGCCTAAGTCCAACTTTGCATATAATAAATGTTTAAAATAATGAAATAGAATAAGGTATTTATGATTTTATTCACTGAATATTACAAATTAGTGAGAACACAAATTTAATGAACTTTCTAATATCAGCTGAAGTTATGTGTCTATTCTAGATGCAACTTACGTGAAGTCTGAAAAATCCTGTGGCTTGTCACTCCTGGAAAATAATGTATAACTTTCCTCTCCCCTTCACCCTCTCTCTAGTAGCTCGTGACCAAATATCTTCAGAAATAGACAATCTTTTAGTAATTGCCAGAGGTACATAAGAGTACCACTATTTTTCTTCCTGATTTTATAAACTCTTAAAAAGAAAAGCTGATTAAATTCTAAGGGAGAATGTACATCTTTCATATACATCAGCTCTTCTTGTTGGCTGATTGCCTAAACCCAGTTATTGCTATATATAAGTTCATATACTACATGGGAAGAAACAAAACTTGAATTAACATCTGTCTACTTTCTTGTTTACTGAGCGAATAGCTTTGTTCCAATGGCTGAGCTTTTATCTTGAAGAGCTAAAGTACCTATTACCATTTGTTGATTAATTTGCAAGAATGACTAATCTCTTGTACAGATCTTCTCAATCATTAAAGACTAAATTGACTTGTTGCTTGGTAAATGGACCAGCTTTCTCAGTGTCATCCTGAACCTGGAATGATGAAGTGTTCTTAGCCAACAGCCATACCTCAATGTGACTGTAGGAAAGATACTATTTTCTAATAACTTTAGATATAGCTCTGAGGTTTCAAAAATAAATATTTCTAAGAATGTCATGTTTTGTACATTTACATTTATTAGTCAGGACTTTTTTATTCTTCATGATGTTTGACTTATATTTTGGTATGGCATTCATTCACTGGGTTCTCTAAAATATTCTGACTCTAAAATGATCAGTTAAGGTACATAGTATAAAGGTGAGTGTCCATTAACTGCCTGTATTAATTTTCTTACCCTCATTTATTCATTTAACTAACATTTATTGAGCAAAAACTTGTGTCTAAGGTTAAAGGCCAGGCATTCAAAGGTAGTTACAAAAATAAAAAAGATATGGCTTTGGAAATCTGGAAGCTTTTTATTTAGCTGGAAGGAAACACTCAGATAAAGTAATGATATGGAGCTATATAAAGAGAAGCCCATAAATGACCAAACTGTATTTAATTTATAAAAATGGGAGATATTTATAACTTCAGTAAAATTCAATCTAACTAATGTGTTTCATATTAGTTTATCATAAAATGGCATTTTATAAATTATTTGTGGTGTGCTTCATACTACAAATTTAAAATGTGTTTTAATTAAGTGACATTTGAAAATATTTTTTAAGGAACAAAATATTTAAGTAATTAAGTATGATTGTTTTCCCTACTTTTCAGATAAGTAAACTTAGATATCAAAAGATTAAATAATTTATGCAAAGTCACATAGGAGTAAGTAGGGGTAAGAACTAAGATCAACACCCAGAGAGTCCAGCAAAGCAGTTTGTAAAACCAGTCACTAAATTGCCTTGAAAAGGTAGAAAATCCATTTGGTCAGGATACCTTTGTTTTATGCACAGAAATTTTCCAAATGCTCGAATACTGCTTGACTCAATGCATGTGTTTGCTATACATATTTTCAAGGTTAGTACTTTTCATTTCTCTCTTCCTAAAAGATATTATTATATCTGTGATTCTTTTGTCCAGAATTCTATTCCTCAGTATATAGTATTATATTATTTATAATTTTAGTATAACCTCATTGACCACTTTCTACTGAATGATCTGACACAGGTATAAGAAAAGATGTGTTTTCCCTTCCTAAACTTTTAGGATTAAATTCCTGTACACAGGAAGTAACAATTATACACAGGAAGTCACAGACTACACAGGAAGAAGATCAAAACTTATGAGAAATATAAGTTAAAATAATTAAGATCATGAATGAATTATAAAACCTGTATAAATATCTTATGTTTATTAAAATAAAAAAAATTAAAATTAACTAAGAAACTAATCCAATTACTTTCATTTATATTATCTCAAGATATTTGTCCTCCTCAATTTTAATAAGATGCTTGTTTTTTTTTGGTTTGTTAAAAACTACACACCAAGAGGCATTTGTCCCCCGTGAGTAATTGTCATAAATTCAATTCTCATTTTATGGATTGACTCTGGATTTAGAGAACCTGGCTGAAGATCTTGGGATTCAGAAAAACTTCATGGCTAAACAACAATGTTCAGAAAACTTTATTTGCTTAAATGGACATAAATAAGAAATTATGATGAAACTCTCCCTTCATAGCATGGTTACGGAGTTTAATTCTATCTGTGATAACTGAATTTCAGCATATATGAACACATGAGGATATACTAAAACACTTGACTTTAAAAATAATTGTTTATTGTATACATATATAAACACATATATAAATTTACATTTTGTTTGTGTTGCTCCCATTCCATTTGCATAAGTTTTGGTTATTTGCTCCTTTTTTTTTTTTTTTGGCCAGTTTGTCAATTTAAAAAAAGCATATATTCTGGACATGAATACTTTATCAGATATATGTATTGCAAATACTTCTCTCATTCCATTTGTTACTTTTTCACTCTTAAAGTCATCTTTTGATAAGTAAATATCCAAAATTTCAATATATTACAAGTTATTATTCTATGATTAATGTATTATTTGTGTCTTATTTAAGAAAACTCTGCCCCACTTAAAGTCACATGGATAGCTCCTATATTTTCATCCAGAAGTTAGTGATTTGCCTGTCACACATTTAGATCTTCAATCTGTCTGTGATTGATTTTTATACCTGGTATAAACTGGGGCCAAAATACAATTTTATTTTCTGTATGGACATCCAACTGACTCAGCACCATTTATTGAAAATACCATCTTTTCCCAGCTGCCACTCTGACTTAATTTTATCTTACCTATCTATTCTCTTCCGAACACACATACTTTCCATTTTATACCCATGTTCCTTTCTCAGCACCTTTCTTTGTTACTTTCATTATAAGTATATATTATTTAGGCCAGTTTTCTCCAGTTTTAAAGAATAGATATAAACATGTATCTTCTAAAAACATAAAATTTTCAAAAGTGGGCATTTTCAGAGAAAATGAAACATTATAGTTACCGTACTCATTAGCCATTTGTCTCAATAACATCCAGCATAGGCAGGTCTGTAGTAAGTAGAGTGCAGCTGGTGAACAGAAAGTAGCACCCTGTCCATCCTCCTTCTTCATGTCTTCTTGTTCTGTGAAGCCTGAGAGTGTAAACATAAAATAAAAACAACCAACTTTTTTTGCTAGCTCCCCTTGTAGCTAAAGTTCTATGTATTAATTAGCTGTGCTTATGCAAGATTTGAATGACTGAAAAAGCAGAGGATATTTTTCTATAGCTTTAACTTTTTATATTCTCAAGTTCCAATGTGGAGTAGCTCACTTTTTATACAGAGTGCTCTGTGCACTGTTTTAATTAGGGAATATTGAAAAGTGGTTAAGGCTAATTACTGATTCTTAGACTACAGCTCTAGATGTCCTTATAGACTGAAGTCTTGATGTCCAATATTCTATTGTGATAGAAGCAATAGTTTCTGCAAACAATCTTATCTGTAGTTAATTCTGGAAACTGCCTGGAGACCTAATATAGAGTACACCTTTTCAGCATTTATAGCAATTGTATAATGAATATATGTAAGTTTCATTTTCTATAATAAATATCTTGGTCCCTAAATAAGTGGGGAGGTTAGAGGGCAGAATGTTTTACAAATTAAAAACATTTACAGAAGGGTGGAGTTCTTAAGGGAAGAGGATGTCTTGGTCTTTCTGAGTTGCTCTAACAAATTACAATAGAGTAGGTAGTTTATAAATAATAGAAATTTATTTTGCATAGATCTGGAGGCTAGTAAGTCCTAGGCAAATCACTGACGGATATCTCATGAGGGCCTGGTTTTGATTTATAAACTGTCATCTTTTGGCTGTGTCCTCATGTGGTGAAAGTGGCAAGAAGGCTCTCTGTGGTCTCTTCCGTAAAGGATCTAATCCCATTCATGATTGCACCATTCATATGATTTAATCACCTCCCAAAGGCGCCACCTTCAAATACCAAACACTGAGTAATGTTTCATCATATAAATCTGGGGGACACAAACATTTAGTCTATACAATTCTACCCATAGCCTCCCTAAATCCATGTCCTTTCACATGCAAACTATATTCATGCCATCTCAACAGCCTCAAAAGTCTTAACTCATTGCAATATCAAATCCAAAGTCTAAAGTTCAACAACTCATTCAAATATCATCTAAATAAGATATTGCTGAGAGTGGAGAGATAGGAGGCATAGGAGAGACATTCTCATTCCAACAAGAAGAAATAGTAAAACAGATATAGGTAACAGGTCTCAGGTTGAGACCAAACTACAGGACAAACTCCATGAGTTCTTACAGCTCAAGAATAATCCTCTTTGGCTTAATTGTCTGCCCTCCAGGCTTACCTGGGTGGTGACATCATAACCCCCACCACCCCTGGCTCATTGGGAAAGCCCATGGTGGTGCCTTGCTTTCTTTCTCTTCCGTCCTTCCTTCTTTCTTTTTCCCTCCCCTCCCCTTCCCTCCCCTGCCCTCCCGTCCCCTCCCCTCCCCTTCCTTCTTTGAGACAGAGTCTTGCTTTGTCAACTATACTGGAGTGCAATGGGGATCTTGGCTCACTGTAACTTCCGTCTCCCAGGGTCAAATGAATTATATGCCTGAGCGTCCCAAGCAGCTGGGAATACAGGTGTATATCGTTGTGCCTGGCTAATTTTTGTATTTTTAGTAGAGACATGGTTTTGTCATGTTGACCTGTCTGGTTTTGAACTCAAGGCCTCAAGTGATTCTCCTGCCTCAGCCTTCCAAAGTACTAGGATTACAGGCATGAGCCACCCAGGCTGGCCTCCAGAATGGCTTTTTGCCTGGCCCTATAGCTTTTTCAGGCAAAGATTGGACCCCTAAATCTCTGGATGACCTTGCTCCCGCTTTTTTTGGGAAGAGGCCATCTGGCCTGTTGAAATTGATGTAATGGTTCTTACTTTTGGAAACAAAGGAACAGGATTGATAATCGGAATCACCTTTGGAGTCATTTTACCCTGGTCTTGAAAAATAATGACCAGCTTCTGTTGAGATGGATGGTTAGGCTTGTGGTTCATGCCATACTAATCATATTATCAAATCAACCTTGGCCACACCCTTAGTATTCTCTTTGTAATGTGTTTTCTCATTTTTGGAGTATGGATAGACATAATTATCCAAATCTTCAGGTTTGATTTTCTTTTAGCATAACAATTTTATCTTTAATTCATTTCTTTCTTCTCACATTTTACTACAAATATCAGAAAGAGCCAAGCTTCACTTTCAACACTATCTATAGAAATGACTTAAGCTAAATATCCAACTTTATTACTCACAAGTCCTACCTTTCATAAAGCACTAGAACACAAACATGTTATAATTCAACCAAGTTCTTTACCACTATCTAACAAAGATAGCATTTTCTCCTATTTCCAATAAAATGTTTATCATTTTTGCCTGAGGTATCATCATAATAGCCTTTACCATCCTTATTACTCTCAACAGTCTGTTCACGATGCAATCAGCATTCTCTAAGAAGATTGAAGCTTTCTCTAGAGCTCCTGTATTTCTTTCTGAGCCCTCACCAAAATTACCCTACTGATCCCATTTGCAACAATGTAGGCTTTTTCTAGCCTGCATCTCAAAACTCTACTAGCCTCTACTCAATATTTAGTTCCACAGCCACATCCATATTTTTAGGTATTTGTGAGAACAGCACCCTTACTTCTTGGTACCAATTTTCAGCCTTAGTTCATTCAGGTTACTATAACAAATTACCATAGACTGAATAGCTTATAAATAACAGACAGTTCTAGTGGCCAGCAAGTTCTATATCAAAGTGAAAGCAGATTCAGTGTCTGGTAAAGGGTTACTTCCAGGTTCATAGACTATCATCTTCTGCTTTGATTACTTAGCTCCCCTAGGCCCCACTTCCAAATGCCATCACATTGGGCATTAGGTTTCGACACAGAAATGGGATATAAACATTTAGTTGACAGCAGAGAAAAAGTTGCAGGTTGTGACAGCTGTTTTCAGAAAAAGGACTCAGGCCCACAGAGGTGAAGTTAAATAATTGAAACATATATAGAGGAATATCAGGGCAATGTAGTTAAGAAATGACAAAAATTTTGCATGGAAGCAAAATATACTATTTAATACTAATACATTAGAATTTGTTATAGACCTTCAATGAACAGAAAGTATGTACCACTTTATTGTCAACTTCATTCCCATGTTCACTAATAGATCTTCCCTGTTTGCCAGTAACTAATTCAGGCTTAGCTTATAATTAACAATTTTAGGGCTAGGTGCAGTGGCTCACACCTGTAATCCTAGCACTTTGAGAGACTGAGGCAGGTGGATCACCTGAGTTCCAGACCAGCCTGGCCAACATGGAGAAAAATCTCTACTAAAAATACAAAATCTCTACTAAAAATACAAAAATTAGCTAGGTGTGGGACAGGCGCAAGTAATCCCATCTATTCAGGAGGCTGAGGCAGAAGAATCATGGCAGAAGTTGCAGTGAGCAGAGATCCGGGCATTGCATTCCAGCCTGGGTGACAAGAGCAAAACTCGATCTCAAAAAAAAAAATTAAATTAACAAATTTAGAACTTTGAGCTTCTAAAAATCATCATTGACTTTAAGCCTCTTAGAAACCGAAACAAAATAATTTTTTTATTATGTGGATATTATTGTCTAAGAAAAGGCACAACTCTAGACTGTTAGAATAAAGAAAGATTTTCTAAATATAAACCGTACAAAATATTTAGAGAAGAAATTGCAAAAGTCTGTTAAAATGTGAGAAAATTAAACATAAAATTTAAAGTATAATTAAATAAAATTAAATCAAATGCAATTCTTTATTTGAGGATGAATAGTGTATATACATATGTATATATATACATGTATATACATATAACATTTTAATGTTAGTGTATATGTATATACATATATACATATATACACGTATATGCGTGTATACACATGTACGTATATACACGTATATACGTGTATATATATATATATACACTAACATATTAAAATATACTGCGTACTATCTGGGTTTCTAATGACATCCGTATTAATCATTTTTTAAAAAATAAAGCATGAACACTAAACTCAATAAGGATGTTTTTTAAAAAAGTTATTGAATTGCATTATTTCTAGAGACTTAATGAGAAATGATTTATTGTAGTTTTCATAAGGCATCTTACCATTTTGCTGACATACAATGATTTATGTGAAAATAAATACGCATTTAAAACATATAAGAGTTAAAACTAAAAATTAGTATGAAATAAAATCTTTGTTAGCTTTTAATTTTGATTTTCTTAGATTTTTTTTTCAAGAAATTCTTACTAAGACTCTACCTTGTTTTGGGGAGTATAGGAAACACCAGTCAAATCAATAGATTTTTGGCATCACACTTGTACAACCCAGTTTTGATTCAGATGCTCTGAATTTTTTTAACACAGATGAGGCAGAACAAATTAAATACTTTGAACATACATAATCTTGAAAATAAGACTCTCTTCTGTTGGATGCAATAGTAAAATACCAAAGCTTATTAAGTTTCTCTCATTCCCTTTTGCATATCTTTCACTTCGAGAAACTGAGTGTTTCCTATAGGAAGGAGTTCCTCACAGTGGTCATCTCCTCACCACACCACACAGGAATAAGTGGATGCCCTGTATTCAGCACTCTTGAACTCATAACTGCCTATCAGTATATTGCTATCTTCCCAGGGTTTTCAGAACCAGGGAAGTATGGAAACTTTGGGTGAATTTGTAGTCAGTAGAAATACTGTGTTCTTAGTTGTGATGGCCCTGCCCACTAGACTAAGGCTGTGTTCCTTCACATCCAAGTTACATAAGAGTGAGTAATCAATAATTTCTTCATTAATACTGAGTTCAGAGATAGGGTCAGGTGTTAGGAACATCTTGTTCCATAGCTCTTCGGGATATATCCCTCTACTGCCATTCTAGTCTTGCTGTGCATCCTGATGACTGCACCTACCTTGATGTTTAAGTGAAACCAGTGGTCTCTATTATTATAAGATCTTTATCAGCTTCATAGCTCCCAGGGAACCCATTCCTGAAACAGCATCTCCATCTTTGCACCTGACCAATAAAAGGCAGTTACCCTTGTGATTTGTTACGATATTGGTACATCTGTGTTTTGTTAATTATTTTTGTGTAATGGTCAGACATGTGTGGTCAAAAGAGGAGAGGTTCAGGAAAAAACAAAGTGTATTATACTCCCAGGACCTAGGGACAGAAAGCACAGCATGCCCTGTGGTGTCATATGGGAAAAGATACCACGTGATCAGAGGACAAAAGAGCAAGGAGAAGGATTAGGCCACTGACTTAATTGGAGTTTCTGAGAAAAACACAAGTCAGGGCAGGGTGAACAGTTTAGGACTGGCTAGCTTGAATAATTTTAGCCAGCTTTAGGCTATGGAGGTGTTTCCAGTTGCCTGGTCCTGAGATGATTAAGGCTGAGAAATGTTGTCCTCTAGGGTGTACAGGCCAGATAGAGAAGACATGGCTCTGGGTTACTGAGTTTGCATATTAATGACATGCTCCTGGTTTGGCCTTTGGTTATTTTTAAGAATTGGCTACCAAGTCTCTCAACAGCTAGAAAGGTTTTTAAAGGTGTTAAAACATCAATGCATTGAAAAATTAAAAAAAATATATATATAGATAGATATGCATGTTTACAGTACACCTCCTCACCAGGAATTTCTTATCAAGTTGGTGAAGCGTGTTCTCTAGGCCCTCTTTTGAATCACCAGTGGGTTAGTGAGTTTTCCAGCCTTATGTATACACTCTAACATGGCCACTTCTCTGGGCCTGTTAATGTTTTCTTTACTGTTGGCCATGCTAGCTCTAACATTTCCATTTCACTTATTTGGAGCCATGATTTTTTTTCTGTTTGTTTGTTTTCAAGTTCCAACAGCCAACCTAGCAGTGTTTGTTCTGTATTATGGTGTTCTTAACAGGCTTTTAAAGCTTTATGGTAGGATACTACTACTACTACCTATTAAAAAACTAATTTATCAAATTTATGTTATGAACCCTCAGATTCCAGCCTCATACATATTCTCGCAGTTCCTGCCAATAAATGTTTTCTAAGTCTTACAGGTATTATGGTGTATGTATTACTTTTCTCAGTGTGAAGCTGAGCCGTACTGAGATTTAACTGTCATTATCTGTGGGAATGTTAGGAAGAAATGATCCTATAATGGTGCCTGCCTCATTTGAAGCTTCTGTATTATCTTCAGGCAGGAGGAGTCTAAACTTTTAACAAAAAGGGTCAAGTCATTTCAGTAGGTCCAGTGGGTACAGGGGAATCTAAAATTTCAAGTTTCAGGATGGTACTTAATCAGATCCCCCTGCAATACTCCTCCCTTTTTTTTTTAAACTTTTAGGTGTAGGGTTATATGTGTGGGTTTGTTATGTAGAAAAATTGTATGTTGCGGGGGTTTTGTGAACAGATTATTTCATGAACTGGGTAATAAGGAAAATATTCAATAGGTAGCTTTGGATCCTTACGCTCCTCCTGCCCTCTACCCTCAAGTAGGCCCTAGTGTCTGTTGTCCTCTTCTGTGTGTCCATATGTACTCAATGTTTAGATCCCATCTATAAGTGAGAATATGTAGTATTTGGTTTTCTGTTTCTATGTTAGTTTGCTGAGAATAATGGCCTCCACCTGCATCCATGTTGCTGCAAAAGACATGATCTCATTCTTTTTTATGGCTGTGTAGTATTCCATGGTGTATCTGTACCACATTTTCTTTAGCCAGTCTACTGTTGATGAGCATTTAAGTTGATTCCATGTCTTTCATATTGGGAAAAGTGCTGCAATGAACATACGCATGAATGTGTGGTTTAAAAAAAAAACCTTTATTTTAGGTTTGGGGACACATGTGCAGGTTCATCATATAGGTAAATTGTATGTCATGGGGATTTGGTGTACAGATTATTTCATCACCCAGGTAATAAGCATAATACTCGATAGGTAGTTTTTCAATTCTAGACTGAGTACAGATTCCCTTATTTCAACATGAAGATCCCACTTCTTTCCTACTATGGCCTTGATTTAATTTAGGAGATCTCTTAAGTTTGAGAATTCAACATTTTCTGAAATCTTCTGCTATAGTTTTGTCCTAAGCCTTGTTGACTGCTGTTTGATTTTCAGATTCAAAATATCTAGGGTTCCATAAATGTTGCCTGGAAGCCACTCTGGTTTTCACACTTTGCTTCAATTTCATAATTAATCACCTGACCCTGTCATTGTCTCTCTTCAACAATCAGTGGAAGTCAGTGGCACCCACCCAATCTCATGGTATTTATAATTACCAATCTTATCATATTTTTCCAGTGGCAAAGTGTCCATCCTAACTCCAGGGACAGTTAATATGCCCCTTTCTACTGATACCACATTCCAGTTAACCATTAGTGGGATTTTAACAATTGCATTGCTACAGCATGCCAGAGGCTAGCGATGCTCCAGTAACTACCAATTACGACTTCTCAATGCAAGCTAACTGACAATTGATTCATTTCCAAAATTTCACATTGAGTATGTTCTTAGAACTGACCTTTGTAGAGGCTGTCTTGAAATGTGTCTCCAGAAGCAAAATCTGAGATAGAAATCATAACAGAGGATTTTCTGAGGTTCGTTTTTGAGGAATACACTGCAGGGAACTGAGGAAGTCAAGACTGAACAAAGAAAGAACCTATGTTACAACATGGCTGGAAGTGAATCTTCAACCAATCCTACAGAAATCGCTGGAGCTAGTCTTTCAGAATTATTCTAATGGAGACAAGGAAACTGGAACTTATATCCTTACATATTCCAATCATTGACTGCAGACAATTTAGGCAACGATGGTTCCTGTGGCCAATGGTAATTCCCAGTGAAGGGTACACAGTATGAGCCCATTGTCTACCAAAATTTCCAGTAGCTGGGAGATGGGTGCTTAACCCTAGAGAGTGATCTAGGCTGAACATCATAGTTCATAGGATATGAATATCATATCCTGAAAAAAAGTATAGGGTAAGATTTACAATTTACTTCCCTGAGAAAATTGCAATCTATTAGAAAGAAGCTAACATTTATAAAACACTGAAAAGGACACTGATGTGTTTAATTATATTGTGATGCATTTCTAGTAAGTCCTATCAACCTAATCAAATCTATTTCCATCTTAACTTTCTGGAAGTATCATCCCAAGCCCTGAGGTAGTTTTAGGCTCTTACAGATGTTTTCCTGCCTCATTTAATTTACTGATGAGGAAAGAAAACAAAAGTGTCTGATAGTTAAATTTCTTCTAACAAGATAAAAACATGTTAGAGCAGAAATTCTGCGAATTGCTATTTAGGCATGTAGAACACTCTTAAATATGAATCTAAACAGAAGACAAAAATGGAAAATGGTATATAATGGAAATATATACCATACATAATTACATATAAAATATATAAAAATATATATTGTTATATACAGTAACAGTAAATAATATATATACAGACCTGTAATGTTTATATGCATGTGTATATATGTATATATGTGTGCATGTATATAACATATATATGTTCACTTCTGTATTATATGTACTGCATGAAAAAATAACCTAGATATACACGACTTTCAAACAAGACTTGTCTTAATTTTAAAGCAATGCTCTAAATTTGTAGACCTTCAAATGTTCTCCTAGTTAAAAGAATACAGAAGTTTTCCAACATTGAATCTTTGGCATATCATGTTTCCTTTGTAAAAATAACTTATAGCTGTTCCCTTTTAAATATTATATATGTACATATATGGAGGTTTTGGTCATAGTGACTAATATAAATAATTTCATGATCACTTTAACAGACTGAATGCATTGCTCTCTTTACAGTCTTTTAATATCATGAGGTACTTTTTTTCTGAATTTTCAATATCGTGGCTATTAGGTAATGGATATCATTTCATGCTCAGTGAGAAGAAAAATACATTTAAAGCCCATAGAAATCAAAAGAACTACTGATGATATATCTCAATTTGGGTTTATAGCATCTATGTCTCTTTGTGAGTTAAGAAAGTCACACTGGGAGAGAAACAGGTGCTGGAAGGCTGCTCTTACAAGAGACTATGAACCTCAGAATACTATAAGTGTTGAGAAATATTTTCTTTTCCCCAATTCTCATTCAGATTCAACTTTCTCTCCATTTAGCTTGTCAAATGTATGTCTGCCCACATTTATTCTCTTTTCCTGATTTGTTGTAACTGAAAGACTGCTAACAGAATGCTAGTATGCTACGTGCTGTAGTTCAAGCATATTGGAAAAAAAAACACCTTTGGTTGCTGTGCTACTTTTCTTTTAAAGCTTTATAGTTTCCTTGCTTGTAAAGCATTATAGTTTCCTTTGTGAAAAGCAAATATCATGTTTTTAAGGTCACTAGTTAATTTTTAGAAACGTATATTTAACATAGTGATTTCTTCTTTGTAGAATGAGGGGAAGAATATTTTAGATTATTCCTTATTTTGAAGAGACATGAGCAGAACTTGATGAAATGCTCATTTCTGAGAACAGTTGCCAAAGGAATGAAGAAACTAATGTTTTTTCTTTCAAATTTTTGATACACTAATAATTAAAGTGGCATTATTATGGAGAAAGTTCTATTTGCCTGTAAATATAAAATATCCCATGAAACCATAATTATATGCCATTGAGGTATATTTAAAATATAAACAGCTCTAGCGACTATACCCCAAAACAAGCTGTCATAAAAAGATTATTTTTATTTTTTACTTGCCAGATTCAAGGAACTGTTTGAAACAAAACGCATACATGCTTCTAGTTTCAATAAATAATTTAAAAGATTCCTCAGATAATGTGCCCAGCAAATATTTTCTCATCACTGGACTCTGTTTGAGGCAGTTGAATAGCACTGACCAGTGGGAAAAATAGCCTGTAATAGAGTTGCTATGCTTTTAGGATGTTTCTTCAAAACTCATTTTATTAAAAAAATCAATTTTAGATTTATAATTCACAACTTGTCATTGAAAAAACTGAATGCATGCAAAATAAGAATGAGGCTTTTTTTTTGCTTATTTGCCTTATATCCATTTACCAAAAGAAATGCACCTAGACATGCCACCTGATCTGATTTTACTTAATTATGACTGTTTATAAAAGTTATTGTTGGAATTGAAGAGCCTAAGAGTCATGTTCATTGGGCAATTGTACTTAAAGATCATTTATTTGGGTCTAGGTTCTTTGGCAGGAGTATTTATGATGAATTTAAAAAATCTTTACATGATGGTTTTACTAGTACATTAATGTTTCATTCAAATTTAAAAACATCTGTTTATGTCTGCCTTGCCTTAGCTTTACTACAAGAAATAATTAATTTATGACTAAACCAATATTGGTTGTTATAGATACCTTTGCTAATTTATTCTCTACTCTTAATAATTATGTTTTCTTTAGAAAGATTATTTTTACCTCCCTATTTATAACCTAAAATATCATAGTCAAAGGGTATTGTATTTGTTATTAGGAAACCTGTGTTCAAGGCTAGTTTGTCATAACAAATTGTAATTTTTAATGTCCCTTGGATTCAATTTTTCTACCTGTATAACCAAAGAAACATCTAGCATTATCTTACTTTCACTTTAAGGTGAAAAGAAAATCCTTGAGGTTTTGGTGCTTATATTTTATCCTATTTGCCAATGTCAACAAAATAGACTAGAGACAAAATATAGAGAATTTCCCATTTTTCTTTATCTTTATTTTTCTGGTAATTTCATTTCTTTTGTGAAGTAGATTTAAATTCAGTTGGAAGTTTCTGATCTCACCTATATTCTGTGACTTCCAAAACTGTATTTCTTCTTCTACCTATGATCACTTATCTTGGGAATTTAAGAAAGTAAAAATAAAAGTAGTGAAATCATGTAACAAAACAAATTTAATCTGTACAGTTAGATGCTTCTTAAGCTAATACTAGTTTCCCATAACAGTAAGGCTCTTTTCTTCATATATTAATAAACATAATGAAATAATCAATACTCATTGAGCTCTAAGTTGTAAAAATATATATAGTCTCAAAATAAATTGATTTCTGCCTATTTAACTATCACTGTTGCAAAAATTTAGTCATGTTCATTCAATGTTACATCTTTTTGCTTATCCGTCTACTTCTCTTATATATTTGGCTTTTTAAGGTAATACATTGTGTATATTAAATAATTATTGCCTCATCTTAAGCAATGACATTTGGTAGACATGAATTTGATTAATTCTCACCTGTTTTTTTTCAGTAATGAATACATCTAAAAATGAGCTCTGTCACAAAGAATGAGAACTTTATTTCCTTATAGCTTTCAGAGACTATTTTACTTCTATTTAATCACAGTAAAAAAAACCAAACAATAAAACAACAACAGCAGCAAAATGATCCTCACTTTTATGGGTGTGAGATTTATTTGGAATGTGTTTGGCTTTTGTTTCTCTGGTTTAAGATACTTTAAAAAAATATGAGAGGAAATATTAAGTACTGAATTATTTCAATTGCAGTAAGTAGAAAAAAGGAAATAAATACCTTTTCCAGGTAATAAAAAGTATTTCACAGTTACATCCACTAGATCATGCTGAACAGCTACGTAGATAACAGGGAGCATTGTATGCACAGAGTAGTTTAGTTATCAGATAAATTCCACCCACAACACCTAAATTTTTTTCATAGCAGAAAGCCTATATCCCAAGGCAGAGATTACGAGATATGATATAGTATAAAAAAATATAACCTAGGCCTTAGAAAATTTTTGAGATGTGTTAGCAATTCTAACTCTACCCAATTTTATGTTTTCTAAATTTAGCATTCCATCATATACCTTTCAATCAAAGTAGCACCATTAAATATCCAGATTTTTGTTATAATATTCCACATTTACTTAAAATTTTTTAATTCTAGATGTGCTTTAATTTAAATACTTATAATAATTAAAACAATGTGATAACCCTTCACTGAAAATACAAATTATTTATAATTTAACCTTCCAGATACACTTATTTAGGCTTTCTAGAAAATAATATGTTTAGAGTCATAAATAATTTAGAATATTTGCATGCTAAAGGCAAACAATAATATTCTATATCTATTATTTGTATGCAAAATTTAAATATTCTTTATATACCTTTGTAAAGAAAAATCTCAATGAAATGGAGATGACCCTCCTGGCTCTGTTTTTCCTTCTGAGATTTTTACCTCACCTACTTTCATGTTAAATAAATCACATCTCTAGTCTATTTAAAAAAAGCTTGTACTTTGATAAATCTTGGTTTGCTTTGCCCAAGAAGCTTCCCTCCTATTTCTTCACATGTAATACTTAAAGTCATTCTCCTAGAATCAACCCAAAACTTTTTGAAACTTATTCTACTTATAAATTTAGAGGTTTTAATTTGTTTATTTTCAATATCTTAAATTGCAATAAAATGATATCTATATTTAACAGTTGCAATTATTTGCTGGTCTACATTTTTGAGTCTCTCATTTGCTTTTGCAGACTAAGGTAGAGAACACATCTTGTTTATTTTGTATCATTTATATCTGGCATAATTCATGGCTCATAATATTCAAATGTTTTGAAAAAATGGCTGGCAAGTCACATCTATATAAAACTAAAGAAATCATTCAGCGTTTTATTCACTGAAAACAGAAGTTAAACAAGTAATGTTGATTAAAATTTTCCTTTGAACTAACTATTGAACACCATGAAGACATTTTATTAGACAGTAGAGGGAATTACTGAGTCCAGTACAATGTTTTACCTTTACTTCAGTAAAATGTTTATTTTGGAGTGCGATGAAGGATAGACTAGAAGCAGGAAAATGATTGGCACAAGTAATGAGTGAGGAAATTATAACGATAGTACAATTACCAAAAGAAGCTGAAAAACTGAACTTGGGTAAAGAGACTTAAAGTGCAGAAAATGCAAAACCTTTTAGAGGCAGAAAAACAAGATTTGGTGACAGCTGGTTATAAGCAAGATAATGCTGGAGAGAGAGGAATCTAAGATTATTTATTGTTTGGATGACATTCACAGAAATATGAAATGAAGCAGTATGAAAATATTATATTTATGATTAATGGGAGTGATAAAGATAATATTTAAGTTATAAACATGGATTCATTGGAGTACTCATGCATAATTCAGATAGAGATATCCAGAAATTATAAAGTACAAGGGTTAACTGAGATTCCTGGAAAAAAAACAAGGCCTTAGAGATCATAATCAGAAAAGTGACAGTTTAAGGCAACAATTTACCAATGAGATTATGTATAATTATATGAGAATTGAACAGAAAACCCTAAGGACACAGCAAGGAAAACATTTGTACAAAAGGAACTGAGAAAAAAAAAATATGAAGAAAGAGAAATCCTTGAAAGACAGGTATCAAAAAGTAAAGAGAGAAGGTACTTTCAAGAAGAGTCATTATAAACAGCACCAAGTCTATGAAGATTAGAGCAAGCTAAGACCAACTTTATAGACATTAGTCTATTTTGTCATTAATAACTTTCAGCTTATACTCAATAAAGATATATTAGGAAAGAATTTCCTGAATAGTGAAACACTAAATGTAAATAGTACAAAATACATACAAATATGTTCACATATGAAAAAAACACTCATTCAAAATATAAAAAATTAAAAATTCAACTGTGTCACCTTATTTAAGGGGCATATACAACTATAATAAAAATCATAAAATTTTAATGTAAAAGTAAAAAATGTTTTAACAAATTAAATTGTTTATTTTCATCTGAGGAAAAAACTAATGTACTAAAAAGAAAATTATATTCCAAGTTGAATACAGAATTTTTCCTTAATATTTATTATGTGCCCATCATATGCTAAGTATTACATTACTTGAAAGGCAAAGTCAAAAAAATTTAATGATCTAATAAGAAAATGTGTTAATATACTTGATATAGAAAAAGCAGGAAAGAAAACTATTGTGCACAAGTCACAATAGAACACATGTTCCACTGAACTCAAAACATTGGTCAAGATGGATGCCTAGAAGCAGCTAGTGTGTGTGTCTCTAATGAAGAGGAACCAAAGAGGCAAGTAAATACAACACCTTCAAATGAAACATCCAGATACTCACATTGGAACTAATCAAGGAAACAACCTGACCCACAAAGAACAAAGAAAGCAAGACAGAACAACGGCCCACCAGGGGGCAACACCCAGCCAGAGGAACCTCGCTCTTCCAGGGAAGTGGTGGGTAAGTGAATGCAGCCCTGGGAAACCATGCTTCTCCCATGCATCTTTGCAACCCTCAAGTCAGGAGATCTCCTTATGATCCCACTTCACCTGGGTCTTCATTCTGATAGACAGACCTATGTGGAGTCTTGGCAAAGCAGCAGCTCACATATGGATGGAAACCCTGGAAACTTAGGAACTCCAGCTTTCCAGCAAAAGTAGTTGCAGCTCTGTCAAAGTGGGAGGTTAGACTCCCATTTATGCCCCAGAAAAGAAACTGAATCCAGGGTACTGAGCAGCAACAGCCTGCAGGCCCCACTTCCATAGCACCTCGCAAGGTGAGACCCACTGGCTTTATATTCCAGCCAGCCACCTGTATTGGCACTGTACTTCCCTAAAAAGGAGCTCCCAGTGGAAGGGATGGGCCACCATTTTTGCTGTTTGGCCCTTCTGGCTGTGTCTCCAGTCAGTGCCTGGACACTGCCCATGTGCTTCAGGGCCATCCTGACCATTTAGACTCTTTCCTGTAGGCTAGGGGGTGCTCCAGTGTCCTCTCCCTCTGCTCCTGATTTTAGAAACTAGGATATAGGATTGGACCATATTCCCATTGCAGTTCAAGGGTTTCTTTCATACAAGGCAGATCCGAGGCACTGGCTAAACTCAGGAGGTGAATCAGTGCCTGGCAGATTTGGGTCTGTAGGCTGGCACAGTACTTGAATTCCAAAAAGTCTGTGGTGTCTTCGCTCTTCTGTAAGGCAGTGACCAATGCGTTCCAGATCTGAGCATACTGGTCAACAGACCCATACTGCTCTCTCTTGCCCGGGACGGAAAGGGCAGCGGCAGATCTGATGCGCACATTGAAGTTCTTGCATGATGTCACGACTGATGTCAGGGCGTTGTAGGCCTGGGAGGTCCATGGGACTGTCCCTAATAGAAGGGCAAGATTTTTTAATACATTTCCCCTTGCATAACAAGCATTCCATCTGACTTTCATGGCAGCTTCTGTTAGAACAGTGGAAATTAGGACCTGGATAGACTCCTTAATGATTTCTGCAAATGTGTGTTTTTCTATATGAGAGGGCTGCAGAAAATGAAGCAAATTTCCAAGGGCCCGGACAGCATTGCTTTTTACCTTGTCTTTATCCGTGGATGCTTCTATAGCTGATCGTAATATTTTCAAGAGCAGGAGACCAGAGAACTATTCCTGGAAACTTGGGTCTGGTATTTCCATGTTGACAATCAAAGTGTCTGTCAGGTTGCCCAGGGACCAGTTGCTTTAGCCCAAACATTCAAAGACTTGTCTTCAAGTGACATCAAGATTGCGTTTGCTGTGTCTGCAACAAATATGACTGGTTGCTTCTATCAGAGCAGCAAAACCCAATTCCAAAAAAAAAAAAAAAAAAAAGAATTCCTACATGTGTGAGCAAGTTTGTCCTTTTTAACTAACAAGAGCAAACTCATTTTATCATTGTAGTTGAAAAATAAAGGTCTGCCTATACTTAACTCAAATTAGACCCTAAATTAAATGTGTGCCAGAAAAGAACTAGAATAATTTTTACACTAATGTATAAATTATATTTTCGATTTTTAATTTCAAAAGTAACAGTCTAAAATTCTACATCCACTCAGCATATAATAATAGAGACTAGATACACTCTCCCACTTGGAAAAAAAAAGAAGAGGAATAAAATATGAAAAAAACGGTTTTGAAGACATTGTACATCTGTCAGTAATCCCTATGAGAGTAGAAACAAATGGGATGAGCTAAGTCCAGTCCTAACATTCCTATTTGGATTTCCTTTACTTCTTTCTCTTGCCTGATTGCCTTGGCCAGAACTTCCAATACTATGTTGAATAGGAGTGGTGAGAGTGGGAATTCTTGTTATGTGACAGTTTTCAAGGGGAATGTTTCCAGTTTTTGACCATTCAGTATGATGTTGGCCATAAATTTGTTGTACGTGGCTCTTTTAATTTTGAGCCATGTTTCTTCAATATCTACTTCATTAAGAGTTTTTAACAGGAAAGGATGTTGAATTTCATCAAAAGCCTTATCTGCATCAATTGATGTAATTCTCTGTTTTTTTGTCGTTATTTCTGTTTATGTGATGAATCACATTTATTTATTTGTGTATGTTGAATGAACCTTGCATCTTGGGGATGAAACCTATTTATTCATGGAGATTAGTTTTCTGATATGCTGCTGGTTAGAGTTTGCCAGTATTTTTTTGAGAATTTTTGCATGGATGTTCATCAAGGTTACTGGCCTGAAGTTTTCTCTTTTGTTTTATCCCTGCCAGGTTTCAGTGTCAGGATGATGCTGGCCTCATACAAAGAGTTAGGGAAGAGTCCCACTTTTTTTTTTTTTTCAATTTTGTGAAATAGTTTTGGTAGGAATGGTCCCAGCTCTTTATACATCTAATAGAATTTACTTGTGAATCCATATGGTCCTGGACTTTTTTTGGTTGGTAAGCTATTTATTATTGTCTCAGTTTCAGAACTTGTTATTAATCTGTTCAGGTATACTATTTCTTTCTTGTTCGGTCTTAGGAGAGTGTATGTGTCCAGGAATTTATCTATTTATTATAGATTTTCTAGTTTATGTACACAGAGGTGTTTATAATATTCTCTGATGCTTGTTTGTATTTCTGTAGGGTCAGTGGTAACAACACTCTTATCATTCCTAATTGTATTTATTTGACTCTTCTGTTTTTTTCTTCCTTATTAGTCTAGCTGGCAATCTATCTATTTTACTTTTTTTTTTTTTTTAAGAAAAACAGCTCCTGTATTCACTGATCTTTTTACTGAGTTTTTGTGCCTTATGTTTTTTTCAGTTCAGCTCTGATTTTAGTTATTTTTTGTCTTCTTTTCCACTTGGTCTATTCTGCTATTAATACTTGCAATTACATTATGAAATTCTTGTAGTGTGTTTTTCAGTTCTCTCAGGTTAGTTGCATTCTTCTTATATTTAAATTACTTTGTCAGCTACTTTGTCAGTTACTTTGTCAGCTCCTGTGATGTTTAATCATGGTTTTTCGTTCCCTTGTATTGGGTTACAACATGCTCCTTTAGCTCATTGAAGTTCATTTTTGTCCACATTTTGAATTCTGCTCCTGTCATTACAGCCATCTTAGCCTCAGCCCAGTTCCAAATCCTTGCAGGGTAGCTGACGTGGTCATCTGAGGAAAGAGTACACTCTGGTTTTTTGAATTTTTAACATTGTTGCATGGTTTTTTTTCCTAATTTTCTTGGGCTTATCTACCCTCAAACTTTGGGGTTGTTGACCTTTAGTTTAGTGGGGTTTTTTTTGTTTTGTTTTTTTTGCCTGGCTATTGTAGGGCTGTTGCAGTGTGCTGGGAATCACTACAGACCATTGTTGCCTTGGATTTTCCAGTACCTGGAGGTATCACCAGTGAAGTCTGTGAAACAACAAAGGTAGCACCCTGCTCCATCCTTTGGGAGCTCATTCCAGGGGGGCTGGACCTGTTGCTGAACGGGACACACCTGTAGGAGGTAGATGGAGACCCCAATTGGGAGGTCTCAGCCCCAAAGCTTCTTAAACTGATAAGCAACTTCAGCAATGTCTCAGTATACAAAATCGATGTGCAAAAATTACCAGCATTTCTATACACCGATAACAGTCGTGAGCCAAATCATGAATGAATTCTCATTCACAATTGCCACAAAAATAATAAAATACCTATGAATACAGCTAACAAGGGTTGTGTAGAATCTCTGCAAGGAGTGCTACAAAATACACCTAAAGGAAATCAGAGACAACAGAAACAAATGGAAAAACATTCTATGCTTATGGATAAGAAGAATCAATATTGCTAAAATGGCCATATGGCCCAAAGAAATTTACAAATTTAATACTATTCCTATCAGACTACCAATGACATTCTTCACAGAACTAGAAAAACTTATTCTAAAATTCATACAAAGTCAAAAAAGAGCCTGATTAACCAAGACAATCCTACAAAAAAAAAAATCATAGCTGGAAGCATCATGTTGTCTGACTTCAAACTATACTACAGGGCTACAGTAACCAAAACAGCATGCTACTGGTAGAAGAAAAACACCAGTGGCCCCATTCTGTAATCCCAGCACTTTGGGAGGCTGAGGTGGGTGGATCACAAGGTCAAGAGATTGAGACCATCTTGGTCAACATGGTGAAACCCCATCTCTACTAAAAATACAAAAAAATTAGCTGGGCATGGTGGTGCGTGCCTGTAATCCCAGCTACTCAGGAGGCTGAGGCAGGAGAATTGCTTGAACCCAGGAGGCGGAGATTGCAGTGAGCCGAGATCATGCCATTGCACTCCAGCCTTGGTAACAAGAGCGAAACTCCATCTCAAAAAAAAAAAAAAAAAAAAAAAAAAAAGAAAAGGAAAGAAAAGAAAAGAAAAGAAAAACACACAGACCAATAAAACAGAATGGAAATCTCAGAAACTAGACAGCACACCTACAACTATCTAATCTTCATCAAATACGACAAAAACAAGCAATGGGGAAAGGATTCTCACTTCACTTCAATAAATGGTGCTGGGATAACTGGCTAGCCATATGCAGAAAATGGACCCCTTTCTTACACCATATACAAACATTAACTAAAGATGGATTAAAGACTTAAATGTAAATCCCTAAAGTGTACAAATCTTGGAAGACAACATAGACAACACCATTCATGACATAGAAATTGGAAAATATTTCACGGTGAAGATGCCAAAAGCAATTGCAACAAAGCAAAAATTGGCAAATGGGATCTAATTAAACTAAAGAGCACTGCACAACAAAAGATACTATTGAGAGACTAAGAAGTCAAACTACAGAATGGAAGAAACGTTTTGCAAACCATGCATCTGACAAAGTTTTAATATCCAGCATCTATAAGAAATGTAAACAAATTTACAAGTAAAATACAAACAACTCCATTAAAAAGTGGGCAAAGACCATGAACGGACACTTCTAAAAAAAAGACATACATGGGTCCAACAATCAAATGATAAAGAGCTCAATGTCACTGATCATTGAGAAATACAGATCAAAACTGCAATGAAATACCATCTCACATCAGTCAGAATGGTTATCATTAAAAAGTCAAAAAGTAACAGTTGCTAGTTAGGTTGTGGAGAAAAAGGAATCTTTATAAATCATTGGTGGGAGTATAAATTAGTTCAATCATTGTGGAAGAGAGTGTAAAGTTTCCACAAAGACCTGAAGACAAAATAATCATTCAACCCAGCAAATCTCATTACTGGGTATGTATCCAAAGGAACATAATCATTCAATTATAAAGACTCACACATGCATGCATGTGTTTATTGCAGCACTATTCACAATAGCAAAGACATGGAATCAACTTAAATGCCCATCAATGATAGACTGGATAAAGATGTGGTACATATATATCATGCAATACTAGGCATTGATAAACAGATCATGTTCTTTTTAGGGGCATGGATTGAGCTGGAGGCTATTATCCTTAGCAAACTAATGCAGGAACAGTAAAACAAATATGGCATGTTGTCACATGTAAGTGGGAGCTAAATGATAACACATGGACACATAGCGAGAAACAACACACACTGGTGCCTACTGAAGTGTGGAGGGTGGGAGCGGGGAGATCAGAAAAAAACACAAATGAATACTTGGCTTAATACCTGGGTGGTGAAATAATCTGTATGAACAAACCCCCATGACAATGTTTACCTATGTAACAAACATGTAAATTCTGAACATGTACCCCTAAACTTAAAATAAAAGTTAAAAAAAAGGATTACCAGTATTTTAAAGAAGTAAATAAGCACGATTCATAAGGACCAGAATAATCCATTGGAACTGATTCAGAAATGAAACAAATGTTAGAATTAGCAGACAATAACATAAAAACAGTTATTATTACAATATGCCATGTATTCAAAATGTTAAGTAGAGGCCTGCATATTCTATTTTTTAAAATGACCCAAATTTATCTTCTAAATAAAAAGTGCATAAAATTAGTGACACATTAGATACTCCAGAAGGAAAGAATAGTAAACTTTTAGACATATCAATAAAAACTATCTAAAATGAAAGTTAAATAAGAATGAAAATTAAGAACATCATGAATTAAACAACAACTTCAAATAAATTAATATGCATGTAACTGTAGAGTTAAAAGAAGAGAAAGATGAAGTGCAGATGAACAATAAGTATACAGCACTAAGAGATAAAATGTACATTTCAATATTCAATATATTAAATGTTGGAATATGGGAAGAGAAAGGTGGGGGGCAAAAAGAGAGGGATACCAAAGGGAAGTAGAGAGAAAAGAAAGAGAAAGGGGGTAAAAGGACTATATATGAAAGATAACTTCTTATTAAATACTCTTTTTTTAAATTCTACATCAAGGGTCTTCACCAGTAAATTTTATCAAGCATTAAAAAAGCTTCTATATTGGCAATCTCTCAGAGAATCACACACAAAAAGGAAAAACACCTATCAACGTGTGTGTGTGTGTGTGTGTGTGTGTGTATGTGTGTTTAGTTAGGCATACCTAGACAAGGACAATTTTTAAATTCTATTTTAAGTTCTGGGGTACATGTGCAGATCATGCAGGATTGTTGCATAGGTATACACATGCCATGATGGTTTGCTGCATCCATCTCCCTGTCATCTACATTAGGTATTTCTCCTAATGTTTTCCCTCCCCAATCCCTCCACCCTCTGCTATCCCTCCTCTAGCTCTCCCACCCCACAACATGCCCCAGTGTGTCCATGTGTTCTCATTGTTCAACACCCATTTATGAGTGAGAACATATGGTGTTTGGTTGTCTGTTCTTGTGTCAGTTTGCTGAGAATGATGGTTTCTAGCTTCATCCATGTCCTGGTAAAGGGCATGAACCCATCTTTTCTTATAACTGCATAGTATTCCATAGTGTATATATGCCACATTTTCCTTGTATCACTGCTGGGCAATTGGGCTGATTCCAAATCTTTGCTATTGTAAACAGTGCCTCAATGAACATACGTGTAAATGTGTCTTTATATTAGAACAATTTATAATTACTTGGGTGATTACAGCAACCCAGTAATGGGGTTGCTGGGTCAAATGGTATTTCTATTTCGAGAACCTTGAGGAATAATGACACTGTCTTCCACAATGGTCAAACTAATTTACACTCTCACCACCAACAGTATAAAAGCATTCTTATTTCTCCACATCATCTCCAGCATCTGTTGTCTCCAGATTTTTTAATGATTGCCATTCTAATGGGCATGGTTTCTCAAAGTGGTTTTGATTTGCATTTCTCTAGTGACCAGTGATGATGAGCATTTTTTGATATGTTTGTTGGCTGCATAAATATCTTCTTTTGAGGAGTGTCTGTTCATATCCTTTGTCCACTTTTTTGATAGGGTTGTTTGTTTCTGTTGATTGCCAGTTCATTCATTTCTTTTGCTGTGCAGAAACACTTAAGTTTAATTAGATCCCATTTGTCTATTTTTGGCTTTTGTTGCCATTGCTTTTGGTGTTTTAGTCATGAAGTCCTTGTCCACGCCTATGTCCTGAATGGTTTTGCCTAAGTTTTCTTCCAGAGTTTTTATGGTGTTATACCTCATGTTTAAATCTTTAACCCAACTAGAGTTAATTTTTGTTTAAGGTATGAGGGAGGGGTCCAGTTTCAGCTTTCTGCATATGGCTAACCAGTTTTCCCAGCACCATTTATTAAATAGGGAATCCTTATCACATTGCTTGTTTTTGTCAATTTTGTCAAAGATCAGATGGTTGCAAATACGTGGCATTACTTCCAAGGCCTGTTCCATTGTTCTGTATCCCTGTTTTGGTAGCAGTACCATGTTGTTTTGATTACTGTAGCCTAGGTTGAAATCCCATAATGTGATGCCTCCAGCTTTTTTTTTTTTCCCCTTAGGATTGTCTTGGCTATGTGGGCTCATTTTGGTGCCATACAAATTTTAAGGTGTTTTTTTCCAATTCTTTGAAGAAGGTCAATGATAACTTGTTGGGGATAGCATTAAATCTATAAATTGCTTTGAGCAGTGTAGCCATTTTCACAATATTGATTTTTCCTAACCTTAAGCATGGGATTTTTTCCATTTTTTTCATTACATAAAAGAAAAAAAACCCATAAACTAATCTCTTTCATGTTTAAATTTAGAGCTTGAAAGCAATTTTAGAAAACTTAAATAAATGAAAGAAAATGTCTTGTTCATGGATGGGAAAACTCAATATTGTAAAGATACCAATTTCACCCAAAAATGATCTATACAGTCAATGTAGTCTTATTTCAAATGCCAAGGCAATTTATTGAAAATATACAAACTAAACATAAAATTTATGAGTGTATAAGACCAAATTAGCCAACATAATATTGAAGAAGAGTATAAGAGAAGATGCTCCATTATATATTGAAACTTACTGTAAAAGTACAGCAATAAAAACATTGCTGTATTTCTGCAAGGATAGTCAAATAGACTGGGGGAGTTGAGCTCCTACACTGATATAAATCTACTTTGACAAATCTTGCCTTTTACACTCATAAATCTTTAAGGCTGCGACACATTTTCTTAGAACAGAAGGGGAGAAAAAGCATCAGGATTATTTGATTCAGGTGTAACTAATTTTATAAGAAATAGAACTGGAAAATTTAGCTGAATTGATATAAAAACAATTCAAAACAGAAGAATATCAACAAAAAGTTCTATTCCCAGGCTGTTAATATGAGTTTTGGTGGAAACGAGATGACTTAAAAGGGAAATTAAAATATTGTCAGTGAATGAATTAAGGTCAGATTTTTCTGGTTGTTGAAAGCCATCTTATGCTTCAATGGCGACTTTAGTTGACTTATCCCGTGGAGAAGTAAACTGCTTATAACCACTGCTTTTCTACAGGCCATGAAATATGTACTCACTATCATGAAGAAGGCCATGTCATGAAGAAATAACAGAAGGCTGACAAATTCTTGCCAGCATGAATTCTTAGAATAGACCATTTGGGAGAGTCACATTGCTAATATTAGATAATATTGATTTTAAAAGGATAATCTGAGTTGGCAAAAGACCAAAAATGGCTGCAAGCTTTTGTGTGAGGACCATTGTGGAAAGTATGAAATCTAATAAATGTGTTGCACTAGGTAAAAAGTGTATCACTCTATTCCAAAGACAGGAAACTTCCCTGCTCTATCTCTATCAACTAGAATCCAGTTTACGAATAAGTATAACAAATGCTGGCAATCCTTAGTTGGCCACATTAAAGTAAAGAAACAGATATAAATTAATACTGTTGACACAGACCATGACAAATGCTGTGATACAGCCAGCTCCCTGCTACCTCACCAATCCTGGGATTCTTGTGTAACCTTACTAATAAGTGCCAAGAAAACATTTAAGAGGCAGTGATGGATTTACTAGTTTATTTACTCTGCATGTAATTGACTGATGGAAAACAGTTTTGTGCTATTCAAAGGAAAAGTCGCCCTAAATGAAAAATGACAAAAAAAAAATGGGGAGGAGGGTGTTGTGATTACTATTCAGCCAGGTAGAGATGTCAGAAAGCTACTGAAAAAAAATAAAAGGAAAATAAATTTGATTGCACATAAAAAGAACATGATCAAAACTTAAAGATAGAGTATCTTTGAACTTCAGCTAGGACACTAGTAATTCTTAAAGTAAACCACGCTCAAAGTGACTCAATTCATTCTATATAGCCAAGTTTGTATGAAATTACATTCTATTTTAAGAGTGGTGATTTAGAACAAAAAGTACTTGATTGTGGTGTCAATTTACTTCCTCAGATAATAAACCATCATGTAAAATTTATTAGCAGAAGGGCTGAGATCTACTCACTCAACACCTAGCAGGGGACCCAAGCTCTTTCACAGTTCCATGAGCAAGATGGTCTTTGGGTTTTTTGTAAAGTTTTTGGGATTCCTAGCAGTCAGTGATTCCCACAAGAAGGAGAGTACTTTCACAGGTCCAGTTTTGAAACCTAGAGCGCATATATGGTACTTAGGTTACAACTAAACTATTGATAGGAAAAATATGGATAATAGATTTCAAGATTCTGTTTCTGTTAGTGGAATGTGGAATTGGAATTGATATTATGCGTGGAAGAGATGGTGTCTCATTTTAATTGGACATGCTGAATGGGAACCTTGTGTTGTTCAAGCAGTCTTCTATAGGAAAATGATGCAACAGAGAATTCCCAAAGTACAAGAAACTATTGTTCTATTAAGAATGTGATGAAGTGGAAGCTTTAAATCTCTCTGACTCATGGAATATGACAGTAGCCATTTTAGGACATAAGAAGGTTGTTCTCCTTTCTTACACCATAAGCAAAATATTAAAGACTACACAAGAAGGGCAACAGGCTAAAGGTGATTAATATGCCATACCATAACAGATTTGTCTTATGCCTTCTTTACCATACCTATTTAGAATCTAATCTGACACTATTTGAATTTCTGTGAAGTGGCTTTTTTTGGGTACATAGCCTTGATTTTTCTTCCTGGATATTTAACTTCACTGCCATTCGTCATTATTTAGTGTAGTCATGTCTGAGTTTGATAACACTCAGTACATTGGCTCATTGCATTGATGATACTGTGAGAATTGCCTTCTGGGAAAAAGGCAGGCAGGAGAATTTAAGTCACCCATATGACAAGTAGAGGCTGACTAGTGAACACAACTGAACTGTAAACCTGTCTAGTGTGTTACATTTTGAAAGATTATATTGCCAGGAGGAATCAAAGATATCCCTCAAGCTATGAGAAACAAATTATTTTATTAACTGATCCTGACACTAAACAGGAAACACAAATACAGGTGGAACTTTTGGGTTTTTGTGAAATCAGAATCTGTCCTTAAGAGTTATGTTAGTCTCAATTCACAAAGAACCAGGAAAAAAAACCACTGAATTTGAAGGGAGCCCAGAGCAAAAACAAGCACTAAAAGACCCACTTGAAACTCATGACCTGATGGCCAGTTGATTTCAGTAGTATATGCAACTAGAAACGTGCTGACTGGAGCCTTTGACAGAAATGGGATATTGTATTTAGTAAAAATCTTTGGGGATTATGACTGAAAAGTTGCATGCTGCAGAGCCACTTTTTAGACCTTTTGAAAAACAATTGGCAGCTTGTTACTGGGGACATTGGTGAAAGTGATCCCTAGTGAATGACAGTGCATAATATTGTGTCATTATGTGCTGGGACCAGAAATACCTTTCAAGTAGTATGTAATGTCAGAAAAGAATAGAGAAGCAGCTTAGCAGAGCTTAGCAGAGCTCGCTGACAAAATAAAAATTTTGTATTCAACAGCGTGTGACAAGGAGAAATTGGTAGATGTAAATTATGTATATATGCAGTTTACTTTTCTTCCAAGGCCAATTACAGGGCCCTGTGGCTTTTCCTACCTCTTTACATCCTTACTACGTATTGCTATATGCTCTGATGCCAAAAATAGTTTTCTTGGTTCAGTGATTGGAATTCTGAATTCAGTGGTTACATTGCAATTAGAAATTGGTCACAATACATCCTACAGATGGTAAAGTGTTGATGAAGAAGGAAAGAACAAATAATAGGAAGAACTGAAATCTGTTTATTTGGGGATATACAGCAGAAAGAATAAGGCTTGGACCTGAGAAAATATTTGAATATTTATACTTTTGTGCCAAAGTTGATGTCATTTTAGTATGCTTCTAGATTATTAAACAATAAGTACAATCCTCCTCTCCACATAGAACACTTAATTTTGGAACTTTTTATGTGATTTTAGAGGAGGAAGAATTAAGGTAAAGCAAATAGGTGCCCACTACAAGTGCCAGCTGATGACTCACATGGGGAAAGCAATACTGGAACAGATGCCTCTGTCAGAGCTCTAAAGCTAGCTACCTGGGTTCATGAAATGAGTTGGTCTGGGAATGCCTGTTCATGCACAGTTGGGCCAAAGAGAACACATTTCCTTCATATCCAACTGAGCAAATAATGTGGGAAGAACCTCTACTCAATACAAATTGGAGAAACTTCAAGTAATCTTTAATACTTTAAGATGGATGTAGGCAGAATTACTGAGCTGCCACTGGACTTGTATAAGTAGCATTGAGGGGGCTACAAATGGCTATTGACTGAAACTGACACTCTTTTATTCTAGCCTTTGCTTATTCTGAAAAAGAAGCAACTGCATAGAAGACAATAAAAATTTGGAAAAAGCAAATAATTCATCATTTTGGTTCACATGGTTCTATTTCCTCTGATAAAGATTCACATTGCTGCTAATATTCAAAAATGGGTAGGAATAATAATATTAATATTATAATAATGTTTTATGTCTGTATTACATGCTACATAATCCTTGGAGCAGCATTCTTACTGGAAATTAGAATCAGTGATTAAAATAGTTAAAACTCAGGATAAAAATGTTGTGTTGATACGGCTGTGGAGCATTATAATCTCTCAAATATCATTGAGGGGTTGTAAAAATGAGCAACCAGTTAAAAAAATATACTTCTAAATTTTAACTAAATTTAAATATAGACATTTTCTCTGACCTAACAATTTAATTCCAACAGAAGTACATGCATACATACATAATCTGACATATTTGGAAGGATCACCACATTATTCATAATAGCTCAAAACTGGAAAAAATGGGGATTTCTATTAAGAGTAAAATGGATAAAGAAATTGGGTTATCCCAGCACTTTGGGAGTCCAAGGCAGGTGGATCATGAGGTCAAGAGATCAAGACCATCCTGATCAATATGGTGAAACCCCGTCTCTACTAAAAATACAAAAAATTAGCTGAGCGTGGTGGTGCGTGCCTGTAATTGCCTGAACCCAGGAGGCAGAGGTTGTGGTGAGCTGAGATTGCGCCATTGCACTCCAGCCTGGGTAACAAGAGCGAAACTCCATCTCAAAAAAAAAAAAAAAGAAAGAAATTGGGTTGTCCATACAATTAAATACAAATAAAGCACTGAACAACAAACTGCCACCCATCAGGACAAAATGGATAAATCTCACAAGCATGAAATTGAGTGAAAGAAGCCAGAAAACAAAGTAATATATACAGTATATTTTTTTCATTGAAATAAAATTTAGAAAAAGACAAAGCAAATCTATGCTGTTTTAATTCAGGATGACATTTAATTTGAGATTGACTCAGAAGTAATTGGGAGAAGGCATGATGAGCATCTAAATCTTACTATTTTATTTCTCACTCAATTTTAGCTGATAAGTGGCAGATTCAAGATTTAGACTAAGGTCGACTAATTCTAAAATCTACCTGTGATTCACTACACGACAGTGCTTCCACAAAATTAATACTTTTTCTTCTATCATTAAATTAGTCAATCTTGTGTTTCAAAATTGCCAAATATCCACAATACAAGTCATCTAATCTAAGATTTTCAATACTTTAGAGTATCTATGCATTTATACTGGTGGTTGGCCATGTACATCTCCTGGCAGCCTCTCTGCACATGACTAAATAGATCTTCTGAACATCACTGCAATCTTAGAAGTAAGTACCAGGCTGAACTTTTGCAACTCCACATTTTTTAAAATGTTGCAAAAAAATCTGTCCTGATTGAATTTTCTTGTCAGCCTTCATCCTACAGTGAATAATAAGTCACTATTTTCTATTATGTCCTTCACCTGTTATTGGTCTTCTTTTTCTCTTTCTAAATCTATTTTCTTTCTTTTTTTTCTTTTTTTGACATTAATGTACTAACTTTATTTCATCTATAAAAATGTAGCTAGCAATAAAAACATTTTGAAAAAAATAAAACATTTTAAACGTTACATTAGAATCTACAAAGCTCTTTTAATTTTATAAAACATTTTATTTTATTGTAATTTAGGTTCTGGGGTACATGTGCAGATCATGCAGGATTGTTGCATAGGTACATACATGGCCAGGTTGTTTGCTGCCTTCATTCCCCATCACCTATATCTAGTATATCTCCCCTCATTATCCCTCCCCACCCTACCCATCCAGCTGTCCCTCCCCTAGTCCTCCTCAACTGACCACTGTATATGATGCTCCCCTCCCTGTGTCCATGGGTTCTAATTGTTCAACACCTGCCTATGAGTGATAACATACAGTGCTTGGTTTTCTGTCCTTATGTCAGTTTGCTGAGAATGATCATTTCTAGATTTATCCATGTCCCTGTGAAGGACACTAACTCATCATTTTTTATGGCTGCATAGTATTCCATGGTGTATATGTGCCACATTTTCTTTATCCAGTCTATCAGGGTTGGTTCCAGGTCTTTGCTATTTTAAACAGTACCACAATGAACATACGTGTGCATGTGTCTTTATAATAGAACAATTTATAATTCTTTGGGTATATACCCAGTAATGGAATTGCTGGATCAAATGGTATTTCTGTTTCTAGGTCCTTGAGGAATTACCACACTGTCTTTCAGAATGGTTGAACTAATTTACACTCCCACCAACAGTATAAACTGTTCCTACTTCTCCACATCATCTCCAGCATCTGTTGTCTCCAGATTTTTTTTTTAAGGTGGAGTTTCGCTGTTGTTACCCAGACTGGAGTGCAATGGCATGATCTTGGCTCCCTGCAACTTCTGCCTTCTGGATTCAAGCAATTCGCCTGCCTCAACCTCCCGAGTAGCTGGGACTACAGGCACGCACCACCATGCCCAGCTAATTTTTGTATTTTTAGTAGAGATGGAGTTTCACCTTGTTGACCAGGATGGTCTCGATGTGTTGACCTCGTGATCCACCTGCTTCGGCCTCCCAAAGAGCTGAGATTATAGGTGTGAGCCACCATGCCCAGACAGATTTTTTAATGATCACCATTCTAACTGGTGTGAGATGGTATCTCAATGTAGTTTTGATTTGCATTTCTCTAATGACCAGTGATATGAGGATTTTTTCATGTTTGTGGGCCTCATCAATGTCTTTTTTTGTAAAGTGTCTATTCATATCCTTCACCCACTTTTGAATGGGTTTGCTTTTTTTTTTTTTTTTTTCTTGTACATCTGTTTAAGTTCTTTGTAGATTCTGGATATTAGCCCTTTGTCAGATGCATAGATTGCAAAAATTTTTTCCCATTCTGTTGGTTGCTGGTTCACTCTAATGATTGTTTCCTTTGCTGTACAGAAGCTCTGGAATTTAATTCGATCAGATTTATCTATTTTGATTTTTGTTGCCATTGCTTTTGGTGTTTTAGCCATGAAGTCCTTACCTATGCCTATGTCCTCAATGGTTTTGCTTAGGTTTTTGTTTAGGGTTTTTATGGTGTTAGGTCTTTTGTTTAAATCTTTAATCCATCTGGAGTTAATTTTAGTGTAAGGTGTCAGGAAGGGGTCCAGTTTCTGATTTCTGCCTATGGCTTGCCAGTTTTCCCAGCATCATTTATTAAACATGGAGTCCTTTCCCCATTGATTGTTTTTCTCAGGTTTTTAAAAGATCAGATGATTGTAGATGTGTGGTGTTGTTTCTGAGGCCTCTGTTCTGTTCCCTTGGTCTATGTCTCTGTTTTGGTACCAGTACCATGCTGTTTTGATTACTGTGGCCTTGTAGTATAGTTTGAAGTCAGGCAGCATGATGCTTCTGGCTTTGTTCTTTTTGCTTAGGATTGTTTTGGCTATGCAGGCTCTTTTGCTTCCAAATGAAGTTTGAAGTGTTTTTTTCCAGGTCTGTGAAGAAGGTCATTGGTAGCTCAATGGGGATAGCATTGAATCTATAAATTACTTTGGGCAGTATGGTCATTTTCATGATGTTGATTCTTCCCAACCATGAGCATAGGATGTTTTTCCATCCGTTTGTGTCCTCTCTTATTTGACTCAGCAGTGGTGTGTAGTTCTTGAAGAGATCCTTTACATCCTCTGTTAGTTGTATTTCTAGGTATTTTATTCTCTTTGTAGCAATTGTGAATGGGAGTTCACTTTCGATTTGGCTCTCTGTCTGTTATTGGTATATAGAAATGCTTGTGATTTCTGCACATTAATTTTGTATCCTGAGCCTTTGCTGAAGTTCCTTATCAGTTTCTGGAGATTTTGGGCTGAGATGATGTGTTCTTCTAAATATATAATCATGTCATTTGTAAATAGAGACAATTTGACTTCCTCTCTTCTTATTCGAATACCTTTATTTCTTTCTCTTGCCTGATTGCCCTGTCTAGAACTTCCAATACTATATTGAATAGGAGTGGTGAGAGAGGGCATCCTTGTCTTGTGACAGATTTCAAAGGGAATGCTTACAGTTTTTGCCTGGTCAGTATGATATTGGCTGTGGGTTTGTTGTAAATAGCTTTTATTATTTTGTGATACATACCATTGATGCCTAGTTTATTGAGGGTTTTTAGCAAAAAGTGCTGTTGAATTTTGTTCAAGGCCTTTTCTGCATCTATTGAGATAATCATGTAGTTTTTGTCTTTGGTTCTGTTATGTGAAGGATTACATTTATAGACTTGCATATGTTGAACCAGGCTTGCATCCCCAGGATGAAGACTACTTGATCATGATGAATAGGCTTTTTGATTTGCTGTTCATTCTGTTTGCAAGTATTTTATTGAAGATATTTTCATCAATGTTCATCATGTATATTGGCCTGAAGTTTTCTTTTTTAGTTGTGTCTCTGCCCAGTTTTGGTGTTAGGATGATGTTGGTCTCATCAACTGAGTTGGGGAGGACTCCTTCTTTTTGTATTGTTTGGAATAGTTTCAGAAGAAATGGTACCAGCACCTCTTTATAAGTCTGGTAGAATTTAGCTGTAAACCCTTCCAGACCTCAGCTTTTTAAATTTGTAGGCTATTAATTACTGCCTCAACTTCAGCCCTTGTTATTTGTCTATTCAGGGATTCAACTTCTTCCTGGTTTAGTCTTGGGAGAGTGCAAGTGTCTGGGAATATATCTACTTATTCCAAATTTACTGGTTTATATGAATAGAGTTGTTTGTAGTAATCTCTGATGGTAGTTTGTATTTCTGTGGAATTGGTGATGTCCCTTAATCATTTGTTATTGCATCTATTTGATTCTTCTGTCTTTTCTTTTTTATTAGTCTGGCTAGTAGTCTATCTATTTTGTTGATCTTTTCAAAAAACCAGCTCCTGGATTTGTTGATTTTTTTGAAGCATTTTTTTTTTTGTGTATCTTTTTCTGCCAGTTCTGCTCTGATCTTATTTATTTCTGTCTTCTGGTAGCTTTTGAGTTTTTTTTTTTTTTTTCGATTTTTCTCCTCTAACTCTTTCAATTTTGGTGATAGGGTGTTGATCTTAGACCTTTCCTCACTCCTCATGTGGGCATTTATTGCTATGAAATTTCCTCTAGACACTGCTTTGAATGTGTCCCAGAGATTCTGGTATGTTGTATCTTCATTCTCATTGTTTTCAAAGAACATCTTTATTTCTGCCTTCATTTCATTGTTTATCCAGTCTACATTCAGGAGCCAGTTGTTCATGTTCCATGAAGTTGTGTGGTTTTGAGTTAGTTTCTTAATCCTGAGTTCTAGTTTGATTGCACTGTTGTCTGAAAGGCTATTTGTTATGATTTCTGTTCTTTTGCATTTGCTGAGTGACTTACTTCCAATTATATGGTTGATCTTAGAGTAAGTGCGATGTGGTGCTGAGAAGAATGTATCTTTTGTGGATTTGGGGTTAAAAGTTCTGTAAATGTCTACTAAGTTTGCTTGGTCCAGATCTGCATTCAAGTCCTGGATTTCCTTGTTTATTTTCTGTCTCATTGATTTGTCTAATATTGATAGTGGAGTGTTAACGTCTCCCACTATTATTGTGTGGGAATCTAAGTCTCTTTGTAGGTCATTAAGGACTTGCATTATGTATCTAGGTTCTCCTGTATTGGGTTTGTATATATTTAGGATTGTTAGATCTTCTTGTTGTATTGATCCTTTTACCATTATGTAATGCCCTTCTTTGTCTCTTTTCATTTTTTTAGATTTTAAGTCCATTTTATCAGAGACTAGGATTACCACCCCTTCTTTTTTTGCCTTCTTTGCTTGGCAAATTTTCTTCTATCCCTTTATGTTGAGTCTATGTGTGTCTTTACACATGAGATGGGTTTCCTGAATACAGCAAACCTCTGTTTCCTGAATACAGAGGTTCTTGGCTTTTTATCCAGTTTGCCAGTCTGTGTCTTTTGATTGGGGCATTTAGTCCATTTACATTTAATGTTAATATTGTTATGTGCAAATTTGATCCTGCCATTTTATTACTGGTTGGTTATTTTGCCCTTTGGTTGGTGTAATTTCTTCATTGCATCGTTGGTCTTTACCATTTGGTTCTTTTTGCAGTGGCTCATACTGGGTTTTCCTTTCTGTGTTTAGTGCTTCCTTCAGGAGCTCTTGCAGGGCCAGTCTGGTAGTGACAAAATCCCTCAGCAATTGCTTGTCCATAAAGGATTTCATTTCTCCTTCACTTATGAAGCTTAGTTTGGCTGGATATGAAATTCTAGGTTGAAAGTTCTTTTATTTAAGGATATTGAATATTGGCTCCCACTTTCTTCTGGCTTGTAGGGTTTCTGCCAAGAGATCCACTGTGAGTCTGATGTGCTTCCCTTTGTGGGTGACCCGACCTTTCTCTCTGGCTGCCCTTAGTATTTTTTTCCTTTATTTCAACCCTGGTGAACCTGATGATTATGTGCTTTGGGGTTGCTCCTCTAGAGGAGTATCCTTGTGGTGTTCTCTGTATTTCCTATATTTGAATGTTTGCCTGCCTTGCTAGTTTGGCAAAGTTCTCCTGGGTAATATCCTGAAGGGTGTTTTCCAGCTTGGATGCATTCTTCCAAGTATGCATCAGGCATAGGTCCTTTCACATAATCCCATATTTCTTGAAGGCTTTGTTCATTTCCTTTCACTCTTTGTTCTTTTTTCTTGCCTTCTCGTTTTATTTCATTGATTTGATCTTCAATTTCTGATATCCTTTCTTCTGCTTGATCTATTCAGCTATTGAAACTTGTGTATGCTTCATGAAGTTCTTGGGCTGTGTTTTTCAGCTCCATCAAGTCGTTTATGTTCTTCTCTAAGCTTGTTATTCTAGTTAGTATTTCATCTAACCTTTTTTTAAGGTTTTTGATTTCTTTGCATTGGGATAGAACATGTTTCTTTAACTCAGAGAAATTTGTTATTACCCACCTTCTGAAGCCTGCTTCTGTCAGTTTGTCAAATTCATTCTCCTTCCTGCTTTGTTCCCTTGCTGGTGAGGTGTCGTGAATTCATGGTGGGGGAGAGACATTCTGGTTTTTGATGGTTTCATTCTTCTTGCGCTGGTTTCTCCCCATCTCTTGGATTTATATAGTTTTTGATCTCAGGTAGCTGCTTGGGGAGGCAGCCTTTCCTTTGTCTGCCTGTGGAGGCGCTGCTTGGCTGCCACAGATTTCAGTGGAGCTGCTGAGTCTTTAATTTACTCAGGAAAATTAGGCTGGTTTCTGTAATGGCTGCTTCCCTTCCACCCATCGAGCTGCAGCATTCCTGGTCGCTAACTGACGTTCTGGGTGTTTAACTCTGGAGTGAGAGGTTTTTGGCCTGCTGGGCTTTGTGCCTGGCAGGGGGACCTGTCCTGCCTTTTCGGTTGCTTTCCTACATTCCGTTCCCCTTCTTACTGGGGGGCAGGTACCTCTGTACTACCGGCGTTTTGGCTTTCTCAGCGTCAGCCAGTGCTTCTGTCTAGATCTATGCCGACAGCCCCAGAGCTGAAGTTGCTATTTTGTTCTGTTCAGCATCTCCCTAAGCATTTTCAGCCTGGTGAAGATCTCCTGTTCTGTGGGTTGTAGAGGGCTTGGGTAGAGCGCTGCATCCGCACTGAAGTCCCAGAGGGGGAGATCCCCCAGTCCTCCAGTCAGTTGCATGTTATTCCTGGGAGGGGTAGTGTCCCACCCTGCCACAACTTGCCCTATTTGGTTTATACCCTCTGTCTGACCAGACCCACAAAATGAAACTTGTACCTCGTTTGGAATTCTGGAGACCACTTGGCTTCTGAGTCTCTCTCGCTGGGAGCTGCTTTCCGGAGCTGCCTCTTATTTGGCCATCTTAGAATCTTCCTCTAAATCTATTTATGTTTAACAAACAACTACAAAGTTTAATGGCAAGATACAAAAATATAAGATAATGTCTGATGATTTTTTGATTTGACAAAATTGGTGGTCCGGCTGGGTTGGTTCTTCTGGGCTTCTTTCATCTGTTTGTAGACCAAAGTTTTATGAGGTCGAAGTAAACAGAATGTTTGATCAGGCTAGATTCTCAAAATGGTTTGTTCTTTTATATGTCTGGTGACTGTGCTGGGATGTCAGAAACCACTGGAAGTTGGCCATTCATCTCTTTGCGAAGCTTCCCCACAGGGCTAACTTGAACTTACATCATGGTCTTAGAGTGAGAGGATTTCTCACATCTTGGCCAGCTTCTCTGAGAGCAAGTAGTCTAAGAGATCACAGCAGAATCTTCAAGCCTCTTTCTAACTTAACTTTAATCATAAATTGTTATTTTCATTACATTTTATCTTGGCCAGCTCAGATTTAAATGCATACTGACTCCTGCACAAGTATGTGGATATACACACTACTTTCAGATATTAATTGGGAGTTAATCTTTGAAGACTAGCGCTCACAGTAGATCTTCTTGTCCTCTGTGATTTACTTCACTCCTACATGTAAAATATACTTATCATGCTTTTATGACCCCCCAAAGCCTCATCCTATTTTTTCATCAAGATTAGGATGTAAAATCAAGATGTCATTACCCAAATAAGATACAGGTATGAAAGAGATTTCTTGGGTAAAATTCCTTGAGTACAAATTATCCCAATCTAAGACTGAGAAGTTAAGAAACATGTTGTCTAAAACCCACAGACCCAATATACAATGGTGATACATAGGTAGAATAGTCACAATAAACACTGATGTTCAAAAGTGAATGGGGGTAAGAGGCCCATAGCATCTACTGGCTCACAGAAAATCTAAAATCCAATAAGATGCATGCCAGTAGTCCATTGATTAGGGCCTAGTTCTGCATCCTGAAATTGATTTGCTAGGTTTCTCATCTCTAAGCTCCTGGTTTTTGTTTCAAACTTCTGATTCATCTGTCATTTTGTTTAAGAGGTTGTAGTCTCTTTCTTCTCATAGAATGTTGGTGGTTCAAAGGCACCTTTCCATTTTGTTCTGTCTGTGACCTTTTTAGCTGAGCCACTGGTACTTCCACTTATGTAATTCTCCTAAAACTTCATGTGTCTCCTCTGAAATCTATTCAGGTTTTCTTCCTTAGATAAGTCACACCCATGAATTTCCTCAATACAGGGCTGTCTCTATTTGAATGCTGTTAGGAGGTTACTTTCTGACAACATCTTTCAGATTCTTGGAAGCTCTATTACTTAGTAGAATTTCGAGCACACTTTTAAGATTGCTGGAAGAAAAAAAGATACCACTTAAAGTGGGAAAAGAATCACCAAAAATTCTTTCCTCCATATGAGGAAACAATGAGAAAGCTGGCAACAACATAATAAATAACTCTTTGAAACTTGTAGAAATTAAGTCTTACAACAACCAAGAGTAACATTTATCCAAGAAAGCTGGCTGAAGACCAATGAGAACAGCAAGTTTTGTGATGTTTTTAACTTGCATCCCCATTTCTTCAGTTCTGAGCATAAGAGTGAATATTCCTGTTAAAATTCAGCAGCCACTAAAAAATGTAGTTGGAGCTCTTTAAAACCTCATTCTTAAATAATTGCTTTAAAAAACCTGTATGGTGATTTTCTGGAAAAGCAACTTGCAAGGCTTTATGTATTAATGTGATTTGGATCTCACACATTACAAAACAATCCTCATTCCTAATGGGCATTTGTTGAAAATACATACAGGCAATTGGGTAACTTCGTGACTGCCTGAAGCAATGGATAGAAACTGAGCAAAAAACAGACTAACCAAAACGTTTAAAAAGAAAATTATGAAAATGAGATGTCTTTAGGGACTTTGAAAAGCTCCAACATATTTACACATGCCCAGGACAGTACAGATGATCAGTAAAAGTTTGAAAAGATCCTTTGCTCTAACCTCTGGATGATGTGGCTCTGGACAAACAGAAAGTAAAGAATAAGTCAGAGTTGGAAACTGCCAGGCTGAGTGCTGAAGGCATGCTCCTGCATGCGCTCAGAGCCCACTCAGCAAAGGCTGGAATAATGTGGTTCTGAGAATTTAAGGAAATCTTTAGCCAATCGTCAGTTGACTATCAGAGACTTCAGAGGCCACACCAATAAAACGTATAGACATCACCAATTGAGAAAAGCCACTAAATAAACAAAGAATTTCAGTAGCAGCAACAAAACTTGGGGAATAAAAGAATTTGATTTCCCACTTACCCGTGGAGAATAAACATTTTTATAGTTGCTGGATTCACATTGCTAGAATCGTTTTGCTTTTTAATACCAGGTCTTACTATGTTATTCAGGCTAGTCTTAAATGCCTGGCCTCATGTGAGTCTCCTGCCTCAGCCTCCCAAGTAGCTAAGATTATAGGTGAGAGCCACCATGCTGGACAATATTTGTAGCATTTTGTTAATAATATTTGCATCTATTTTCATAAGGAATATTGGTCTGTAATATTTTTTGTGATATTTTGTCCAGTATTACTACAAGGGTAATACTGGCTTCATAGAATGAGTTGAAAAGAGTTTATATATCTTATACTTTTGGGAAGAATTTTTGATAGAGTCTCCTCCTAGGTATATATCCAGGAGATATGTAAAACATAGACATATGCAAACATTTGTACTGTAATGTCCATATTCATAATAGCCTAAAGGTAGAAAGAACCCAAAAGCCCATAAAGTGATGAATGGGCTATAATACATTTTCTCTTGTATCCATGCAATGTAATGTTAAACATCCATAAAAACAAATGAAGCACTGATATTACAAAAGCTAAAATGTGAATGAACTTTAGAAATATTAGGTAAGGGAAAGAGGACAGACATAAAAGGCCACATATTTTATGGTTTCATTTATATTTAACGTCCAGATTAGGAAAATCTATACAGAAAGAAAGTAGATTGGTTGTTTCCAGGGAATATCGTAGAGAAATGTGGAGTTACTGCTAGTAGGTATGAGGTTTCTATTTCTGGTGATGAATGTGTTGTGAGATTAGATAATGATGTTTATATAACCTTGTGAACATACCAATATTACTAAACTGTACACTTTGAAATATTAAATTTTATAGTATGTTAATTATATTTCCAAAAAAATCTTAAGAACTTCTGTCTAGCTGAAGTGTTCTATGAGGCTCCATACATCTTTTTGACGTACAGTTTGGGTATCTCTTATTCAAAATCTTGGTACTAGAAGTGGTTTAGATTTCAGAATTTTCCAGATTTTGGAATATCTGCGTATACGCCATGAACTATCTTGGAGATAGGACCCGTGTCTGAAAATAAAATTTATGATTTATGTAGCTATCATACATAGGCTAAATGTAATTTTATTTTTCTGGGGACACTGAACAAATTGTGTGTGTGTGACTGCATTTTAACTGCTGTGATCTGTCACGTGGGGCCAGGTGTGGAATTTTTCACTTGTGGCATTAAGTCAGCACTTAAGCAAGTCTCAGACTTTGGAAAATGTCCAATTTTAAAGTTTTGGATTAGCAATGCTCAACCTATGGTTACAAAGGTGGGCCTTATAGCTCCATCTGGGATTTGATATTTGCCCTAAAGGCATTTCTATTTTTGATATCTTTTTATTCTTAATACATAAAAAAGTATATATATAAATATTTTTTTAACTTTTATTTTTGGTTCAGAGGTACATATGCAGGTTTGTTATATAGGTAACTCATGATGGGGGTTTGGTGTACAGATTCTTTTATCACGCAGATATTAAGTATAGTACCTAACAGTTTTCTTTCTTTCTTTCTTTCTTTCTTTCTTTCTTTCTTTCTTTCTTTCTTTCTTTCTTTCTTTCTTTTTTTCTTTCTTTCTTTCTTTCTTTCTTTCTTTCTTTCTCTTTTTCTTTCTTTTCACTCCCTTCCTTCCTTCCTTCCTTCCTTCCTTCCTTCCTTCCTTCCTTCCTTCCTTCCTTCCTTCCTTTCTTTCTTTTTCTTTCTTCTTCTTTCTTTCTTTCTCTGTCTCTATCTCTTTCTTTCTTTTTGCTAAATATCTCCCTCCCTCCGCCTTCTTCTTTCAAAGAGGAGCCTGTCTGTTGTTTCCCTCTTTCTGACCATGTGTTCTCATTTTTAGCTCCCATGTACAAGTGACAACACACAGTGTTTGATTTTCTGTTACCATGTTAGTTTGCTAAGGATAATGGCCTCCAGCTTCATCTATGTTCCCACAAAAAAACATGATCTCATTCTTTTTTATGGCCACATAGTATTCCTTGGTGTGTATGTACCACATTTTTTTTATTCAGTCCACTGTTGATAGGCATTTAGGTTCACTCCATGACTTTGCATGGAACAGTGCTGCAATGAACATTGTGAATGGTGCTGTAATGAACATATATGTAGATGTGTCTTTATGGTAGAACAATTTATATTTCTTTGGGTGTATACCCAGTAGTAGGATTGCTAGGTTGAATGGTAGTTTTATTTATAGTTCTTTGAGGAATCACTACCTGCTTTCCACAAGGGTTGCACATGTGAGCGTATAAATTAGTGCAACCTTTGTGGAAAGCAGTGTGATGATTCCTCAAATAACTATAAACAGAACTGGTGTAAGATAGTATCTGACTGTTGTGAGATGGTATCTGACCATGATTTTGATTTGACTGGTATGAGGTGGTATCTCATTGTGGTTTTTATCTGCATTTCTCTAATGATTCATGATATTGGGCATTTTATCATATGCTTCTTGGATGTACGTATGTCTCCTTTAGAAAAGTGTTTGTTCGTTTTCTTGACCCACTTTATAATGGGGTTGTTTGCTTTTTGCTCGTATATTTGTTTGAGTTCCTTCCTGTAGAGTCTGGATATTAGAGCATTATCTAATGTACAGTTTGCAAATACTTTTTCCCATTCTATAGGTTGTCTGTTTACTCTTTTGATAGTTTCTTTTGTTATGCAGAATCTCTTTAGTTTAATTCAGTCCCATTTGTTTATTTTTACTTTTGTTGAAATTGCTTTTGGCATTTTCATCATGAAATCTTAGCCAATTAGTAAGTCCAAAATGATATTTCCTAGGTTATCTTCCAGAGATTCTTTAGTTTTTGGTTTTACATTTAGATGTTACCTCCATCTTGAGTTGATTTTTGAATATGATGTAAGAAAGGAGTCCAGTTTATATATTCTGCATCTTCTTCATATAACTAGCCAATTATTTGAGCATCATTTAATGAATCGGGAGTTCTTTCCCCATTGCTTGTTGTTGTTCACTCTGCTTTAATTTTTGGGCTTTCTATTTTGTTTCATGGGTCTATGCATTTCTTTTTAAACCAATACTATGCTGTTTTGTTTACTGTAGGCTTATACAGTTTAAAGTGAGGCATTGGGATTCCTTCGGCTTTCTTCCTTTTACTAAGTGTTGCTTTGGATATTTGGTCTCTTTTATGGTTCTGTATGAATTCTAGAATAATTTTTTTTCTAGTTCTGTGAAGAGTGTCATTGGAAGTGTGATAGAGATAGCATTGAATCTGTAAATTGCTTTGGGAAGTATGGCCATTTTAACAATACTAATTCTCCTATCAATGATCATGGGATGCTTTTCAATTTGTTTGTCTCATCTCTGATTTCTTTGAGGAGTGTTTTGTAGCTCTCTTTGTAGAGATGTTTTACATCCCTGGCTAGCTGTATTTCTAGGATTTTGTTCATTTTGTGGCAATTGTGAATGGGATTGTGTTCCTTATTTTGTTCTTTGCTTGACTTCTGTTATTGTATAGGAATGCTATACACTGATTATTCTATGTTTATTTGTATCCTGAAACTTTGTTGAAATTTCTTATCAGCTCAAGGAACTCTTGAGCAGAGGCAATGGGGTTTCTAGATATAGAATTATGCTGTCTGCAAACAGAGATAGTTTGACTTTCTGTCTTCCTATTTGGATGTCTTTTATTTTTTTCTCTGGCCTAATATCTCTGGCCAGAACTTCAAATACTATATTGAATAGGAGTGGTGAGAATTAGCATTCTTTTCTTACTTTGGTTTTCAAAGGAAATGCTTTCAGCTTTTGCCCATTACGTACAATGTCGGCTGTGATTCTGTCACATACAGTTCTTATTATATTGAAGTATGTTCTTTTACTGCCTAGTTTATTGAGATTTTTTTTAATATGAAGGGATGTTGAATTTTATAAAATGCCTATTGAGAAAATTATGTGATTTTTGTCTTCAGTTCTGTTTATGTGATGAATCACACATTGATTTTTGTATGTTGAACCAACCTGGCATCCCAGGGATGACGTCTACTTGATCATGGTGGATTTGCTTTTTGATGTGCTGCTGGATCAGTCTGTGAGTATTTTGTTGAGATTTTGCATCTGTGTTCCTCAGGGATATCGGCCTGAAGAGAGAGAGAGAGAGAGAGAGAGAGAGAGAGAGAGAGAGAAAGAAAGAAAGAGAGAGTGAGTCTGCCAGCTTTTAGTATAAAGATGATGCTGGCCTCATAGAATGAGTCAGGAATGAGTCTTCTGTCCTGGGTTTTTTTTTAAATAACTTCTTTAGAAATGGTACCAGCTCTTCTCTATACATTTATTAAAAGTCAGCTGTTACTCCATCTGGTCCTAGACATTGTTTGGTTGGTCGGTTATTCATAACTGACTCAATTTCAAGCTTGTTATTGGTATGTTCAGGAATTTAACTTCTTTCTGGTTCAGTCTTGGGAGGGTGTATGTGTCCAGGAATTTATCCATTTCTTCTAGATTTTCTAGTTTGTGTGCATAGAAGTGTTCCTAGTACTCTCTGATGGTTACCTGAATTTCTTTGGGGTCAGTGGTAACATCCCCTTTGTCATTTCTAATTGTGTTTATTTGAATCTTTTCTCTTTTCTTCTTTATTCATCTAGCTAGTGGTATATTTTATTAATTTTTAAAAATAAGCTCCTGGATTTGTTGTTCTTCTGCATGGTTTTTCATGTCTTATCTCTGAAGGCATTTCTTAGTTTAAAAATATTTTGCCAAGAGAGACTTATGAAGAGAGTTCATCTTATTTTTCAATTTGAGAAATTATTTTTTGTCTTCATTTTTAATTTTTTAGTTAATTATTTTATTTATTTTTATAGACAAGTTCTTGCTTTCTCACCTACGCTGGAGTACAGTGGCATAATTAGAGTTTATCGTAACCCTGAAATCCTGGGTTCAAATGATCCTCCCCCTTCAGCCTTCCTAGTTGTTTGAACTACAGGCACATGCCATCATACCTAATTTTTATTTTTTGCAATGATAGGATCTTTCTTTATTGCTCAGACTGTTCAATCTTGAGCTCATGGTCTCAAACTGTCCTTCCAGTTTGGACTCACCAAATGTTGGAATTACAGGCATAAGACAAAGCCTGGATTTCACTTTAAATTATTATCAGAACTGTACATTTAAAAAATCAATTTTTCATTCTTTTAAAATTTTTTGTTATATGCATAAGAAGGAATGGTTATGTTATTTTCCACCTTTCGCTAGTAAATCTACATACTCTGACACATGAATTCATTAGATACCTTTTCTATTTCCATGTTACTGTATGAGACAGTGTTACCAAAGTTTCTGCCATCACATAGTAGATGTTATTTTATGGTTCCACAACATTGTCTCATCTTGGTATTGTCTCATGTTCATGGTTATAAACCATCTCCTCCAGGCTCATCCAGCTTTCATTGAAAGGCAACTTGAGGGTCTTTTAGATCATGCCCCCTTCTCAGTTTTAAAGGCAATGCCAAATGTTTTAAAGTTTTTGATACATTGACTCTCTACTCCCAGGTACCAAATTTTATTCTGGTTATCTATTCCTGTGTAACAAACTTCCCTAAAGGTTGAAACAGCAAACCAATATTTCATTATATCACAATTTTGTGTGTTAAGAATTCATATTGAGTTTGGCTGGGATAACCTCTTGTGTCATATGTCAACTGCAGCCATTCACTGGTACATTTTAGGTTTGTCTGGAGGGTCAAACATGGCTAAAAGGCATCACTGGCTGAGTACCTCTCTATAACAATGAGTCCCTCCATGTGCTAGTTTGGGCTTCCTCAAGCATTGTGCTCTCACAATAACTGGACTTTTTTCATCGAAGTTGGCCTTAAATAGCATTCCAAGACTAAAGCAGTGACCTCAATATATTTTTCTTAACTGGCTACATAGGTCATATGGTTTCACTTTTAACACATTATATTCTTTACAAGAAAGCCACAAGAAAACTCTAGATTGAATGGCTAGGGATCATTGAAGGCTATGAATACTGGGATATATGTTTTATTTGGGGAGGTGGGCAAATTTATAAAGATTATCAATTGTAGAATTTTCCCACAGAAATTTACTTATGTCTATAATTTTATGGCATAATCTTATAAGTATATATGCATACAGACATACAACTTCCTAGAACTAACTTTTTAGCTTCTTTATCTTTGGCAGCTGTCTTCAGGACTGAACATTGTTGGGTCCTCTTGTAAAATCTATGCACTACTCAATTTCTTATTTCTGGTGTGATAGGGATAAATCCCAAAGCCAAGTAATCAAAATGTCATTTTACTCTAGTTCAAGTTTATAGATTTTCTATAATATCCTAAGAACAAATTTTTATTTAAATCAGTTTTTATGAGGAAAGTATTAGTTAGCTTTCTCAAATGTAAGTTACAAAATCCTACAAGATACATATAATCATTTAAAAGATCCATTTTACACCAACTTTAAGTGTTTCAAAGGTTCTTATTATAAATAGTGCAACAAAATATAGAGTACAATATATTTAATCAACTAACCTTTTTATTGTAGTTTCAGTACAAAAGAAAATATATTATGTCATTATTGGAGAAAAGGTCACTTGTGTCACAGGTGGATTTTCTGTGGTTTGGACATTTTCTTATTTTTGTTCATTGTCCCATCTGACCTTTATTATGAGGTAACTTTTGGTCTTCTGCTACTGCTAGTTTACTAAATACTAATCTCTAAAAATAAAATAGTAGCACATTGCAGAACTGGTGCATTAATATTTCAGAAAATATAGCAATGCAAATGTAATGTAAAAATTATATGAGAAATAGAAATAGGTAATTATGTACTGTTATACTATCTAAATTATTCCTGGATGGCAGAAAACATAAAAACAAATTTTACTGAATATTTCTTCCTGATTCTTTTTTGCATCATGATATGTTAATAATTACGTGGGCTTTCTTTTGGTAAGTTAATTGAAATAAGAATCCACTTTTAAGCTCACTCACATGGTTGTTGGCCAAAGGCCTTGGTTCCTTACCACATGGGGCTTCCATAGGGTAATGTGGCAGTCAGCTTTCTCCAAATTCAGTGATGAGAGACAAAGACAGGGAGTACAAAAGGGAATTTGTAGGGTCTTTTATAATCTAATTTAGAAATGACATACCATCACTTCCACCATATTCTATTGGTAACACAACACAGACCAACCATGATACAATGTGGGAAAAGACTACAGAGCAATGAATAAAAGGAGGAGAGTGAATCATTGGGAGCTATCTGGAAGTTAGTTACTATCATCTCCCTGTAAAATTTAAAATGAAATACATTTATTTAAGTCTTTCTAAAGTCTCTATTTTACTCAATTGCTCTTTCTATAAATATAATAAATCATTCAAAGACATTGTGACGATAGATATAAATGCATATACATACACTTTATATACACTTATCAAATGCTTATAGTTTATATGTCATTTTATATGTCTATGTTATGTTTACTGTCCACTATTCAATCTTACTTTCGTTGTGTGTTTTCATATTTCACTTTCATTCAGAAAAAGAATGGAAATTCTTATTATATAAGCTTTTACATTCCAATGGAAAAATATAAACTATTGTTTACTCGATACATACACTTACTGAAAATCATATCTCAAGATCTCGCAATTTAAAAAAAATAGTATTTGTATTTTATTTATTTATTTATTTTGAGATGGAGTTTCACTCTTGTTACCCAGGCTGGAGTGCAATGGCGCAATCTCGCCTCACAGCAACCTCCGCCTCCTGGGTTCAGGCAATTCTCCTGCCTCAGCCTCCCGAGTAGCTGGGATTACAGGCATGTGCCACCATGCCCAGCTAATTTTTTGTATTTTTAGTAGAGACGGGGTCTCACCACGTTGACCAAGATTGTCTCAATCTGTTGACCTCGTGATCCACCCTCCTCGGCCTCCCAAAGTGCTGGGATTACAGGCTTGAGCCACCGCGCCCGGCCTTTATATTTTATTTTCTAAACAGGTTAAAGTGATTGATGGTAGCTTAAAATTCCCTCTAGCATACATTAAAATATCCTAATACAATATCATTTCAAATAACATATTTTAATATGAAGTCATATTTTATAAGTGATAATCTCACATGACATTCAAAATGGGCAGACATATTTGTCATTTTTAGGATCTATTCAACAGGGAACTATTTAGTATCTCCTCAATGATTTCTGAAACTCATGGAGATAAACATCCTTCTTAGAAGGGTTATTTTGTGCAATTTTGTTGAACTTTAAGGTATGATAATTTAATTTTAAGCTAGCATATATCTACGTTAATTGGCTTGTACTTTATATCATTGCATTCACAGATTCACTTAATTTTGAGATAATTTACACGGGTGGCATCAAAAAAGTATTTTGAAGCATGTTTTTATGTTGCATGAAATCAGTTCTTGTATGCTTTTTTGGTTACATTATTATCATATACCAATAACTTAAATATTTACTTAAATTATAGCAGCCAATTATAACTTAACTCTTTGTTAGGCATGATTCAGATTTTGTCACACATCTTGCCATACTCTTTTCCAAATTTAATAATGTTATTTTATGTCTTACATGGAATCAGATGTTGTTGCTCAGAGAATAATTACTGAAATGCACTACTTTGGATTAGTTTTCATATCTACATTTTCCTCTTTTTTGTGTTGGAGGGTCATATTATATAAATAAGAATAGTACTAGTACTATTGAGTTATATAGTCATTGTTTGGGGAAAATAGCTTGATAATGTTTGTTATTACTATATAATTGTACAGAATTTTATTTGTTTATTTGTATATTGTCTTGTTTATTTAAGAACAAAAATTAATTGCAAATCTATGTTAAACAACACTGTCATTTTTAGAATTAATTTTTATTTCTTCTAAAACATTTTTTTAAAATTTAGACATTTACAGTAACAAAATTTATTGTTTGAATGTTACTGCATGACACTGAAAAAATATCTTTAATTATGTGATTATATAATCTCTAATAAACATGTATAAAGACCTATTTAAATAAGGCTTACTGGTAGAAAAAATATTTATTTCAAGGCCTTTAAAGTAAATTAAATGGTTAGCCATTTTTGTAAAATTATCTTCTTTTATTAACTCCAACAATCCCTGAGTAAAGTAACTTATTCAGAACATATAGCCAAGAAGTGTTAGAGACAAAAAAAGTTGCCATAACTTTTATCAGAATTTTCAAAACGTCCTGATATATTATAGAAATGCCTCCATTGGTAAAAAAAATGAATGCATTTTCCAGTTTAAAATGACTTTGTCTTACAGCATTCCGTGAGAACTGCTCTTGAGAGGGTAAAACAGATATTTGTAAATACTAATATTACATAACCTTATGTTCCACATAGCCAATAACTTCCTCCTACTTGAAACATTCACCTCTCTTGTCTTCCATTTTGGTTTCTTTTATTTTTTATTTTCTTTTTGCTATGAGCTCTTTTACCATCTCTTTGACAACTTATATTTCTCAATTCTGCTTTTACAAGTTGTAGGTTTCCTGAGATTAGGATTTTTCCACTCTAATTCTGTAAACCTTCCTTAAGAACACTGGTTTTGCATCAACTTCTATTTTTTCTTTAACTATATCACCATTCTGTTTTTTAAAAAATCTTTTCAGGATAGGTATGAGAAAAGATCTTGTTTCGTGCTCCTTGGAATGTATCACAGTTTTGAAGAATACATATATATTTTTTAACATTTCCTGGTTTATTTGGAGAAAGCCTATGTTGGTGATGCATTACCCATGGCAAACGTATCTCTTTGGGTCTCTGGACCTTAGCCATAGCTCTGGACATCCAATGATCTTCTACCTTTTCCTTTCTCAGACCTCTTACCTCTTCTTGCATATGACACAAGAAATTACTATGCTGTTTCTTTTCTGTGTAGCCTGTATTTGATTCACAGGAAATACTCATTCATATCTGCTTCAACAAACTCTAGAAATGGAGTTCTTCCTTGGTCCTACCCTTTTCTCTGAGGCCAGAGGTTGCTTCAACCAGCCTTTTTCTCCTTAGACTATTTTGACAGGTGACTCAGACACAAGTCTACCTTGTCTCCAAGCTGAAAGATAAGCATATGAAATCCTCCAAGTAATGAGATTAAAGTGTTTTCCTCTAGAATTCTGTTTACAATGCAGCATTCCTTAACCCTTTCCCTTAGAGGGTACAGTTCTTAAATACTTTTGAAAGAAACACTCTTTAAAAATAATCTCTCAGACTTTACTCCTTTTACCCCTTCATACCTTTTTGGGGATGAGAAGTTTTACAGTTAACCTCTGGTTTACCTTGCTTCATATATATTTTTTATCTTACATTACTTTGGAATGTGCCTTAGCTACCTGATATCTTCATTTTAGTATTTGCTTACAATGAATTAAAAAAAAGTCTCTGAATGAAGGCACCTCTGGAATTTCTGAATTTATTTCTCAGTTCACTCAGTTCATCCTTGTGTGAGTGTTTTATTTATTTATTTATTTATTTTTTCTTCTTATTTTTTTTTTATTGCATTTTAGGTTTTGGGGTACATGTGCAGAGCATGCAATACAGTTGCATAGGTACACACAGGGCAGTGTGTTTTGTTTGCTTTCTCCCCTTCACCCACATTTGGTATTTCTCCCCTGGCAATCCCTCCACACCTCCCCCTCCCACTGGCCCTCCCCGTTTCCCCCTATATACCCCAGTGTTTAGTACTCCCCTCTCTGTGTCCATGTGTTCTCATTTTTCATCACCCGCCTATGAATGAGAATATGCGGTGTTTCATTTTCTGTTCTTGTGTCAGTTTGCTGAGAATGATGTTCTCCAGATTCATCCATGTCCCTATAAACGACAGGAACTCATCATTTCTGATTGCTGCATAATATTCCATGGTGTATATGTGCCACATTTTCCCAATCCAGTCTATCATCGATGGACATTTGGGTTGATTCCAGGTCTTTGCTATTGTAAACAGTGCTGCAATGAACATTCGTGTGCATGTGTCCTTGTAGTAGAACGATTTATAGTCCTTTGGATATATACCCAGTAATGGGATTGCTGGGTCAAATGGGATTTCTATTTCTAAGGCCTTGAGGAATCGCCACACTGTCTTCCACAATGGTTGAAGTAATTTACACTCCCACCAACAGTGTAAAAGTGTTCCTTTTTCTCCACATCCTCTCCAGCATCTGTTGTCTCCAGAACTTTTAATGATCGCCATTCTAACTGGCGTGAGATGGTATCTCAATGTGGTTTTGATTTGCATCTCTCTGATGACCAGTGACGATGAGCATTTTTTCATATGATTGTTGGCCTCATATATGTCTTCTTTCGTAAAGTGTCTGTTCATATCCTTTGACCACTTTTGAATGGGCTTGTTTGTTTTTTTCCTGTAAATCTGTTTGAGTTATTTGTAAATTCTGGATATAGCCCTTTGTCAGATGGGTAAACTGCAAAAATTTTTTCCCATTCTGTTGGTTGCTGATTCACACTAGAGACTGCTTCTTTTGCTGTGCAGAAGCTGTGGAGTTTCATTAGGTCCCATTTGTCTATTTTGGCTTTTGTTGCCAATGCTTTTGGTGTTTTGTTCATGAAGTCCTTGCCTACTCCTATGTCCTGGATGGTTTTGCCTAGATTTCCTTCTAGGGTTTTTATGGTGCCGGGTCTTATGTTTAAGTCTTTAATCCATCTGGAGTTAATTTTAGTGTAAGGTGTCAGGAAGGGGTCCAGTTTCTGCTTTCTGCACATGGCTAGCCAGTTTTCCCAACACCATTTGTTGAACAGGGAGTCCTTTCCCCATTGCTTGTTTTTGTCAGGTTTATCAAAGATTGTATGGTTGTAGCTATGTTGTGTTGCCTCTGATGCCTCTGTTCTGTTCCATTGATCTATATCTCTGTTTAAAACTACAAACCACTGCTCAACGAAATCAGAGAGGACACAAACAGATGGAGAAACATTCCATGTTCATGGTTAGGAAGAATTAATATCGTGAAAATGGCTATACTGCCCAAAGTAATTTACAGAATCAACGCTATCCCCATCAAGCTACCATTGACTTTCTTCACAGAACTGGAAAAACCCACCTTGAACTTCGAGTGTTTTGTTTTTTTAATTGTACTTTGGTCTCTGGGGTACATATGCACATTCTGCATCCTGCAGGATTGTTGCATAGGTACCCCCTCACCCCAGCCCCGTCACCTACATCAGGCATTTGTCCCAGTGTTATCCCACCCATCCTCCCTGCCTCCCCGCTGGGGATACCTCCCCTCCTCTCCGCTCCACCCCCTCCCACCTAGCCCAGTAAGTGTTGTTCTCTTCTCTGTGCTGAATTGTTCTCATTGTTCATCACCTGCCTATTAGTAAAAACGTGTCAGTGTTTGCTTTTCTGTTCTTGTATCAGTTTGCTGAGAATGATGGTTTTCAGTTTCATCCATGTCTCTACAAAGGACACAAGCTCCTCATTTTTTATGGCTGCATAGTATTCCATGGTGTATATGTGGCACATTTTCCTTGTCCAGTCTATCATTGATGGACATTTGCATTGGTTCCAGGTCTTTGCTATTGTAAACAGTGCTGTAATGAACATATATGTGCATATGTCTTTATAATAGAATTTATAATCCTTTGGGTATATACCCAGTAATGGGATTGCTGGGTGAAATGGAATTTCTATTTCTAGATCCTTGAGAAATCACCACACTGCCTTCCATAATGGTTGAATTAATTTACACTCCCACCAACAGTGTAAAAGGGTCCCTTTTTCTCTACCTGCTCTCCAGCATCTATTGTCTCCAGATTTTTTAGTGATCTCCATTCTAACTGGTGTGAACTGGTATCTTAATGTGGTTTTGATTTGCATTTCTCCAATGACCAATGATCATGAGCATTTTTTTCATATGTTTGTGGGCCCCATAGATGTCTCCTTTTGAAAAGTGACTGTTCACATCCTTTGCCCACTTTTTGAAGGGATTTTTTTTTTAATTAATGTGCTTTAGTTCTTTGTAGATTCTGGTTATTAGCCCTTTGTCATATGGGAATATTGCAAATTATTTTTTTCCCAGTCTGTTGGTTGCCGGTTCACTCTAATGATTATTTCTTTTGCTGTGCAGAAGCTCTGAAGTTTAATTAGATCCCATTTGTCTATTTTGGGTTTTGTTGCCGTTGCATTTGGTGTTTTAGACATGTTTTTAAATATTTTTGTTTCAAGTAGTGTACAAAAGGATTTTCTGTCAATGCTAAAGATTTTCAGGATTTGCTAAACTTTTAATTTGAGATAGCTATAGTTGGAAATCTGAAGTGTTGTACAGGAGGTGAGTTTTTAAATGGGGGTGGGTGTGAGGAGTTAGAAACCATCAATCAGAAATTCTGGAATTCTTGAACTTACATAAGAAGGTATACATTTTACTCATCGTTTCCTAGTTTTTACTTTTTCATAATTAATATTTACACTATGAAACAAAAATATTTTAAGAAAATTAAAACAATATTATTACATTGTGATGAATAATTTTGTTGTTTATGTAAAAGCTAATGAAATATATATAACAATTGAAACTAACTCTAGGTAATTGGGTCATTAGTCTCTATTATTATTAACCTCATCATCATTGTACCATTTTCATTTGGATATATAAATATTATAAAATACAAGATGTGACAAAAAATTAATGTATAAAGAATAGATGCGCTGGTTTTTCCCTTAATAGCAATATATCACAGAGTACTTCATTCATGCTTTCATTTATTCAGTCATTTTTCTAAGAAAAGTGTTCAAAATACTATAATTTGGAGTCCATTGCCTACTTTGTATGACTATATATTTAAATACAAATTAAAAAGAAAAGATTCTTCTTACTGATCTTTTGTCAGAAACTCAGCTAAGAGCTTTGTTAGTGTTACCTTAATTAACACCACAACTCTATGAAACAGTAACTAGGATTATTTCAATTTTTACATGTGCAAATTGTGGCTTAGAGAAATAAGAGATCACTAAACATGTCATGTAGTTGAGTGGAATAGCATAATTTCATACCTGTTACAAAGTGCATACTGTTAATTGTAATACACTGAACATGGTAATTTCCTGTAACATTTGTAATCCAGAGACACTTCAAGTTAATATGTTAAGGATTTTTAAAATTAAATATATACTAATTTTCTAAATAATTTTTTTCAAGTTGTGTGTATAATTTCTACTTTAGTAAGCACAAATCAGAACTCATGTTCTCTATCTATATACCTATACACTCATACATCTAAATAAACATATCCTGTTAACACTTTATTTCATTTATTTATTTTTAAAATTCAAGATAGTGAGAGAAGGCTGAACTGTTATTATTTGATATTGAAATAAATATATTGATTAATCAAATATCCGAATTATCCTGCAATTATGTATTTATTGGACCCATTAACATTGATGAAAAAAACAAGACTAGGGAAATATGATTTGTTGAAGATTGTGCAGATGAAAAATTAAGATCTGTTTCAATCACTTGAGCTGAAAGCATTTACCTGAGTTCTAATAATACATGCAACATTTACATATGATCAGAATTATTTTTAGTTTTGGTGTATAAAGCAGAAAATCACTGTGATATTACAAGAGAAAAATCCACATAATGAGTGATCAAAGAGCCTAAAGGGCCCTTATTATGTGTCTCGGATTTCATTTTACCTCTCTTTTAAGTGTAGCAATGAGGTGTGAAAATTGTTCTTTGGTTGTCTTAACAGTAAACTGCATCGTATCACACTTCTTTAGGGCTTAATGAGAATGGGTGAGATTTATTTTACAATTAATTCCAGCATTTAAATGAAAAAGGCAATATCTAAAATGGTGTTGTATTTCCTGTTCAAGTGAAGTTTTCCAGTGAATGATTCATCAGCTCTTTCACGTCTAGTTAGCAATAACTTCTTTCCTAAGATGTTTTACATTGAAGAGCTTTCCAAGTCACTACATCTTTGCACAAATTACACTCAATGAGAATTAAATTATCTCATGAAATATATTTTCACTCGAGTGGTAGCTGGCCAGACCTATATCCAAGTGATGATATTTCTAAGCTCTAGTTCTAACATCTAGAAATGTTAATTTCCCATTCAACAGAGGCTAACTAAATGCAATTTTAAAGTTGTTGTTAATAAATATTTAAAGTTCTAACTCCAAATCTCTGGAAATAGGAGTTTATTGAATTTTTGAAGTTTATTGACTCTTTTAGTCCAAAAAAGATTACTATATATTTTCTGTGTTAATTGAGCGCTTTGTTCAAAGACAGGATTTCCAACTTCTAACAGTTTAAATTCCTTTCACTTTCACAGTTAGATTGCTCTCTCACCCATTTGATGTGGTGGCAAATATATTTAATTCGACCTTGAGAATTTGAGTAATAGCCAATCCCTATCAAAATTTCTTCAAAAGTAATCCAAAGAAGTCAGTCTTGGCAAACTATCTTATTTTCCAGGAGGACTTGTCAGTTTATTTTTCATACAAAAAAATTGTTAAGATCATATTTGATACAGGTGCTTTATAATGTCTATATCTGATATGCCTGAAAAAGGTTAAATTATAACCTTAAAATGATAAAATGCTTCCCACTAACAGTAGTAATGTTGATAATTCCATTCCTGTATCTGCTCATTCTCTTCTACTTTTCATAGTCTCACTAAAACTAAATATTACATATTGTCTTGTACAATGCTAACATGGGTATATTTAGTGCATTGATTTGCTACAGGCTAAAGAGGGCCTTTTTAAGTTATTTTTTAGTTATTGCAACTTAAAAATATAATCAGAAATGTTTTTAAGCCTTTCTAGTGACAACATAAATTTAACACGATGTTCTGGAATTACTGCCTTTTTCCACTCCTTCCTCCAAATATTCTTCTGATTAGGTCTAAATTAGAACTACTTGATGCAAGAAAATATTTTCCTTGTCAAAAACTTGTCCTTCATCAAGTGTCAAAGAAGTAAATTCTTTGGAAGAGCAGTAAATTTTCTTTTCTAAATTTATTTTCAAGGTCCTGCATTCTATTATAATCTCAAGTTTCATAAAATGTTATTATTTGCTGTTGCTCAAAACATATGATGTGCCATCTTTAAAATGCCTGAAGATCTTTAAGATCCATATATAATGACTCTCCCTCTCTCCCTCTCTCTCCTCTCTCTCTCTCTCTACACACACACACACACACACACACACACACACACACATATATATATACACACACACACATAAATATATATAGCCATCTAACTGTGGAAGTAAATATATATATATATACTTTCAAATATATATATATGTGTGTGTGTATATGTATATATATATATACACATATATATTTAAAATATACATATATATTTGAATATACATATATATACAAATATATTGAATATGCAAATATATATATTGAATATATTGAATATACAAATATATATATATTTGATTTATATATATATATATATATTTGTACCAGTCTCACTAGTAGCAATTCATCATATTGAACTTACTTGGCAAATAAAAAATCATTATAAATCAAGCCCAGTGAAGAAAGAGAGTTATGCTGGAGAGAGAGACATTTGTGGGTAGAAATGAGAAATGGCAATATAAATTATTTTTCTCCATTGCACTATGAACAATCTTTCCTAATTTAGAATAAGAAATGTTATATTTAAAATAATCAAAGAAGCCATTTTTCACAAAGCTATTCAGAAATAAATATCAACTCAAATGTTGTCAAAATACATATTTATAGCAAACTTATTATTCTTCTTTTAGTGACAGCTTAGGAATTAATCATATCAAAGGACACATTGCCTCACTGCTTTCTCAAGAGCATTTTCCTGAACTTTATTCTTAACTCATAACATGAGGGTTAATATAACCAATTTATGTCTTTGACTATATTACTCCCAAAATTCAAACTCTGCAATCATTATTTAAATATTAAATTCTGATTGTATACAACATACTAATTATGCTGTATCAATAATTACACTAATTTGGGCAAAAAATAAGAAATACATTACATGTATTTGGCTGATTAGTTAAAATAAGCTCTTTCTAAGACTTTCTATTTTGGGGACATATTATTTCCTATTATAATTGTTTAAAAAACTGCCTAACATTTGGTTATCCTCTTCTCTTAGTCACCAGTCACATCAACATTTTACTTTTTCTCTCTATTGTAGGAACATAGTTCCCTAGGATGTAGCATTTAGTTAAATAGCTTAGTCTCTGAAATAGTTGGATCTTTTCCTTTCATTGGAAATGTGGGGTTGACTTCTTCATCTTCAAATTACAATTATTCTATTCATAGCCATCTAATAAATGAATTATACCTGTGTACTCTAGGTTGCCCATAAGAAAATCCTTGGAAGAGCTTTTATTGTGCTTCTGAGTAATCACTCCATCACTTGCTTTATCTTTGTTAACCTGATCTATGCTCTCTTTTCCCAAAAAATTATTTTTTAACTAAATTTTCCAATATTTAATTTATTTTATAATGAGTTACTTATATGCTTAAGTTGATTGTGAACATGTTTTAAGCTGGATTCAGTGGAACTGAGAAAATGCTTGACACAAAAATGGACTAGGAATATCAAATGACTTATTGCTTCTGTAAAATAAATTGTTTTTCTTTTCATTTCTGAATTATGGCAGTAACAATGTATCCAAAGCAGGAAATTTGAAGATTTAGTTAAGACAGGCTTCTACTTGGGGACTTCCACGGAGCCTGTCCCATTTCCAACTCTTGAACAAATCTTGCACTGTGGAAAACAATACAAAAACTAATAATAATTTAAAAATCCAGAAAATAAACCCAATAATGATAGCAGAGAAATATATGATAATAATATTTTCCATAATTTTGATAAAAATAGGGGCTAATTATACTGACAGAATTTCCCATGTAGATGTAAAAATTACAAACCTTTAGTCATATGTATATATTTTTTAAAAATAGTGCATGATTCTTAATGACAATGACAGATATGATTAATGCTGAAGAACTGTGTAAAGTATCTATCACTGCCTTCACTAACTCATTTGCAATATTTAGACATTTGAAAGAACTATGTTTAAAAATTGTGCACAATAATCACAAATATTACACAGATGAGAAAATTGCAGGAATATAGAGAAAAAAATATACTAATGATAAGAAGTTACTGCAGGTTCATGAAAATATTGTTTGTGATACAAAATGAGGTTTCTAATTTTTAAAAAAACATTCCATTGAAACTTATTATCAATGCAAAAAATTAACCACATTATAGTTACTATTTTCTGTAATAGATTTCAAGTACAATTTTACTTGTCTTGTTTTAATTATAGAAATAAAATATACATATATACTTTGAGTCACAAATATATGATTTGTTCATATTATGAGCAAAAATATCTACATTCTTTTAAAACAATAATTTTTTAAATGTCTTTGGCTGTGGGATATGTTTTTCAAATAAAATTTTGCTTTTAAAATAAAGATGCTTATAGTACCATCCCACTTACAAATGAGAACATATGGTGTTTGGTTTTCAGTTCTTGTGTTAGTTTGCTGAGAATGATGGTTTCCAGCTTCATCCATGTCCCTGCAAAGGACATGAACACCTTTTTTATGGCTGCATAGTATTCCATGGCGTATATATGCCACATTTTCTTTATCCAGTCTATCATTGATGGGCATTTGGATTGGTTCCAAGTCTTTGCTATTGTGAATAGTGCTGCAATAAATATACATGTACATGTGTCTTTACAGTAGAATGATTTGTAATCCTTTGAGTATATACCCAGTAATGGGATTGCAGGGCCAAATGGTATTTCTAGTCCTAGATCCTTGAGGAATCACCACACTGTCTTCCACAATGGTTGAACTAATTTACATTTCTATCAACAGTGTAAAAGCGTTCCTATTTCTCCACATTCTCTTTAGCATCTGTTGTTTCCTGACTTTTTAATTATCATATCTAATTGTAATTTTGATCTGCATTTCTCTAATGACCAGTGATGAGCTTTTCTTCATGTCTTTGTTGCCTGCTTAAATGTCCTCTTTTGAACGTGTCTATTCATATCCTTCACCCACTTTTTGATGGGGTTGTTTGTTTTTTTTTTTCTGGTAATATTTTTTAAGTTCTTTGTAGATTCTGGATTTTATACCTTTGTCAGATGGATAGGTTGCAAAAATTTTCTCCCATTCTGTAGGTTGCCTGTTCACTCTGATGATAGTTTCTTTTGCTGTGCAGAAGGTCTTTAGTTTAATTAGGTCCCATTTGTCAATTTTGGCTTTCGTTGCTATTGTTTTTGGTGTTTTAGTCATGAAGTCTTTGCCTTTGCCTATGTCCTGAGTGATATTTCCTAGGTTTTCTTCCAGGAATTTTATGATTTTAGGTCTTATTTTTAAGTGTTTAATTCATTTTGAGGTAATTTTTGTATAAGGTTTAAGGAAGAGGTACAGTTTCAGTTTTCTGCATATGGCTAGTCAGTTTTCCCAACAACATTTATTTAACAGGGAATCCTTTATTCATTGCTGTTTTTTCAGATTTGTCAAAGATCAGATGGTTGTAGATATGTGGTGTTATTTTTGAGGTCTCTGTTCTGTTCAATTGGTTTATATTTCTGTTTTGGTACCAGTAGCATGTTGTTTTGGTTACTGTAAACTCGTAGTATAGTTTGAAGTCAGTGTGATGACTCCAGCTTTGTTCTTTTAGCTTTGTTCTTTTAGCCTTGGCTACACAGGCTCTCTTTGGTTCCATATAAAATTTAAAGTAGATATTCTAATTCTGTGAAAAAAATCAATGGTAGTTTGCTGGGGACAGTATTTAATCTATAAATTGCTTTGGGCAGTATGTTCATTTTTACTATATTGATTCCTCCTATCCATGAGGATGAAGTGTTTTTCCATTTCTTTGTGTCCTCTCTTACTTCCTTGAGCAGTAGTTTGTATATTTCCTTGAAGAGTTCCTTCACATACCTTGTAAGTTGTATTCTTAGGTACTTTATTTCCTTTGTAGCAATTGTGAGTGGGAGTTCACTCCTGATTTTTGCTCTCTGTTTCTATTATTTGTGTATAGGAATGCTTGTGATTTTTGCACATTGATTTTGTGTCTTGAGATTTTGCTGAAGTTGTTTATCAGCTTAAGATTTTGGGATGAGAACATGAGGTTTTCTAAATATACAATCATGGCATCTGCAAACAGAGACAATTTTACTTTCTTTCTTCCTATTTGAATACCCTTTATTTCTTTGTCTTTCCCAATTACCCTAATCAGAACTTCCAATATTATGTTGAATATGAGTGGTGAGAGAGGGCTCCTTGTCCTGTGTCAGTTTTCAAAGTGAATCCTTCCAGCTTTTGCCCCTTCAGTATGATATTGGCTGTGGGTTTGTCATAAATAACTCTTATTATTTTGAAATATGTTCCATCAATACCTAGTTTATTGAGAGTTTTTTGCATGAAATGGTGTTGAATTTTATCAAAGGTCTTTTCTGGATCTATTGAGATAATCACGTTGTTTTTGTCATTGATTCTGTGATAGATTATGTTTATGGATTTGTATATGTTGAACCAGCCTTGTATCCAAGTTGGGATGAAGCCAACTTGATCATGGTGGATAAGCTTTTAATGTGCTGCTAGATTCAGTTTGTCAATATTTTATTGAGGATTTTCATATACATGCTCATCAGGAATATTGGCCTGTCTTTTTTAGTTGTGTCTCTGCCAGGTTTTGGTATCAGGATGAGGCTGGCATCATAAAATGAGTTAGCGAGAAGTCCCTTTTTTCTACTGATTGGAATAGTTTCAGAAGTAATGGTACCAACTCCCCTTAGTACCTCTGGTAGAATTCAACTGTGACTCTGTCTGGTCCCGGGCTTTTTTTGGTTGGTAGGCTATTAATCACTGCCTCAATTTCAGAACTTGTTATTGACATATTCAGGGATTTATCTTCTTCCTGATTTAGTCTTGAGTGGGTGTATGGGTCCAGGAATTTATCAATTTCGTTGAGATTTTCTAGTTTATTTGCATGGAGGTGTTTATAGTATTCTCTGATGGTAGATTGTATTTTGTGGGATCAATAATGATAGCCCATTCATCATTTTTTATTGTGTCTATTTGATTCTTCTCTGTTTTCTTCTTTATTAATCTGGTTAGCAGGCTATCTATTTTGTTGATCTTTTCTAAAAACTGGCTCCTGGACTAGTTGATTTTTTGAAGGGTCTTTCATTTGTCTATCTCCTTCAGTTCTATGCTGATCTTAGTTATTTCTTGTCTTCTGATAGCTTTTGAATTTGCTTGTGCTTGCTTCTCTAGTTCGTTTAATTGTGATGTGATGGTGTCAATTTTAGATCTCCTTTCTCTTATGATCATTTAGTGCTATAAATTTCTCTCCAAACACTGCTTTGGCTGTCTACTAGAGATTCTGATACATTGTGTCTTTCTTCTCATTGTTATGTGAGAATTTTATCTTGTCATTCAAAATAACCTAGCTGGTTATTTTGTCCATTACTTGACACAGTTTCTTCACAGTATCCATGGTCTTTACAATTTGCTGTATTTTTATAGGGCTTATACCAGTTTTTCCTTTCCATGTTTAGTGCTTTCATCAGGAGCTCTTGTAAGGCAGGCCTTGTGGTGACAAAATCTCTCAACATTTGCTTGTCTGTGAAAGATTTTATTTCTCCTCCGCTTATGAAGCTTAGTTGGGCTGGATATGAAATTCTGGATTGAAAATTTTCTTTCTTTTTTTTTTTTTTGAGATGGAGTTTCACTCTTGTTACCCAGGCTGGAGTGGAATGGTGCAATCTTGGCTCACTGCAACCTCTGCTTTCTGGGTTCAGGCAATTCTCCTGCCTCAGTCTCCTGAAAATTCTTTTCTTTAAGAATGTTGAATATTGGCCCACTCTCTCATGTGATTTGTAAGGTTTCTGCTAATAGTTCTGTAGTAGTCTGATGAGCTTCCCTTTGTGGGTAGTCAGACCTTTCTCTTGCTGCCCTTAACATTTTTTCCTTCATTTCAACCTTTGCAAATCTGATGATTATGTGTCTTCTGGTTGCTCTCAAAATCGAAGGCTAAATATACTTTTGGTGATGGCAAATGCCAGTTTTTGACTGATTGCACATTTGGATCAGAAAAATATGCTCTTGTCCACCCAAAAAGTATGGAAATATCCCTGTCCCTACTGAGATAGCCTGCCATGTGGTATTAGCCTGTACCAGAATGGGCTGATTGGGTTTGAGATGCTTAGCATGGTAAAAGTTTTGCACTGTTGTCTCCCATAGCATTTCCCTCCTATTGGGGATCCAAAATGTACTATAAAAATGGGACCCTTATTTTTGGGAATTTGTTTTTGCCTTTTAGCTGTGCCTAGTAATTAGGCCCTAGAAATTGTGTGCTTTCCTGGTCCTGTTCCTTGAAGATCTCTACTCTGAAGCCAATTTAAAAAATTAACAAATGGCAAATGAAAAATTCTGCAATCCTGGATCTTCCTCTGTCTGTTTGCATGGTTATGTATGTGTTGCCTTTGTGAGATACATATATATATGTACATATATATATGTGTATATATATGCACATATATGCATATATGTGTATGTGTATATATATATACACACATATATAAAAGCATATATACATATATGTGAGTATATATATATAGCAGCTCTAATTTATTGGCTTAAAGAAAAATCAGGAGGAAGATCCAAGATGGCCATTTAGAAACAGCTCAGGATTGCAGCTCCCAGTGAAAGTGCTGAGGGTGAGTGGATGCCACATTTCCAGATGGATTTTTATTGCCCACAGACTGGGAGATTCCCAGGCAGAGGAGCCCCACCAGCTGCCAGCGTGGGTGTTTTGGCCAGTGCAGCTGCTTTGTCGGCGCCCCGGCATGGCAATTCTCCATACAAAATACACTGGTCTGGGTACCCTTTTAGCTGGCAATTCAAACCCCAGGAAGTTGCCCATTCATCTGATTAAAAAGGGGACTGCACAGGAGCCAGGTCAGGAGATTCCAGGGCAAAAAAACACCATGAATCTCAGCGCCGCCGTTTAAGCCAGCACAGTGAGTCACTGCACAGGAAATCACACAGATCCCGGTGCCTTTTCAACAGGCGACTGGAACACCTGGGAGACAGTCAACTGTTCAACTGGAAAAAAAAAGGCTCTGAGGCAGGGAGCCAGGTGATAAGGCTCGGCTGGTCCCAGCCCTACAAAAGAACAGCACTCAGAAACTCTCTGGATTGAGAGTTTCACAGCAAGCACAGCTGAACCCGGGACAGTCCAGCTCAGTGGAGGAGGGGCATCCATCATTACCGAGGCACTCCACCACTATGTAGGTAGTCTACCATTGCTGAGACCACCTGCCATTGCCAAGGCAACCTGCCATTACAGAGAGGGACTGCCAATACAGAGGTGGGCCACCATTGCTGAGGCAGTTCTAACCACCCTCATATAAATAGGACTGCAGGGATGTTCACATGGCAGCTGAGCAGAGACCACAGCAGCTCAGCAAATTCTCTGCAGGCAGACAGTGACTAGGCTGCCTCCTTGCTAGGCAGGGCAGCCCTGAAAAAAAAGGGAGCAGCAGAATGGAAACTTGTAAATAAAGCCCTAACTCCCTGGGACAGAGTACCTGGGAACAAGAAGCGATTTATGAGTTCTGCTGCAGCAGACCCAAACAAACCTGCCCAGCAGCTCTGAATGAAGCACATAGCTCACAGCTCAGCATTTGAGCTCCTATAAAAAACAGACTGTCTCCTCAAGCAGCTCCCTGACCCCCATATATCCAAAGAGTCACCTCATAAAGGAGAGATCAGACTGACATTTGGCAACCGCCAAATCTTTATCCTTCTGAGACAAAGATAGCAGAAGAAGAAACTGGTAGCAACCCCTATGGTTCAGCAGCTGCTGCAGGTCATCCCAAGGTAAGCAGGGACTGGAGTGGACCTCAGTGGTCCTACAGCAGAGGGGCCAGACTGTTAGAAGGAAAAATAAGAAACAGAAATAACTTCATCATCAACTGGATGTCCACTCAGAGACCCAATCTGAAACTCAGCAACTACAAAGATGACAGGTGGATAAATCCACAAAGATGGGAAGAAACCAGTGCAAAAAGGAAGAAAACACCTGAAACCAGAACACCTATCCTCCTACAAGGGATCACAACTCCTCACCAGCAAGGGAAGAAGGTTGGATGGAGAATAAGTGTGATGAAATGACAGAATCAGACTTCAGAAAGTGGGTAATGAGAAAATAACATGTTGTAACCCAATGGAAAGAAACTAAGAACCTTAAAAAGATTTGACAAAATGCTAATGAGAATGGACAACTTAGAAATATAAGTGAATTGATGGATCTGAAAAACAAAACACAAGAACTTCACGAAGCATGCACAAATTTCAACAGCCAAATTGACCAAGCAGAAGAAAGGATATCAGAGGTCGAGGATCAACTCAATGAAATAAAATGAGAAGGCAAGATTAGAGAAAAAAGCATAAAAAGGAATGAACAAACTCTCCAGGAAATATGGGACTATGTGAAGAGACCTAATCTACATTTGATAGGTGTACCTGAATGTGATGAAGAGAATGAATCCAAGCTGGAAAATACTCTTCAGGATATTATGCAGGAAAACTTCTTCAACCTAGCAAGGCAGGCTAATATTCAAGTCCTGAAATTACAGAGAACACCACAAAGATATTTCTCAATAAGAGCAACCTCAAGGCACGTAATCATCAGATTCACCAGGGTTGAAATGAAGGAGAAAATGCTAAGGGAAGCCAGAGAGAAAGGTCGGGTTACCCACAAAGGGAAGCCCATCAGACTCACAGCAGATCTCTCAGCAGAAACCCTACAAGCTAGAAGAGAGTGGGGGCTGATATTTAACATTCTTAATGAAAAGAATTTTCAACCCAGAATTTCATATCCAGCCAAACGAAGCTTCATAAGTGAAGGAAAAATAAAATCCTTTGTGAACAAGCAAGTACTCAGAGATTTTGTCACCACCAGGCCTGCTTTACAAGAGCTCCTGAAAGAGGCACTACACACAGAAAGGAGCAACCAGAAACATCCACTCCAAAAACATACCAAATGGTAAAGAGCATGAACACAATGAAGAATCCGCATTGACTAATGGGGAAAACAGCCAGCTACCATCAAAATGGCAGTATCAAATTCACACATAACAATATTAACCCTAAATGTAAATGGACTAAATGCCCCAATCAAAAGACACAGACTAGCAAATTGAACAAAAAGCCAAAACCCATCAGTGTGCTGTATCCAGGAAACCCATCTCACATGCAAGGATACAGAAAGGCTCAAAATAAAGGGATGGAGGAAGATTTACAAAGCAAATGGAGAGTCAAAAAAGCAGAAGTTGCAATTCTTATCTCTGATAAAATAGACTTTAAAGCAACAAAGATCAAAAGAGACGAAGAATAACATTACATAATGGTAAAAGGATCAATGCAACAAGAAGAGCTAACATTCCTAAATATATACACACCCAATACAGGAGCACCCATATACATAAGGCAAGTTCTTAATGACTCACAAAGAGACTTAAACTCCCACACAAAAATAGTGGGAGACTTTAGCACCTCATTGTTAATATTAGACAGATCAACCAGACAGAAAATTAACAAGGATATCCAGGACTTGAACTCAGACTTGGAACAAGCAAACCTAATAGACATTTACAGAACTCTCCACCCCAAATTCACAGAATATACATTCTTCTCAGCACTACATCACACCTACTCTAAAATTGACCACATAATTGAAAGTAAATCACTCCTCAGCAAATGCAAAGAATTGCAATTATAACAAAAAGTCTCTCAGACAACAGTGCAATCAAATTAGAACTCAGAATTCAAAAACTAACTCAGAACTGCACAGCTCATCGACACTGAACAACTTGCTATTGAATGTTGAGTGGATAAACGATGAAGTGAAGGCAGAAATAAAGATGTTCTTTGAAGAAAGACACAACATACCAGAAGGTCTTGGACACATGTAAAGTGGTCTCTAGAGAAAAGTATATAGCAATAAGTGCCCACATGAGAAGCAAGGAGAGACGTAAAATTGACACCCTATTATCAAATTTGAAAGAGCTAGAGGAGCAAGATCAAAAAAACTCAAAACCTAGCAGAAGACAAAAAATAACTAAGATCAGAGCAGAACTGAAGGAGATAGAGACACGAAAAACCCTTCAGAAAATCAATAAATCAAGGAGCTGGTTTTTCAAAGAGATAAACAAAATAGACAGACCACTAGCCAGATTAATAATAATAAAAAAAGAGAGATTAATCAAAATGAAGCAATGAAAACAATAAAGGGGATATCACCACAGATTCCACAGAAATTCAAACCATCATCAGAGATTGTTACAAGTGACTCTATGCACATAAACTAGTAAACCTGGAAGAAATGGATAAATTCCTGGAAACTTGCCTCCTTCCAAGCCTAACCCAGGAAGAAGTCAAAACCCTGAATAGACCAATAACAAGGTCTGAAGTTGAGGCAGCAATTAAGAGCCTACCACCAAAAAAAGCCCAGGTACAGACGGGTTCACAGCTGAATTCTACCAGACATACAAAGAGGAGCTGATACCATTCCTTCTGAAACTATTCCAAATAATCCAAAAAGAGGGAATTCTTCCCAAATCATTTTATGAGACCAACATCATCCTGATCCCAAAACCTGGCAGAGACTCAACAAGAAAAAAAAACTTCAGGCCAATATCCATGGTGAGCATAGATGCAAAAATCTTCAATAAAATACTTGCAATCTGATTGCAACAGCACATCAAAAAGCTTATCCACCATGATCAAGTAGAATTCATCCCGGGGTGCAAGGCTGGTTCAACATACACAAGTCTATAAATGTAATTCACCACGTAAACAGAACAAAAGACAAAAAAACACATGATTATCTCAATTGATGCAGAGAAGGCCTTTGACAAAACTCAACAGCCCTTTATGCTAAAAACCCTCAATAAACTCGGTATTGACTGAACATATCTCAAAATAATAAAACCTATTTATGACAAACCAACATCCAATATTATACTGAATGGGCAAAAACTGGAAGCATTCCCTTTGAAATCTGGCACTAGACAAGGATGCCCTCTCTAACCACTCCTATTCAATATAGTACTGGAAGCCCTAGCCAGAGCAATCAGACAAGAAAACGAATTAAAAAGTATTCAAATAGGAAAGGAGGAAGTCAAATTGTCTCTTTTTGCAGACGACATGATAATATATCTAGAAGACCTCATTGCCTCAGCCCAAAATCTCCTGAAACTGATAAGCAACTTCAGCAAAGTCTCAGGATACAAAATCAATGTGCAAAAACCACAAGCATTCCTATACACCAATAACAGACTTAAAGAGAGCCAAATCAAAAATGAACTGCCATTCACAATTGCTACAAGAGAATAAAATACCTTGGAATACAACTCACAAGGAATGTAAGGGACCTCTTCAAGGAGAACTACAAACCACTGCTCAAAGAAATCAGAGAGGACACAAACAGATGGAGAAACATTCCATGTTCATGGTTAGGAAGAATCAATATCATGAAAATGGCCATACTGCCCAAAGTAATTTACAGATTCAACACTATCCCCATCAAGCTACCAATGACCTTCTTCACAGGACTGGAAAAAACCATCTTAAACTTTATATGGAACCAAAAGAGAGCCTGCATAGCCAAGTCAATTCTAAGCATAAAGAACAAAGTGGGAGGCGTCACACTACCGGACTTCAAACTATACTACAAGCTACAGTAATCAAAACAGCATGGTATTGGTACCAAAACAGAGATATGGACCAATGGAACAGAACAGAGGCTTCGGAGACAATACAACATATCTACAACCATCCTATCTTTGACAAACCTGACAAAAACTAGCAATGGGGAAAGGATTCCCTGTTTAATAAATGGTGTTGGAAAACTGGCTAGCCATGTGCAGGAAGCAGAAACTGGACCCCTTCCTGATGCCTTACACTAAAATTAACTCCAGATGCATTAAAGACTTAAACGTAAGAGCTAACAGCATAAAAACCCTAGAAGAAAATCTAGGCAAAACTATTCAGGACATAGGCTTAGGCAAGGACTTCATGACCAAAACACCAAAACCATTGGCAACAAAAGCCAAAATAGACAAATGGGACCTAATCAAACTCCACAGCTTCTGTATGGCAAAAGAAACAGTCAGTAGAGTGAATTAGCAACCAACAAAATGGGAAAAATTTTTGCAGTCTACTCATCTGACAAAGGGCAGATATCCAGAATTTACAAAGAACTAAAACAGATTTGCAAGAAAAAACCAAACAAGCCCATTCAAAAGTGGCCAAAGGATATGAACAGACACTTTACAAAAGAAGACATACATGAGACCAACAAACATATGAAAAAATGCTCATCATCGCTGGTCATTAGAGAAATGCAAATCAAAACTGCATTGAGATACCATCTCATGCCAGTTAGAATGGTGATCATTAAAACATCTGGAGACAACGGATGCTGGAGAGGATGTGGAGAAGTAGGAACACTTTTACACTGTTGGTGGGAGTGTAAATTAGTTCAACCATTGTTGAAGACAGTGTGGCAATTCCTCAAGGATCTAGAAATAGAAATTCCATTTGACCCAGCAATCCCATTACTGGGTTTTTATCCAAAGGATTATAAATCATTCTAGTATAAGGACACATGCACACGAATGTTCATTGCAGCACTGTTTACAATAGCAAAGACCTAGAACCAACCCAAATGCCCATCGATAATAGACTGGACAGGGAAAATGTGGCACATATACACCAGGGAATATTATGCAGCCCTCGAAAATGATGAGTTTGTGTCCTTTGTAGGGACATGGATGAACCTGGAAACCATCATTCTCAGCAAACTGACACAAGAGCAGAAAATTAAACACCACATGTCCTCACTCATAGGTGGGTGTTGAACAATGAGAACACATGGACACATGGAGGGGATCACTACACACTGGCGTCTGTTGGGGGGAAATAGGGGAGAGACAGCAGGGGGTGGGGAATTGGGGAGAGATACCATGGGGAGAAATGCCAGATATAGGTGATGGGGAGGGAGGCAGCAAATCACACTTTCATGTGTGTACCTATGCAACAATCTTGCATGTTCTTCACCTGTACCCCAAAATCTAAAACACAATTTTAAAAAAAAGAAATTAAGTCAAAAAAAAAAAAAGAAAATTCAAATATTTTGTCAGAAAAACAGAACTAATGCCTTCTAGTTCATGTGACTTCAGTGTTAGGAAATAAAGAGTTTTGAAGATTATAGGTAAAATCAAGACATTTGGTCTAAATCGGGCAGGTCAAATATTAGGTTAGGCCTGGGGACATGTGAAATTAGCTCTCCCCCTAGCTATGCTCAAAAGACTTATTAGCACTTCTGTCTGATGTCCTAGGCTCCAAACCTAATATGTAATTAAAATTGCTTACTAACCAGACTTTTTATGAAAAGTTGCTAAGGGTTAACAGTGTATCAGGAACTTGAAACTACTGAAGAAACAGTTTTACATGCAAGGTGTGTAAGAAAAGTAAAATGTTATTTTACTATAAGATTATAAGAAGGCATATGAATGTAAATTTTTGCCTTATTTAGAGGACTAAAGAATTATTTTAAATTAGATAGGACAAAGCTAAATGTTTGAGCAGATTGTGTAAGGTTTGTGAAAAATTAATTGTAAAAGAGATTCTGTGTATGAACATATTGACTAAATTTAAGGCAGTATTGTGCATTTTTTCCCATAAATTTAACATTGAAATAAAAGCATAACAGGGTTGTTTTTGGAACGCTGATCTGCTTCTTAACAAAAATTGAAAAGGGTTATAAAATGTTTATGAGAATCTCACCTATGAACAAACTGATTAAGATTGAATAGATTATTCTATAAGGTTTTGTTTAAAAATGGAATGATATTAATAGTACACTAATGCAAGGGTAAAATTTGGGTTTTTCTTGAATAAGGGTTTCAAGTGACATTAAAGGATAATGAAAGATTTTTGTTTGCTTTTACAGTAAATTACCGTAAAAAGAAGGGAAAGACAAGAGACAGATTTTTTTTGGAAAGCTAAGTCTTCCCTCTGTAAATGATAAAATGTTTTTGCCTTTCTTAAAATTTTGAGTTAACATTTTGGCTAAATGAATGGCTTACGTTGACCTGGAAATCTATTTTATTATGTCAAGTGTTTTAAACCTTTAACATATTTGGTCAAAAAAGGGAAATTTTTTAAAACAATGGAAGGCCATTGTTTTGGACTGAGCTTAGATACTAGGCCCCAAACCAATATGGTATCATCCATCTTAAATGGGGCATAATCAAACTAAGATTTAAGGAAACACAGAAATCCTAGAATAAACCCGGTTTTTGTTTTTCTTATGTAAACAGTACATTGCAGCATAAGGAGGTACCTTCTACTTGGTCCTTGTTCTACCTCACAAAACCCTCTGTTATACTGTTTACAAGTGGGGTTCAAAGTCAATGGGGATAGTGACATCAATAACTAAAATTTTGGTCAATCTTTCAAGATTGAGAAGATGATCAAAAGGTGGGAATTGTTAAAACAAGTTTTAGCCTAAAGCTTCTTCTTTACATATTTAAGTTCGGCCTAAAGGTTTCTCTGTATATCATGAACTACAGCAAGTAGAGGCATAACCAGGCTGTAGCCTACACTTGTACCAATAACTGAGTTTTGCCAATTAAATGCAGCCAACTGTTCAAACCATGTTCAAATAAGGCAAATGTCAAACTGTAATCAGTCCACCTGTTTTTATACCTCATTTCCGTTTTCTGTACATCATTTTTCTTTTTCTGTCCATAACTTTTCTTCTACCATGTGGCTACGCTGAAGTCTCTGAGCCTACTCTGGCTCAGAAAGCTGCCCAATTCACAAACTGTTCATTGCTCAATTCAACTCTTTTAAATTTAATTCAACTGAAGTTTTTTTTTCTTTTATCAAAGGATACTGTGTGGTCTGCTGGTGGGTTTCACTATTTATGCATAATCATTTTGGCTGTGGTGCATTCCCACTTTATTTCTGCAGTGGAAGCTACCTAACATTGCTTTTCCATTTTATTCTTTTTTATTTGATTTTTCTACCGACCTATTCCATCATCCCTGTGATTTACATTTTTGAACAGTAAGCATTCTTGGGAACTCTTCATATTCCTACATTGAGGAAAGGGATGTTTGAGCCTTTTTAATAGTGGCAATAATACATGGCTGATAAACTAACCAGAAACTGTGTTTTATTGCTACACATTCCAGTTGTTATTATGGATATATTATTTAATAAACAAAGAAGCAAGCTTGCATGATGTCAAAGCTCACTCATGAGATTAATTCCTATGGTGGAAGAGGGAAAAAATCCTATAGTCAGCTACTAAATAAGTGGCAGAGAATATATATATATATATATATATATATATATTTAATCAGAGAATATGACTGGAAGGGAAAGGAAGAAGTAATTTATTTAAAGTACTAATTTTACTGTGTTTTTTATTATATTGTTCCATACTAAAAAATAGAGCTTTTTTTTTTTTTTTAACTTGTAAAGTTCTGTTTTCTTACCTCTAAGTGACAGTGATGAATTTTGAAGGCCTCTTTTCATGAGGTGGTTTCAGTTCTATATAACCATTGCTTGGGAGTTTTTTGAAGAGTCTTTCAAGCTTGGTATCATTTACAATATTAGGAGTCATCTTATATAAACTTCCATGTACTTCTCAGAATTTTGTGTTGGTTTCATCTTATAAACTGATTTGATAGTTTGATGACAGTGTAGCATAATATTCTTTAATGTCAAATATGTTGGAATACTTACCAACTGCCAAGCTTGCTGTAATTCCAGCTGGGTTTCAGATATTTTAAAATTCTGTTATTAATTTTTTCAATTCTTTTGACCATTCTTATGACTTGAAAAATCTGCATGTAACTTTGGACCCATAATTATAGTTTAAAATGTAATTTAAATGTTAATATATTTAAAACTGAAGAAATAATAAATTATAATAAAAAGCATAATAGTCAGACATTTCAGAGTTGTTTTTATTTCCCATCATGGAACACCTGAATGAACTTAAACAATTAAAATATGTATTTTAACCTATGGAACTATTTATAAATTTATGAACCACAAATTTGCTAGGAAGTTTAACAGTTTTATAAGTCATTTTTTAAGCAACCATATTAAAGAAAAATATGTTGTTAGTATGTGCCAGGCTTATTTTCCAAAACGCTATTTCTGTGAGCATCTGTGACTTGGAAAAAAAGCCCCACCTTCCACCTTTCCCTCTGTGTGAAAAACAAATCTGTGCCTTCGCATGCAATGCCTTTTTGCCTGATACAAAAACAGTGCTTCATTGAAGTTAAAACATGGGCTTTGAGTCAGGACGGCTATTATTAAGAAATCAAAAAATTATCACTAATCATCAGAGAGATGCAAATAAAAATCACAGTGAGATACCATCTCACACCAGTCATAATGGCTATTGTTAAAATGACAAAAAAATAACAGGTGCTGGTGAGGTTGCAGAGAAAAGGGAATGCTTATACACTGTCATTGAAAACGTAAATTTGTTCAGGTATTGTCAAAAACAATGTAGCAATTTCTCAAACAGCTAAAAACAGTAATTGCTTTCAGTCTAGCCATACCATTCCTGGGTATGTATATCCAAAGGAATATAATTTTTTTAACCATAAAGACACATGTATGCGAATGTTCCTTGCAGCACTTTTCACAATAGCAAAGACATAGGATGAACGTATATATATCCAAATGTTCCTTGCAGCACTTTTCCCAATAGCAAAGATATAGAATCAACCTATATGTCTCTCAATGACAGATTGGATAAAAAATGTGGTACCTATACACCACAGAATACTATGCAGCCATAAAAAAGGAAATTATGTCTTTTATGGGAACCTGGATGGAGTTGGTGGCCATTATTTTTTGCAAACTAAAGCAGAAACAGAACAAATACTGCAAGTTGTTGCTTTTAAGTGAGAGGTAAATGATGAGAGCACGTGGACACATATGGGTCTACTTGAGTGTGAAGGGTGGGAGGAGGGAGAGGATCAGAAAAAAATAACTAATGAGTACTAGGCCTAGCACATGGTGACAAAATAATCTGTATAGCAAACCCCCATGACACAAGTTTACCTATGTAACAATCTTGAACAGGTGCCATTGAACATAAAATAAAAGTTAAGAATGAACAAAATTGATTTGGAAAAGAACTCAAGTGCTTCTCTTGTCCCTCGTATTCCTTTCTGTGAGCAGTGATGATAACACCACTCTGTAACTTGCTATGAATTTAAAGGGATTAGATTATATGATACATCTGAAGAACCTAGTATATGCCTTACATATTTGCGTGCATTTAAATAATGACAGATATTTTTAAATTATAATTTTTCCATGGATGGTTGTTGCTTTGCATATTTTGAAGGAATTTACTACATCAACGTTCTGGTTTCTGAATTAAAATATTTACTAAATTTCCCAAGTAGCATTATATCTCAAAGTCAATGTAAGATTTATCTATAGGAAATGTATTCTGGGTGTTTTTCTTTTCACATAAAAAAAATCATCTTAACAGTCCAGGTATGTCAATGCCTTTTATTATTTCCCCAGTTGCTAATTATTGCTTTAGAAAGATACTTCATATTTATACTGTAATTTTACATTATCCAGAGCAAATGATCCTATATTTTCAAGGTGAAATATTTCATTTTTATAAATAATTTAAATTTTATTTTAGATTCAAGGGGTACATGTTCAGGTTTCACATGGGTATATTATACCCATGTGAGGTTGGTGTGTGCATCAATGCGCATACAATTCAAAAGGTAGTTTTTCAGCTTTAACTTCCTCCCCTTCTTGCCACTTCTAGCAGTCTTCAGTATCCATTTTCTCAGTCTTTATATCCATATATACCCAATGTTTAGCTCCTGCTTATAAATGAGAACATCTGGCATTTGGTTTTCTGTTTCTATGTCAATTCACTTAGGATAATGACCTACAGTTTCATCCATGTTGCTTGAAAAGATATTATTTCACTTTTTTAATGGCTATGTAGTATTTAACAGTGTATATGTATTACATTTTTTTATTCAGTCCACTATTTGTGGGCACCTATGTTGATTCAATGTCTTTTGTATGGTAAAAAATTCTGTGTCTTTTTTTTTTGATAGAACAATCTGTTTTCCTTTGGATATGTGCCCTATAATGGGATAACTGGGTCAAAAGGTAGTTTGCTTTGAATTCTTTGAGATGTCTCCAAACTTCTTTCCACAGTGGCTGAACTAATTTACATTTCCCCCCAATAGTACATAAGTATTCCCTTTCCCTGAAGCCTCACCAGCATCCATTATTATTTTGTTTATTTATTTATTATTTATTTTTCTTATTTGGCAGGTACTGGATATCCTTATCCACTATATACATATTCTTTTTTTTTCTTTTTTCTTTTCTTTTCTTTTTTAGAGGGAAAAAAGAGAAAGAAGGGGAAAGAGGGAAAAAGGAATATTACTTCATTCCTAAAATGAGTTTCAATAATGGCCGATCAATATTTTGAGTGTTCAAAGTGGTTAATGCATATTTTATGTGTTGAAAATGGAGACCTCTATTGGGTTTATTTGTTCTGGCTCTGAGTTCAAGTCCTGGATATCGTTATCAATTTGTTGTCTCGTTGAATCTAAATCTCATTATGTGTCTTATGTATCTGGGTGTTAAGATCTCTTATTGTTACATTAATCCTTTTACTCTTGCATCCTTGTAGCTTTGGAATCTATTTTGTTTAAGTGTGAGAATTGCAACTCCTGCTTTTTATTTATTTATTTTTGCTCTCCATTTGGTTGGTGAGTTTTTTTTCATCCCCTTGTTTTGAGTCTTTGTATATCTTTAGATATATCGTTAGATTTTGTGGATAATGTATATTTTGTGTGTTTAAAATGGAGAGCTCTATTGAGTTTATTTGTTCTGGATCTTAGTTCCAGTCCCGGATATCGTTATCAATTTTCTGTCTCGTTGAATCTAAATCTCATTATGGGTCTTATGTATCTGGGTGTTAAGATCTCTTATTATTACATTAATCCTTTTACCCTTGTATCCTTGTAGCTTTGAAATCTATTTTGTCAAATGTGAAAATTGCAACTCCTGCTTTTTAGTTATTTTTGCTTTCCATTTGGTTGGTACGTTTTTTTTTTTTTTTTTTTTCCAACCCTTTATTTTGAGTCTATGTATATCTTTGGATATACCGTTAGATTTTGTCTTTATCTTTTGATTGGGAGATTTGGTCGATTTAAATTTAGGGTTGCTGCCATTTGATATTAACTGGCTATTTTGTCCTTTCATTGATAAAAATTCTTTATGTTAATGCTCTTTACTTTTTGGTGTATTTTTAGAAAGGGTCATACTGGTTGTTCCTTTCTGTGTATAATGCTTCTTTTAGAAGTTCTTGTAAAGCAGGCCTGGTGGTAATAAAATCTCTGAGTACTTGCTTGTTCATAAAAGATTTTATTTTTCCTTCAAATGTAAAGCTTAAATTGGCAGGATATGAAATTCTGGGCTGAAAGTTCTGTTCTTTAAGTATATTGAATATTGGCCCCCACTCTCTTCTAGCTTATAGGGTTTCTGTTGAGAGATCTGCTATAAGCCTAATCGGCTTACCTTTATGGGTAACTTGATCTTTCTCTCTGGCTGCCCTTAATATTTTCTCCTCCGTTTCGATCTTGGTGAATCTAACGATTATGTGCCTTGGGGTTGGTCTTCTTGAGGAATATCTTTGTGGTGTTCTCTGTATTGCCTGGTGTTGAATAGTGTCCTGCTTTGCTAAATTAGGAAAATTTTTCTGGATAATGTCCTGGAGAGTATTTTCCAGCTTGAATTCATTCTTTTTGTCATATTCAGGTACACCAATCAAGCGTATATTAGGTCTTTTCACATAGTCCCATATTGCTTGGAGACTTTGCTCATTCCTTTTTATCCTTTTTTCTCTATTCTTGTCTTGTGGTTTTGTTTCATTAAGTTGGTCTTCGACCTCTGATACCCTTTCTTCTGCTTGATCCATTCGGCTGTTTAAGCTTGTACATATTTCACTAAGTTCTCGTGTTGTATTTCTCAACTCCATAAGTTCATTTGTATTCCTCTCTATATTGTCTATTCTTTTCAACATTTCATCTAACCTTTTTTCAAAGTTCTTAGTTTCTTTACATTGGGTTAGAACAAGTTCCTTTAACTCCCAGAAGTTTCTTATCATCCACCTTTTAAAGCCTACTTCACATAATGGAACACAGTCCTTTTCCATCAGGGCTTGTTCCGTTACTGATGAGTCCTTTTCCATCAGGGCTTGTTCCGTTGCTGATGGGTTCTGATTTTGAGTATACTTGGCCTTCTTAGGCTGTTTTTTTCCCTTCATTGTAGATGAACCGCCTTTTTATTTTTTATTCTTTATTGGATTTTAGGTTTTGGGGTACATGAGCAGAGCATGCAAGACAGTTGTGTAGGAACACACATAGCAGTGTGCTTTTCTTTCCTTCTCCCCTTCACCCACATTTGGCATTTCTCCCCAGGCTATCCCTCCCCACCTCCCCCTCCCACTAGCCCTCCCCTTTTCCCCCCAATAGACCCCAGTGTTTAGTACTCCCCTTTCTGTGTCCATGTGTTCTCATTTTTCATCACCGCCTTTCTAATTAGGTTTCTGAGTCAACGTCTGACTTGTTGATTCACAGTGCTGTGATCCGAGCAACCCACTGTGGCAGCCTAAATAGCAGTGATAAGACTGATGGTGCTCTTCTGCCCGGGAATCTCTGGTCTGGCTTCCCTCTTGAGTCCGCAACAAGCGGCTCTGACGTCCCAGAGCTCCAAACTCCAGTCAGTAGGGGAAGCAGTCCCGTTGGCTCTGCATGAAGAGCTGCTGCGCCTAGACGCCGGCAAAACCACTGCGGCGGCCACAAGAGTCATGCTGGCGACCCGTGGGGCTCCTCCTCTGGGAATCGGCTAATCGGTGAGTGACGAAAATTCACCTAAAGATGTGGCATTATCTCATTCTCTGAGCTTTCACTGGGAGCTACAATCCTGAGCTGTTAGTGGTCAGCCATCTTGGATCGATCTCCTCCCATTATTTTATGTCTATTTAGTAATAGCCATTGTGAACAGTATGAGATAATATCTCATTGTGACTTTGATTTGCATTTCTCTGATAGTGATTTAGATCATTCTTTCATGTTTATTAGCTACTTGTATGTCTTCTTTTAAGATGTGTCTGTTTGTGTCCTGTGTTCATTTTTAGTGTTTATTTTTTTGTGTGTGTGTTGCTGTTGTTGTTTCGCTTGTTGAGTTGTTTGTTTAAGTTTCTTAAAGACTCATTATAGTAGGCCTTTTTGGGTACAAGATTGGTGAACATTTTCTGCCATTCTGTGAGTTGTTTTTTCACTCTGTTGAAAAAATATAAAATGCTTCATGAATGTGCATGTTATCCTTGTTCAGGGGCCATGAAAATTTTCTTTGTATCATTCATAATTTTAGTATACGTGCTGTCAAAGTGAGCCTAACTATTCCATTCTGAGGGGTGAGGGGTCAGAGTAATGAAGGATGAAAATGTCTTGAAATAGTTGAGGAAGATGCCTGAGAAGAGAGTGTGGTCCTCCAGCTGTGGTTCAGGAACAGCTACTCCTTCTTCCCAGTTTTTCTGCTCAGTCTGAAAGGTGTCAAATGCATTTTATTACAATCAACTTTTCTCTTGACCGTTTTGATAACTGCAATTAAGATGTATTTTTTACATGAAGTATTTACATGAAGACTTTCCATTTTTCAGTCTATCCCAGTCAAGATATTTTCAAATAAAATCAAATCTTACTCATTTTTATTACTTGTTTATTTTATATTTATAATCTCTGAGAAAATGTGTAGGTATATTTATATTTCTATATATATTTTATATATATTTAATATATATAGGAATATACCTAGGTATATTTATATTCCTATATGTATATTATATGTATAGGAATATATTAAGGTATATTTATATTCCTATAATTTTATATATATAGGAATATATTTAGGTATATTTATATTCCTATATATTTTATGTCTATAGGAATAATAATGTGAGATAAAGCAACACATATTTATAAATGAAGAATTGAATCATCATGATATTTATAAGTAGGAACAAATTTATAAAACCAGGTTAAAAATGTACCTGGGAAGTCTAAAAATCATGTAAGAAATCTACATCAAAATTTTCAAACTTGTTCTTAGTTGGAAAATCTTTTCTAAAAATCTAATTTTAGATAAGCCCAATATATTAGAGGAAAGAATCTCTATCATTGAAGTAATGGAATGTAAAACTTAAAAGAAGTAAGTTACAAAAAAAAAACACTTTGGGATAACAATTTCATTAATTTTTGTGGTAATAATTTGATTTTAAAATGCCAAGTTTCATTAAATAACATTTATATTTATTGTTGACATTAAAAAAGAACTTTTCTTACTCAGAAATGTAAGTTATTTGAAAAACGTAGCATGTATACAAATTGTGATTAATGTTTTGAGAATTTGCACATATCTAGTATTTGACAGATTAATCAATGATGGGCATTTTATTGAAAATAAGCAGCTGTAAGAACTTCCTAGGTATTATACAGAGTATAAGGATGAAATAGACATGATGTCTTTCTTAAGTATGTTATAGTGTAAAAAATGAATCAGTAAGTACATAAATAATTATGACACAAAGTATAAAAGATGGAAAAATAAAACATTAATTGCAGAGGAAAATAATGATTCTCTTTGGATGTTTAATTTTAGCTAGGTCTTTAAATTTATATGAACTTTATATAAGGATGAAAAGATATTTTAGGCAAATAAGTATGAAAAACCAAAAGGTTTGGAAGTATGTATCTATATGGAGATTTGTAAATATTTCACTTAGCAAAAATGGAATTATTGAAGAAAACCTATGAGGAAAGCTTAAAATTAAATTGTAGAGAACATTAAATGGTAGATTAAGGAATTGTGACTATTTTGTATTCAATAGGAAATAAATTTAATTGTATCTTTTAAAATGTTTTAATCATACTATTTTCCTATATTGGAAAATAATATTTATTTTACAATACTGAGAAAATAAAAATATACAACAAAAAATTGCCCCATATAAATCTCTGTGATCACTTTATCTTTTTCATTTTCTTTAGGGCTCTATTCAAGTATTACCTTATCAAAGAGGATTATCCTGACCACTCTATTTAAAATATAGTAACCTTCACCTATTCTGTATTGCCTAATCAATAACTGCTTCATCTTTATTCATTTTAGTTATTATTGATGGGCATAGCATTTGTGTACTTGTTATTTTTGTGTGTGTTTTTTTCTGTGTGTCATTTATTGAGAGATTCAGGAATATGTATCTTTTATTCATTCTTGTATTGCCAATACAAATAAAGTGTATATTGTAGTTGAAATTTATTAAATATTTTTAGCAAGTGAAAAATAAAGTCATACTGTACTTATTGATTTATTTGCTTGTCTATCACATATTTAAATTATCTAAAATGATCCAGGTTGCTATATCCTGGTAATATAGTAATGAAAGCAACAAACTAGATTTCTGGCTTTCATTTATGTCTGGTTCCTGTACACAAATGTTATTGCACACAGCTTGAATTTTTGAAAAATTACCTACTGCTATTTAGAACCTGACAAATAATAGGTATTTTCATTTGTTTTAGTTCATTATCATACATTTTGATGTTAAATATAATAACAAATTTAAGGATAAAAACACTAATTCTTACTTTATGTTAGAGCCATTAATATCATCTTTGCAAATTTGCTCACCAACTATTTAAGGTCTAAGAATAATCAGCACCTTTATATAAACATATGTTACATAGTATATTCTCTTTACTTATAGAGTTTACCATCCATACCTCCTTGTTAAGAGTTTTTTAAGATTTCAATTAATTGTGTTACAATTGCTGAAAAGATTATAATGTATTCAGGCTTGCTTCCAGAGATATAATCTACACAGTGTGAAAAGACTGCAAGCAGGGATATATTTCCTAAATATTGGGGTAATTCATCCATATGAATATACCACTATTTATTAATTTCTGCATTTGAACATCTCCAATACAAGCTATAAGGATGATGGTTCTTGGCCTCCTGTATTTGGGTTCATGGTGTTGAAAGAGGGCTCAGGGCATTGAGGTTAGCATCACAGTTCACTGGGGCTGAGTAACTAAAAAATGGTTAGATTTTTCATGAGGATAGTGAATACCTGCATGCATACTATCTTTTTTCATTCCATATACATGTCAGAAATACCATCACAATGCTTTCCCAATGAACACAGGCACTTTAGAGTCACTCTCCACAACTACTACACATCTGCCAGAGTTGATACGTGGTATGTGACTTAAAACTTATATTTCTCTTTCTTTCTGGTTAGGTTATTTGATGATCTTGACTACATGATAGCCAAGTTGTCTGTTTGGCTCAGTTTTTATTATCCTCAGAGTCTATCCTAGATTTGCTTTATTTGTACTGAAATAATATCAAATGAGTAAGAGGAAATTTATACCAGTTAAATATGTGATATAATTATGACAATTATAACTTCTGGGAAGTATTTCCAAATCTAGTATAATGTTATGGAGGAAACTGTAACACCTTGGAATTGGACTAAACACCATTTATCACCTAATACAACCTCTTCATTTTTTATATGAGGAAGCAGAGCTTTAGAGAAGTTCAGTGGTTTTTCCACAGGCTCACAGGCAAAGAATGGCAGAGTTCTGCGTGCCTACTATAACATTGTGTGATCCACGATAGTACCAAATAGTCTAGACTACATATAATAATTTTTCAATCCTTATATTTGAAAATTGCATTCTTTCAGACTCTGACACAAATTTAAACTGAAGGCCTAAATTAAAAGTCATCTCAGTACAAATGGAATGCCCTTGGAAATGTGGAATCTGCTCAGGCCTTCAAAAGTATTAGAAAAGAGTAGGATGAATCCTGAAGTTTAATATTAATTTCTCACACAGAAATGGCAGGATATTCTTAATCTGCTACACATCTGAAGTGGCTAAGGTTTAGTTTTGTACTTATTAATATAATTTGTAATTATTTTCAAACAGTTAGGCTTCATTTATTTATTTATTTTTCACACAGCCCCTAACTGCAGTACTTACCTCCATGATTTTGGCCATTTGACACATTCTAGAATATTTCTTAAAATTAAATAAATGTTTGTAAAGCTTTATAAAGAATTAAAAACAATATGTTAGTGTGTAATTAACAGTCATCAAATATGTCTTAGTCTGAGGGGTTTCAGTGTAAGATGATAGCATGATATAAAAAATAAAGGAAGAACATTTTTCTCTCCACAGCATGTACTTACTTTCCCGCATCAAAATGTGTACCCACATTGAAATGAAACATATTATCTTAAATTGTTGACATGCTTAGTGAAAAATAAAATTGTAAACATCTAAAAATTATAAAAATAAAAAGTATGAGAAAAATTAACGAAAAAATATATAAGGTCTTTTTTATAACTCTCTGTAAAATGCAAATTTTAAATCAGAATAGAAACCTAACATAATGTTAAATTCTAAATGATCAGCCTATGAAATATGACCCCAAACTGTCTACTTCCCTCCATCTGCATTGCCACTATTACAATAATATTTTAAGATACCTTTTTATATATTATTGCAGGTTTCCTATTGCAATAATATTTTAAGATACCTTTTTTCTAAGATTATTCTCCACTCCTTTTAATCCACTCTTTTTTTTTGGCATTCAGAATCATTTCTGCTCTTCTCTCACTTAAAAATATCCCATGAATTCCTACTGTCCTGAGAGTGAAATTTGGAATCTACCATGTATTGCTCATAAGGTCCTACATTGAACAGCCTCTACTTCTCTGACTTCATCTAGTAGCCATTTTGCTTCCTTTAGTATACTCCAACAATAGCCTTCTTCTTCTTCTTTTTTATTTTTCTGGAATTGTCAAGCCCCTTCTTTTTCTATGAACTTTGTACAGACATTCTCCAAGATTTTCTTGGCATAGACCTCTTGTCATTCACATGTAGATCAAATGTTTCCTCCTCATAGAAGCCTCTTTGGTTATTCTATCTGAAGTCATTTGCACCTTATCTTGCTTTTTCTTCAAGCAAGTATCTCAATGAAAATTATCTTGTATAATTATCTGTTTCTTCATGCCTTAATTAAGCACCTCAATAGAAGAACTTTGTCTGCCATATTTACAGGCATGTCTTATTTTATTTTGCTTCACTTTATTGTGCTTTGCATATCGTGTATGTTTTACATCTGCAAAGGTTTTTGGCACCTGTGGCTCATTCAAGGTTTGTGTCACCCCTGCAGTTTACAAATCTTTGGTAACATTTTTCTAGCAGCGTGTGCTCACTCAGTATTTCTGTGTCACATTTTGATAATTCTCCCAATATTTCAAACTTTTCAATGTTATTATATTGGTTATGGTGATCTGTCATGAGTAGCCCTTTGATGTTACTATTATAATTGTTTTAGGGAACCACAAACCACAACACATAAGACAGCAAACTTAATTACCAAATGTGTTGTGTATTCTGACAGCTCCACCACCAAGTTGTTTCCCCATCTCTCACTCTCTTTGAATGTCTCTATTCCTTGAGATACAACAATATTCAAATTATGTCAATTAATAATTCTACAATGGTTGGTAAGTGTTCAAATAAAAGGAAGAGATGCAGGTCTCTCACTTTAAATCAAAACAACTTAAGGAATGATTAAGTACAGAAAGGAATTAGAAAGCTGAGATGGGCCAAAAGCTAGGCCTCTTGTATCAAACAGGCAAGTTATAAATGGGAAGAAAAAGTATTTGAAGGTAATCAAAAGGGTTTCCTACTCCAATAAACACATGAATATCATGAAAGTGAAACAGGCTCATTGCTGATATGGAGAGTTTTAGTCATCTGGATAGAAGATAAAACCAGTCTCGACATTTACTTTAGCCAAAGCCTAATCCAGAGCAAGGTCATAATTCTCTTTAATCCCATGGAGTCTGAGAGAGGTGAAGAAGCTGCAGGAGAAGTTTCAAGCTAGTAGAGATTCATTTTTGAGGTTCAAGGAAAAAAGTCATCTGTACAAAGTGCAAGGTCACGCAGCAGGTTGCTGATGTAGAAGCTATAGCAAGTTACCCAGAAGTCTAGCTTAGATAATTGATGAAGGTAGGTATCCTAAGCAGTAGATTTTCAATAGAAATTAAATGCCCTACTATGGGAAAAACATACCATCTAGGACTTTTATAGCTAGAGTTGAGAAGACAATGCTTGGCTTCAAATTTCAAAGTACAGGCTGACTCTCTTCGTAGGGGCTAGTGCAGCTTGTAACTTTAAGTTGAAGCCAATGCTTGTCTACATTCCAAAAATTATATGACCCTTCAGAATTAAAGTGTATCTACTCTAACTGTGCTCCACAGATGGAACAATGAAGCATATATGACAGCACATCCGGTTACTGCATGGCTTACTGAATATTTTAAGCCCATAGTTGAGATCTACTGTTTAGAGAAGAAAAAATTCCTTTCAAAATATTATTGTTCATTGGCAATGTACTCGGTCACCCAAGAGCTCTCATGGAGATTTCATTAATGTTGTTTTCTTTCCTGCTAACACAGAATCTGTTCTGCAGCCTATGGATCAAGAAGTAACTTCTACTTTCATGTCTTACTATTTAAGAAATACATTTTATAAGGCTATAGCTGCCATAGGCAAAGTAAAGTGAAATCCTACTAGAAAGGGATTACAATTCAAAATTCCATTAGAAACATTAATGATTCATGGGAGGAGATCAGACTACCAACATTAACAGGAGTTTGAAAGAAGTTGATTTCAACTTTCATAAATGACCTTCCATATTTTAATACTTTACTGGAGAAAGTAACAGGATATGTGGTGGAAATAACAAGAGGACCAAAATTAAAAGTGGAGCCTAAAGATGTGACTGAATTGCTGCAAACTTATTTTAAATTTTGAGTGGATGAAAATTTGCTTTTTATGGAATAGCAGAGAAAACAGTTTTGAGATGGAATCCACTCCTGGTGAAGATGTTGCAAACATTGTTTAAATGTTATCAAAAGATTTAGACTGTTACAGAAATTTAGTTGATAAAGCAGTGATACAGTTAGAAATGATTGACTCCAATTTTGAAAGGTCTACTGTGAGTAAAATGCCATCAAACAGCATCACATGCTGTGGATGAGGGAGGAGTCAATCAATGTAAAAACTTTATAGCGTGCTATTGTAAGAAATTGACATAATTACCTCATCTTTTAGCAATCACTATCATTATTAGTCAGCAGCCATTAACATTGAGGTTGGGCAATTACCACTAGAAAATGTTACATACAATGAGCTGAAGGCTCAGTTGATTATTAGCATTTTTTAGCAATAAAATTTTTAAAATTAAAGTATGAACATTTTTATGCATAATCCTAGTGCACACAAAATAGACTATAGTACAGTATAAACACAACCTTTATATGTATCAAGAAACAAAACAAGAAGTCATGTGACTCACTTTATTGAGATATTCACTTTATTGCAGTGGTCTGGAAACCTAATTCACAATATCTCTGAGGTTTGTCTATACTACTGTATCTTAAGGATCTATATCAGTGCTTAGCACATATTAAACACTCAACTATTTCTTAATACTTATAATGAATATCACCATCTCCTAATCCTCAAGTTTTATTTCATCACCCAGTGAAGTAAATGTATGTAGAAATGATAAAGTGTGTAGTTTTAGAAATAGTACAGAAAATGATTATCTTAACATTTTATATTATCATTAATACATTTTCAAAATTGTTGATAATAGACAGATGAGGAGAATAAAAACATTAATAAGTTATGTTATAAAGTAATTCCTCATTCCTCTTTTTTTGTTTTTGTGTGCAGATTATACAGACAAATGATCTTTTGGAAACTATATTTACAATGAACATAGTAGTAGAGAAAGTATGGTCTTCCAGCTGAGTAGCTTGAAAGGAAATAATTGCAATTTCTTCTCCTTATTATCTGGCAGGTCTTTCCTTTTAATTTTTTTGGTATATACTTTTTCCGTTTGTCAGAGGTAATCTGTGAGTCACTATTATATTTAGAAGACAATTTGATTCAAGGACTTCATGAAATGGAGAATAACACTATTAGGTGATCAGAAATTCATTATAATAACATATTTTCACAAAGCTAAAAGACTACTCTTCAAAAGAAAACTAGCTCAGCTTTAAAACATTTATTTTGTATTCTGTATTACAAATGCATAATTTTTTAAGGCCTAAGATAACTAATGTAAAGATAAGGTCATCTGCCCCACATAAAACTTTCATAATCAGTATTCCACTCTTGTATTTGCTTTCTCTAAGGACTGACAAAGAGATCACTGGATTCTTTATCAAATGTTACAGCCTCCTACATATATTGAAGCTTTCTAACATTACCAAAATTCTACATGTATTAATTTGATTAAATGTTATTTTTTCAAGGTAATATTTTTGTTATTAATTTTGAATAAACATTTATTGAATTCAGACAATGAGCATAATATTTGACAAGTGACATAAACAACATGAACATGCATGTTTTGCAAAGAAAACGTCATAATCATTTTAAGTTTGAAAACAATTTTTTTCAATGTTCACAGGAGAGAGAAATCTAAGTTTTAAGAAATTATAGATTATTCAAATATTTGAGTTTTCATAAAAGAAGACTTTGGGGATGTTTGCATACATTTGTTTCCTTGTTTTATTATTATTTTGATTATTTCAGTCTTGAATCATGTAAATAAACATTTTAATTTTTCAGTTTATATTTCTCCCATGTATAAGTAAGTGGCAAAAATATTTTGGGTTCCTGCTTAGTGCAATGATCTGTGTTAGAAAAATGTGATTGTGATATAATCATTTTTCTCTTATGATAAATTAGAGGTTGGATTTAAACATGAAGTGAGGGAAAATCACAGAGTGATGTTAAAATTGTAGTACAAATTTTCAAAAATTAGAGGATGTTATAAAAGTAGATAACTGTGGTTGCTAGTAACCAGGATCTCATAAGATGTTGAAATTTAAGAAGTTAAAGTTTAAGATGAATCTGGCATAATTGATAGGATGTCAGCCATGTATACTTGTGGAGAAAAAGCATTCTAGGCCGGATGCAGTGGCTCACACCTGTATTCCCAACACTTTGGGAGGCTGAAGCAGGCACATCACCGAGTCAGGAGATCAAGAATATCCTGGACAGCATGGTGAAACTCCTATATACTAAAAATACAAAAATTAGCTGGGTGTGGTGGCAGGTGCCTGTAGTCCCAGCTACTCAGGAGGCTGAGGCAGGAGAATCATTTGAACTGGGGAGGTGGAGGCTGCCGTGAGAAGAGATCACGCCATTGCACTCCCGCCTGGCAACAGAGGGAGACTCCATCTCAAAAAAAAAAAAGAAAGAAAGAAAGAAAGAAAAAAAAAGGAAAAGCATTCTAGGTAGAAGAACCAATAATTTAAAGTCTCTAAGATAGTAAAGCCCCGTACAGAGTCAAGGAGCCACATGAAATGAGGGTGGCTAGACCATAGTGAGTAAATGAGGGAGTGCTGGATGAAATTGTGTAGATTAGCAGAGCTCACAAAGATCTGCTGGCAATTGTAGTATATTTCATTTTATATATATGTATATATATACACACACACATATATATACATACACACATATATATATATAATATAAATACATATTGTATATACACCTACATGTATATAGACATATATACATAGTCCAAGAGTTCTGTAGAGAATGAATTTGAATGAAAGGAAAACAGAGTGATGAAAATATTTAGAATAATACCATGATTTTATACAAAAGAAATCTTAGTGTCTTGGTATAGGATTGTGGCAGTGGATTTACAGAAAATTTAATGGGCTCTCATTACATATCTGTGGTAAACCATAACTTGATGGAAATTGGGAGTAGAAAAGCATAACTTGAATATTTTTCACTCAAGCCATTCAAATATTAGAAAAGTACTGATTGTGGTGGTTAAAGTCAAGAGTTAAGATCTGAGCAGCTTGAGCTAAAGTATAAATGTGTATATACCTATCAAGATCAATTGTAGAATGAGAAGAAAAATCTGACATTCATTAATTTTTTTTATATCATGAGAATTAGTTCATCTGCAGAGGCAGTATATAGAGAAGATATGGGGCCTGGACCAAGAAATGACATCTTGAGGTCTCGGTAACATGGAGAAATTTGCAAAGCGGTGTGTGAAGGAGCAGGCATTAAATATGTGGAAAATCAGAATTATACATTGTTATAGAACATGAGAGAAAAAACAGTTTATAAAGCACAGAATCATCTTTGTCAATGATGCTATGTTATTAAATAAAGTAAATATATAAAATTGTATTTATGGCTTTGAAAAACTGAAGGTTGTTAGTAATTTTAATTGAAATCGATTCATTGATGCCATGGTTAAAGTCACTTGGAGTGGTATGAGGAATTAATGTGATTATGACACACTTGAAAGGAGAGATGTAAGCAATTTTTCGGAGAAGTTTATGGGAGTATTTTGTTAATGAATAATATAAATTCAAGAAAAACTAAGATAAATTGACTTGAGAAATGATAGAGCAATTTTATATGCTGATGAGAATAATCTAAGAGGGAGATGTTGATAGTGAGGAAGAAAAAGACTGAGGAAATAAAATACTTATTGACTCTCAGGGAGGAAAATATCTACCTATGATAAGGAAGATAAACATTTGATTCATTGAAACAGAAGGGAGGATGCTGAAGCAGAAAACAGATACCTCAGTGTTTGTAGATTTTGTCATGGGGAGATGAGTGAGCCCTATTTCAAAAGTTTGTGTTTTCTCAAGTATGCTAAAAGCAAGGTCAATGGCAGAAAGTAAGTGGGAGGCCCATTTCCATTTAGAGGGATGAGACTCCAGGAGACAGAACTTCTTAGATAAATCTGAATTCATAATGACATTTGTCATTACCTAACGCCTAATTTCATGATACTCTCTGATGACATTTGGCCATTCAGGCTGTTAGCAAACTTGTCCATGGCAGATCCACAAAAGTGGGAGGCAGTGGGGTGCAGAGGTGTGGAGATAAATGACACGGAATAAAAGGCTAAATTGACCCAGTTGTACTAGATTTTTTAAGATTGGGCCACAGTGGTCTAGAAGTCACAAAACTATTAGCACCCTGGGTGTGAGTGCCTCCACTACAATCTCAAGATATTTAAGCTGCATACCTCCAGTATTATTAACGAACTATCTAAAAAGAATCAATATATTCTAAGTATCTCTGTGTCTGCCTCTACACATTTTTCCTATAAACTCAAAACTGTCAGCCTTGAAAATATCTGGGAATTTGAACTAGGAAAAATAGTGTGTGTGTGTGTGTGTGTGCGCGCGCGTGCACGCACGCGCGCATACGTGTACATAGGGATCCAGTTTTCCATATTGTTTTACTCCTCATTTCTGCAACTTCATCAAAGTCTTCTCCACGTTCTGCCATATTATTTTAAGTCAGTTCTCTAGATAATGATAAGAACTTTGCAGCATTCAATAATCAGATTGCTGTTTGTCTATTTCTTGTTTGTTTTCATTTGGGCAACTGTCATTTTCATCTGGATATGTTTTTTACTAATGCCAGGTGGCTTCCATTGCATAGATTCAATGCATTTACATATTTGAAAAAACAAATTGGATCTTCTCCCCCAATTTTTCCTCTTTTGTGGGGGGTTCTATTACTTGATAGAGAAATGTTGAGTCAACCTTTCTCAGGGATAATTTTAGAAACACTGACAGAGCCTCCATTTTGAATATTACATAATCTCTGGCATATCATGGCTGGGAATGCTTTCTGAAGCTTTGTAAGATAGTTGCAGAGTTACAAAGTGCTTAAATTTACTCAAGTCCTTAACCTTTCCCTATTTACATTTTTCATAAGCCTTGCGTCTTCAACCTTGGATATCTTCTGGGCTCTGTTGGAGAATATTCTTAAATTACAGGCTAATGCATTCCTTGTCCATACTGAACAGGGCTCATATTTCTTCTTCACTCTATCTGATCCTATCTACACTTTATCTTCCAGAAAGTTTATCTTACTAGATAAGCATTATATTCTACTTAATGTAATAATTGTCTTCTTCCTCAATGGTAAAGAGAAATTCTATTAACATTGCTTTTGTTATTGCCTATTGTTTTATATGTTTCATTTTTTTTTCTTCTGATATGTTTGAAAGGATAAGAGCTACTTTTGTAATTTGGGTACTGACAAAATCAGATTTTTTTTAATAGATTATACTATAATATATAATCTACATATAATATATAGATTAAATGAGGTAATTATATTACATTTTTCTCTATTGTGTAGGATATATTTGCAATGTTGACTTTTATCCTGAATGTCATATGTAACATGAACATTGACAAACAGGACTATATAAAAGTTGGTGTTTGGTATAGTTAAGAATAAGGCTGGCATTACTTGTAAAGAATTGTTAAATGAAGTAGGAAGGTCTGAGATAGTTATATAAGTGTGTGATAAGAATGAGAACTATGATGAGAGGCTGAATATTACTTGAAGCTGAATTTGTCTTAATAGATAAAAACACATGATAAACATTGGAACTCCCCAACATTAAAAATGGGCTGTCTTAGAGTGGTGAGCTCTTTGTACTGGAGGAACATTCAATCAGGAGGCATGCATTTATCAAGTATGATGTGGAAGTAATTCTTTCACTAGAGAGGCGGTTAGATTGATGTTTCTTTCAAATTGAATAGCCTATGATTTTGTGAGGGTCAAATTGAAAATACTATCTCTTAAAGGATTATCTAGTATTTTCTGAGATATATCAATATTTGCCATTTTGAACCTAGAGAAGCAATAATAGTTTAAAACCAGAAGGACACAACAGATTGCAAACAACCTAAACTATTAGAAGAAATAAATATTCAATATAAAAAGCAAAGAAAACACAGATTCTTTTAAATAATAAAATCCAAAACAAATATGAAAACAGTTCATATAAATTGACTGAACAAAGAACCAATCTCTTGCAGGTAAATAAGGTAAAATCATTCACCTAAGATGAAAGATCATTCAAATTAGAGTATAAAACAAAACTTAATCACGTATTATTTGCAAGCACAGGTCTATAATAATGACTTGGAAAAGCTGAAAAAAAGTGAAAGAGCCAAGTTCAATGAATAAAAGAAAACAAAAACTCAAACTCGAGGAAAGTAAGGGTCACCTTCTTAATAATAGTTTGTATGGTATTAAGAACAAAAACACTAAAAATGATAGCAATACATTGTATAAATCAAACTGATGATATATCTGCTGTGAAAATTTGTGTTCCAAATAATATCACACGATTCATTTACTCCTTGAGCAGTTTTCATATGTCAGCCAACATTCTAGGCTTTGCGGTTATATAATAAACAAATTGTGCAGAAAGCAGAAACTGGACCCCTTCCTGACACCTTACACTAAAATTAACTCCAGATGGATTAAAGATTTAAACATAAGACCTGGCACGATAAAAACCCTAGAAGGAAATCTAGGCAAAACTATCCAGGACATAGGAGTAGGCAAGGACTTCATGACCAAAACACCAAAAGCATTGGCAACAAAAGCCAAAATAGACAAATGGGACCTAATGAAACTCCACAGCTTCTGCACGGCAAAAGAAACAGTCACTAGAGTGGATCGGCAACCAACAGAATGGGAAAAAATGTTTGCAGTTTACCCATCTGACAAAGGGCTGATATACAGAATTTACTAAGAACTCAAACAGATTTACAGGAAAAAAACAAACAAGCCCATTCAAAAGTGGGCAAAGGATATGAACCGACACTTTATGAAAGAAGACATATATGAGGCCAACAATCATATGAAAAAATGCTCATCGTCACTGGTCATCAGAGAGATGCAAATCAAAACCACATTGAGAGACCATCTCACGCCAGTTAGAATGGCGATCATTAAAAAATCTGGAGACGACAGATGCTGGAGAGGATGTGGAGAAAAAGGAACACTTTTACACTGTTGGTGGGAGTGTAAATTAGTTCAACCATTGTGGAAGACGGTGTGGCGATTCCTCAAGGCCTTAGAAATAGAAATTCCATTTGACCCAGCAATCCCATTACTGGGTATATACCCAAAAGACTATAAATCGTTCTACTATAAGGACACATGTACACGAATGTTCATCGCAGCACTGTTTACAATAGCAAAGACCTGGAATCAACCCAAATGCCCATCGATGATAGACTGGATTGGGAAAAATGTGGCACATATACACCATGGAATATTATGCAGCAATCAGAAATGATGAGTTCGTGTCATTTGTAGGGACATGGATGAATCTGGAGAACGTCATCCTCAGCAAACTGACACAAGAACAGAAAATGAAACACCGCATATTCTCACTCATAGGCGGGTGATGAAAAATGAGAACACATGGACACAGAAAGGGGAGTACTAAACACTGGGGTCTATTGGGGGGAAAAGGGGAGGGCCAGTGGGAGGGGGAGGTGGGGAGGGATAGCCTGGGGAGAAATGCCAAATGTGGGTGAAGGGGAGAAGGAAAGCAAAGCACACTGCCATGTGTGTTCCTACGCAACTGTCTTGCGTGCTCTGCTCATGTACCCCAAAACCTAAAATCCAATAAAAAATTAAAAAAAAAACACAAAAAGAACGCATTTTATTTTCTAATAAAGCTGATATCCTTACTGGAAAAATAGAAAATAAAGGGAACGGATAGTATTATAAAGAAAATCTAGCACTGAAGAAGGTAGCACAACTTACTAATATAAGACTTTATTTCATGTCTCTTAATGCATGACAATTCAAATAAACAAAAAGCAAGCAAATATTCTATATCCCAGAGGCAGACAACAAATTAATTCTTCTCTCAAATGTTCAGAGAACAGACATAAAACTTAGGAATATCTCAGTAACAAACATGGAAATATGATCAAACTATTTTCTTTTCTAAAGTTAAAAGAAGTTGAAAATGTGTTATGGTTAGGAAAAAGATACTATTGTATGAAACAAATAAATAAAAGTTTTGTACACACAGAAATTTTCTTTTAGAATATACACATGTAAAATTTTTGAAGATATAGATATTAATAGAAATAAAAATACGACATATTTCAAGGGAATGAGATTTTGTTGAAGCAGTCATATGACAGAAAATAAATGAATTCAGCCCTCAATATAGGTGTTATAAACCAAAAGCAATAAATTTAGGAAAAGCCTGAAGGTAAAAAGTTTCAGGCAAATGTCAAGTGAATATTAATAGATTAGAATTAAAATGAAAGAATCAGTAAGTTGATACATGAATTGGTTCATTGTACTAAAAAAAGTAAATGAAATGTGAGCTCACCAAAGAAAATGTAGAAATCTTAAATAGTATAACATTATAAATGAAAATATAAAAAATCACAAATATAAGAAGTTAAAATTTATAAGAAGAAATTTTGTTCAATACTCTGCATAAAATTGAGGTGTAGAAAATTTAATCACACACATTCACCCAGAGTTTATAGAGAATGCCCCTCTATATGATCTTAATTCTTACTAGTTTTCTTACATTACCTCTGACCTCTTTTCTTCTTTGCTCTCACGCTGGCCTTCATGCTATATTTTTTTTCTGTGCAGAAGCAAGGCCTCATCTCAGCCGTAGGACCTTTGCACTTCCTGGTCTTTCTGACTTAGAACATTTTTTTTTTTTTTTTACTGATAGCCACTGCATTCCCTTATTGCCTTAACTTTTAAGCTCAAATGTCATCCTATCAGAAAGACTTTTTCTAACTACTCTGTATAAAATACACCCCACCTTGTATCTCTGTTATGGATTGAATGCTTGTTTCCCCCAATTCTTATGTGGAAGTCCTAACCCACAATGTGACTGTAATTGGAGGTAGAATCTGTGAGAAGGTGATAACAATTAAATGATGTCTGAAAGTGAGGGCTGTAATCTGAAAATATATCCATAATTATTAAGTATAAAAACAGAATCATGTCTAATAGTAAAACCTTAAAAAATAAAAAACACATTGGCTACATTAATACTAAAAACTTCTACTGTTTAAAAGACATTTAAAAATTAAGATAATAAGCAACTTTCAGGATAAAATATTTGAAAAATGCATAGCTGATAAAAATTGGTATCCAGAAAATGAAAAATCAAAACAGAAACAAAAACTTTTAAAATCAATAATAAGAAATAACCTAGCAAAAAGAAAAAGGATAAAAGGTTTGAACAGACTCTCCACCAAAGCTAAGATTTCACTGGCAAATACATATATAACAAGATGCCTTATGCATATACATAAACATATAACAACCATTATTAGTTGTTAGTGAATACAAACTAAGATCAGTTGAGATACCACTACACACCTATTAAAATGATTTAAAAACATAAAATTGTTGATAGCAAGTGCTGGTAATGATTGGAAGCAGCCAAAATGCTCACTACTGATGGTGAGCCTACAAAATGATAGCCACTTAGGAAAATATTGTGACATTTTCTTTTAAAATTAAATGTATCATTATTATTATACTAAGCAATCAATCACCCTGGTAGATATTTATCCAAAATGAAATAGATATATCCATTTGAAGACCTCTATGTAAATATTTATAACAGCTTTATTCTTAAATATCCAACACGAACTAAATACCTCAACACAAACTAAATATCTCTCAACTGTTTATCAAATGGATAAAACATTGTGGTACGTAATACAATTTTAAAAAAAGAATGTATAATGCAACAACATAGATACATCTGAAACATTATACTGAATGAAAGCAAGCCACACAATAAAGGCTACATGCAATTAAATTTTTATGACATGTTGAAAAAATGCAATAGTATAGAAACCAAAATCAGATGAGGGACTGAAGGCAGGATAGGAAAATGACTTCAAAGTGACACAAAGTAACTTTCTGGGGTGATAGGAATGCTTATATTTTTATTGTAGTGGTGATTACACAACTTTATATATTTCTGAAAACTCAGAAAAAAGTACGCTTCAAAATTCAAAGTGTAGGTTTTCCTCTATGTATATTGTACTCAAATAAATCCGATTTTAAATGTTTTCTCTCAAGAAAAATAGCAATAAATCATTTTAATTATCAAATTGACAAGTGTCCAAGCATTAGATGATGTATCTTTGCCTGCCTGCTAGTGCTTGCAGAAAGCAGTACTTCCATACCTAACTAGTGAAGTATAAATTGATCTAACAGTCATGTAGAATAACTTGGCTACTGCTATAACAATTTATATGCCACTTGATGCCTCAAATCCTCTTCTAGGAATTTATATCAGAAAATGTAATTTTATATACTCACAACTAGTCATATACAATACTAATTGGAGTGTTTCTCTAATTTTGAAACAGTGTAAATGTTCATCAGTAAAAGTCTAGTTAAATAAATTATGGAATATTTATGCATTCTATGTAACCATTTAAAAATTGCTCAATTTTGCAGATATAAATGGTCATGCAACAAAATATAGTATAAATAGAAAACAGGCAAGTGCCAGATCATTGAGTATAATATGATAATGTTTATCACTCAAAGCATATGCATATATATACCTATATGAATAGAATATCTATGGAAGTAGGCACAAGCAACTATTAACCACATTAACACATGGTAAGGGTGAACTGGCAAATGAAAGGCATGTGTGGAAAAAAAAGTTATTATACTTCATGATTTGTTTTTATAATCCTTTCATTATTTTATGTGAGTTGCATGTATCTAAGATCCATTACAGTAAATATTTTAAAAGAACAACAAAGGAAAAAGAAGACATAAATTAGAAGTGTTTAATGACAATGACCTTGATCATGTCTGACTCTCCTTCCCTTTTCCCAGCGTTGCTGGAGTAAGAATGAGTTAGGGCAGAAAGACATCAGATTCTGAGTCATGCAACTGTTCAGATTTGGGAAATCATCCTCCATGATGCTGGGTGACAGCCCAGTGAAAGCAGCCAAGAGTAGAGCTTGCCTTGTTTTCCTATTTGGGGTGAAAATTAACCAACCAACTAAACAAACAAAATGTCTACACAAACAAACAAATGAAACCAAGTCATCTTGAAGTGCCTCATTCTACTCACTGGTCAGTTTTATTACTAGTAAAGAGAATGATAGTATGACTAGGTGAAAGTTGCCAACTTCAAGTAAGAATCCGGGTGGCCAGATATTCCTTCTTTGTTCCTTAGTAGAGACGTCACTCTTCACTTTTTCTGGTTTGTTGTTTGTCACCACTTGGCTTCGAGAACAGAGACTACTATATTTTACTTAATTCTCTGTTTCCTACTTCTTGAGAAACAGACTTATTCTATTGCTAAAAAAAAATATTAAAAAGTCATGAACAGAAAAATAAAAATAAAATTTCACTCTGAGTACTAAGACATCAAAAGGAAGAAGATAACAAAAAAATTTAGAAGAGTTGGTTTTTATTACTTTTTGTTAAAGAAGGTTTTGTGATATATATTAGGTCTGCTAAACAGAAGCAAAAAGGGCAAAGTGTTTCTAGTTCTAAACCCACAAAATTTGAAGTAAAAATTCAATATATACACTAAAAGGGAAGATAACCAGGAAAAACCTAGCCAAATAAATTCTATGGTATTATAAAAAATTATTAAACTTGTATTTGTATTTTAAAATCTGGAAAAATTGAATTAATAATAAAAGCATACTAAACCGAACTTTCTCAATTTTGGATGGCTTACCAGGCACATTTTACAAAACATTCAAGATAACCCCTACATATGCAACTTCCAAAAACAGAAAGAAAGTAAAGGATTTCAAACTTATTTTATTAATCTAAACAACCAGTTTCTAAAACTAGATAAATGCTGCATAACTTTTATAGGACCATTTATTTCACTTATAAAAATGTGTTCCTGAGAACTTTGGCTCATGCCTGTAATTCTAGCACTTTAGGGGGCCAAGGTGTGGAGACAACCTGAGGTCAAGAGTTCAAGACCATCCTGGCCAATGTGGTGAAAACCTGACTCTACTAAAAAAAAAAAATTAGCTGGGCATAGTGGTGCACACCAGTAGTCCAAGTCTCTGGAGGCTGAGGCACAAGAATCAATTGAGCCCAGGAGGTGAAGATTGCAGTGAGCTGAGATTCCACCACTGCACTCCAGCCTGGGCAACAGAGTGAGACTCCATCTAAAAAAAAAAATTGTTGCCTTTAGAAATATTTTGAAACTCCCACCTAGACAAAACAGTGTAATTGAAATAATAATTCATCATAAATAAAAGGGAGGATGATTTAGTATTAGAAAATCTGTTGGTGTTATCTACAAAATGATGGACTGAAGGTGAAAAAAAACTTAAGATTATCTAAATTAATGGAGAAAAAACATTAGAGAAACAAAAGTGGTCATAATAAAAGGTCTTATCATTGTAGAGATAAAGCCTATCTCAACTAAATAATGAAAATTAAACGTCATACTTTATGGAAAAATGTTAATTCACTTGCAAACAAGAGAAGAATACTTATCATTTCTTATAAATGACAAATGCAAAAGTGGAAGCTCTGGCTTGTCAAATAAATAAAGCAAGAAGAAATGAGTATGAGATATGAAAAGGAAAGGTCAATAGTTTTCAATGTTTGTGGATGAAACAAGGATCAATGCAGAATAGTTACTGTACCAGCAGGACTAATAAAAGTTGCAACGAGTTTGCCAGATAAGAGAGCAATCAAAAAATATTGCTAGAAAATAAAACCGAATAAGATGTGTTAGCATATGCATATTTATAAATATACAATGTTATAGTTATAAATAATAACATAATTAATGTGCAATATCAACTAAAACATGAGTGATTCGGTTAAGAAATAAAATGTAAATTTTGTATTAAAAACATTAAAGTTGTATTAAATACTAAAAGCTGAATAATTTGAGAGGTGTATAATGTCTATTGATGGGTCAAAATAATCTATTTAAATCTCGATCAGAATCCTAAAAAAATTTTTGAGGCACTAACGACTTACTCTAAAATTAATATGGAAACTACAAGTCTGCAAATATTCAGATCAACTTTAAATATTAAAGTCAAGGTAGATTATACTAATTGTAAAAGATGGCAGCCAACAATACTTATATTAGAGAAAATGTGTGAAAACTACTTTTGCAGGGAGGGAGTGAAAACTGGAGTGGATAAGGCATACTTAAAAATGATCCCCTAAATAACCCAAAAACTGAGATCTAAGAGAAATAAACAAACAAAAATAGACTTCAGTATATAACTACTAAATATTTATGGTCAACAAAATTTATCAGATACAAATTAATAAATGGATAATACATTCAGAGAAGTTATTCACAATGTCTAAAATTGGCAAATGCTTAGTATAAAATTAATATCTGAAAATGAACAAGTAGAACAAAGGACACATAAGATGATAATAATTTATATAACAAAAAAGCTGAATTGCTAAAATGCTTATGAGAATATACTCAACCACAATTGAAGTCTGAAATACACAAAATTTGAGTAGGATTCTATGTAAGAGTTAGGTTGACCAAAATGAGAGAGTCTTATAATAACAATTTTGGTAAACACTGAGCAAGCTGCAGTCTTAATGCATTGCTAATAGGTGTGTAAAGAGATACAGCAATTTTAAAGAATTGTCAGAACTATTAAAGGAACAAAAATGCCTATATATCTTGCTATAAATACAGAGAAAATTCAAAGTTGAACCAGAAAGAGATATGTTAAAGGAGGTTTGCCACTTAGTTATCCTAAAATAAGAAAACGGATAATTGTGTGAGATATAACTGATGCCATGTAGACTAATTTACAAGAGCGAGAAATGAGAAACTAGATGCGGTTAAGAAACCATGGATAAATCTTAAAAACATTCTATGGAAAAAGTAATAAGAAACAAATCAAGTTTGATGGGACAACATTTACATAAATTAAAACACATGCTTAGAGATTTCTTTTATAGTGCAGTGTGGAAATAGTCATGACAAGTATTCCTGCTAAAACAAACTGAAAAAAAAAAAAAACACCTGTTTTAGAAAAGGTCATAGTTCTGCTGAAGTAGAGAGAATGAGCAGTGTTAAGATTCTATAGTGTGTAGAACCCAGATTTGAGCTCATCATCTGCAGCCACTTTTTGTCCTAGGGACATTAGTTGACTCTAGGTGCCATCAAGAGGCTAAATATTTTCAGTAAAGTCTTTGAATTTGGATTTCTCCCCACAATACAATATTAGTAGTCCTAGAATGTTCAGAAACTGCCACCTACTATCTTAAGATATGTGGTAGGCAGAATAATCGCCCTCCAAGTAAGTCTACACCCTAAGCTTTGAAACTTGTCAACATTTTACCTAACACGCAAAAGGCACTTTGCAGATGTGATTACGAGTATAGACCTTCCAACAAGGAAATTATCCTGGATTATACATATGGGCCCAATATAATCACATGAATCCTCCAAACTGAGAAACATTCTTGGCTCAATAAGATATATGAGATGAAAAAGAAGTATACATTTGAAGTACTGGAAGAACATGATATGGCTGCCTTTGAAAATGAAAGAAGGCCATAAGTCATGGAGGGCAGCAACCTCTAGATCCTGGGAAGGGCTGTACCCAGTAGCCAACAAGAAAGTGATGTTCTTGGTTCTGCAACCTCACAGAACTGAATTCTGCTAACAACACAACTAATCTAAAAATCCTCCCTTACAGCCTCTAGAAAAAAATGAAGCCCACAGACACTTCAGTAGTTGCCTGGTGAAACCTGTGCTAGACTTTTGGACTCCTGACTTACGGAAATGCAAGCAAAAAATGTGTTGTTCAAGCCCCTAAATTTGTGGTTGTTTGTAATGACGGCAATAGAAAACTAGTACTAATAAAGAGAATATTCAGATGATCAATTTTTTTTATTGCATTTTAGGTTTTGGGGTACATGTGCAGAGCATACAATACAGTTGCATAGGTACACACATGGCAGTGTGTTTTGTTTGCTTTCTCCCCTTCACCCACATTTGGCATTTCTCCCCAGGCTATCCCTCCCCAATTTCCCCTCCCACTGGCCCTCCCCTTTTCCCCCCAATAGACCCCAGTGTTTAGTACTCCCCTCTCTGTGTCCATGTGTTCTCATTTTTCATCACCCGCCTATGAGTGAGAAAATGCGGTATTCCATTTTCTGTTCTTCTGTCAGTTTGCTGAGAATGATGTTCTCCAGATTCATCCATGTCCCTACAAACGACACGAACTCATCATTTCTGATTGCTGCATAATATTCCATGGTGTATATGTGCCACATTTTCCCAATCCAGTCTATCATCAATGGGCATTTGGGTTGATTCCCGGTCTTTGCTATTGTAAACAGTGCTGCAATGAACATTCGTGTGCATGTGTCCTTATAGTAGAACGATTTATAGTCCTTTGGATATATACCCAGTAATGGGATTGCTGGGTCAAATAGAATTTCTATTTCTAAGGCCTTGAGGAATCGCCACACTGTCTTCCACAATGGTTGGACTAATTTACACTCCCACCAACAGTGTAAAAGTGTTCCTTTTTCTCCACATCCTCTCCAGCATCTGTCGTCTCCAGATTTTTTAATGATCGCCATTCTAACTGGCGTGAGATGGTATCTCAATGTGGTTTTGATTTGCATCTCTCTGATGACCAGTGACGATGAGCATTTTTTCATATGATTGTTGGCCTCATATATGTCTTCTTTCATAAAGTGTCGGTTCATATCCTTTGCCCACTTTTGAATGGGCTTGTTTGTTTTTTTCCTGTAAATCTGTTTGAGTTCTTAGTAAATTCTGTATATCAGCCCTTTGTCAGATGGGTAAACTGCAAACATTTTTTCCCATTCTGTTGGTTGCCGATTCACGCTAATGACTGCTTGCTTTGCCGTGCAGAAGCTGTGGAGTTTCATTAGGTCCCATTTGTCTATTTTGGCTTTTGTTGCCAATGCTTTTGTTGTTTTGTTCATGAAGTCCTTGCCTACTCCTATGTCCTGGATAGTTTTGCCTAGATTTCCTTCTAGGGTTTTTATCGTGCCAGGTCTTATGTTTAAGTCTTTAATCCATCTGGAGTTAATTTTAGTGTAAGGTGTCAGGAAGGGGTCCAGTTTCTGCTTTCTGCACATGGCTAGCCAGTTTTCCCAACACCGTTTGTTAAATAGGGAATCCTTTCCCCATTCCTTGTTTTTGTCAGGTTTATCAAAGATTGTATAGTTGTAGATATGTTGTGTTGCCTCCGGTGCCTCTGTTTTGTTCCATTGGTCTATATCTCTGTTTTGGTACTAGTACCATGCTGTTTTGATTACTGTAGCCTTGTAGTATACTTTGAAATTCAGTAGTGTGATGCCCGCTGCTGTGTTTTTTTTGCTTAGAATTGATTTGGCTATGTGGGCTCTCTTTTGGTTCCATATGAAGTTCATGGTGTTTTTTTCCAGTTCTGTGAACAAAGTCAATGTTAGCTTGATGGGGATAGCGTTGATTCTGTAAATTACTTTGGGCAGTATAGCCATTTTCCCAATATTAATTCTTCCTAACCATGAACATGGAATGTTTCTCCATTTGATTGTGTCCTCTCTGATTTCGTTGAGCAGTTGTTTGTAGTTCTCCTTGAAGAGGTCTCTTACGTTCCTTGTGAGTTGTATTCCAAGGTATTTTATTCTTTTTGTAGCAGTTGTGAATGGCAGTTCATTCTTGATTTGGCTTTATTTAAGTCTGTTATTGGTGTAGACAAATGCCTGTGATTTTTGCACATTGATGTTGTATCCTAAGACTTTGCTGAAGTTGCTTATCAGTTTCAGGAGTTTTTGGGCTGAGGCGATGGGGTCTTCTAGGTATACTATCATGTCATCTGCAAATAGAGACAATTTGGCTTCCATCTTTCCTATTTGAATACCCTTTATTTCTTTTTCTTGCCTGATTGCTCTGGCTAGAACTTCCAGTACTATATTGAATAGGAGTGGTGAGAGAGGGCATCCTTGTCTAGTGCCGGATTTCAAAGGGAATGCTTCCAGTTTTTGCCCATTCAGTATGATATTGGCTGTTGGTTTGTCATAAATAGCTTTTATTACTTTGAGATATGTTTCATCAATACTGAGTTTATTGAGGGTTTTTAGCATAAAGGGCTGTTGAATTTTGTCAAATGCCTTCTCTGCATCAATTGAGATAATCATGTGGTTTTTGTTTTTGGTTCTGTTTATGTGGTGAATTACGTTTATAGACTTGCCTATGTTGAACCAGCCTTGCATCCCCGGGGTGAATCCTACTTAATCATGATGAATAAGTTCTTTGATTGGCTGTTGCAATCGGCTTGCCAATATTTTATTGAAGATTTTTGCATCTATGTTCATCATGGATATTGGCCTGAAGTTTTCTTTTCTTGTTGGTTCTCTGCCGGGTTTTGGTATCAGGATGATATTGGTCTCATAAAATGATTTGGGAAGGATTCCTTCTTTTTGGATTATTTGGAATAGTTTTAGAAGGAATGGTACCAGCTCCTCTGTGTGTGTCTTGTAGAATTCTGCTGTGAACTCATCTGGACCTGGGCTTTTTTTGTGTGGTAGGCTCTTAATTGCTGCCTCGACTTCTGCCCTTGTTATTGGTCTATTCATAGTTTCAGCTTCCTCCTGGTTTAGGCTTGGGAGGACACAGGAGTCCAGGAATTTATCCATTTCTTCCAGGTTTACTAGTTTATGTGCATAGAGTTGTTTGTAATATTCTCTGATGATGGTTTGAATTTCTATGGAGTCTCTGGTGATTTCTTCTTTTTCATTTTTTATTGCATCTATTTTGTTTTTCTCTCTTTTAATTTTAATCAATCTGGCTAGTGATCTGTCTATTTTGTTGATCTTTTCAAAAAACCACCTCTTGGATTTATTGATTTTTTGAAGGTTTTTTTTTTATGTCTCAATCTCCTTCAGTTCAGCTCTGATCTTAGTTATTTCTTGTCTTCTGCTGGGTTTTGAGTTTTTTTGATCTTGCTCCTCTAGCTCTTTCAATTTTGATGATAGGGTGTCAATTTTGGATCTCTCCATTCTCTTCATATGGGCATTTATTGCTATATACTTTCCTCTAGAGACTGCTTTACATGTGTCCCAGAGATTCTGGCATGTTGTGTCTTCGTTCTCATTGGTTTCGAAGAAATTCTTTATTTCTGACTTCATTTCATTGTTTACCCAGTCAACATTCAAGAGGCAGTTGTTCAGTTTCCATGAAGCTGTGTGGCTCTGGGTTGGTTTCTGAATTCTGAGTTCTAACTTGATTGCACTATGGTCTGAGAGGCTGTTTGTTATGATTTCAGTTGTTTTGCATTTGCTGATCAGTGTTTTACTTCCAATTATGTGGTCAATTTTCGAGTAGGTGTGATGTGGTGCTGAGAAGAATATATATTCTATGGATTTGGGGTGGAGAGTTCTGTAAATGTCTATCAGGTTTGCTTGCTCCAGGTCTGAGTTCAAGCCCTAAATATCCTTGTTGATTTTCTGTCTTGTTGATCTGTCTAATATTGACAGTGGAGTTATAAAGTCTCCCACTATTATTGTGTGGGAGTCTAAGTCTCTTTGTAAGTCATTAGGAACTTGCCTTATGTATCTGGGTGCTCCTGTATTGGGTCCATATATGTTTAGGATCGTTAACTCTTCTTGCTGTATCTATCCTTTTACCATTATGTAATGGCCTTCTTTATCTCTTTTGATCTTTGTTGCTTTAAAGTATATTTTATCAGAGATGAGAATTGCAACTCCTGTTTCTTTTTGCTCTCCATTTGCTTGGTAAATCTTCCTCCATCCCTTTATTTTGAGCATTTGTGTATCCTTGCATGTGAGATGGGTTTCCTGGATACAGCACACTGATGGGTTTTGGATTTTTATCTAATTTGCCAGTCTGTGTCTTTTAATTGGTGCATTTAGTCCATTTACATTTAGGGTTAATATTGTTATGTGTGCATTTGATACTGCCATTTTGATGCTAAGTGGCTGTTTTTCCCGTTAGTTGTTGTAGATTCTTCATGATGTTGAAGCACTTTAGCATTTAGTGTGATTTTTGAATGCCTGGTACTGTTTGTTCCTTTCTATGTGTAGTGCCTCTTTCAGGAGCTCTTGTAAAGCAGGCCTGGTGGTGACAAAATCTCTGAGTACTTGTTTGTTTGCAGAGGATTTTATTTTTCCTTCACTTCTGAAGCTCAGTTTGGCTGGATATGAAATTCTGGGTTGAAAGTTCTTTTCTTTAAGAATGTTGAATATTGGCCCCCACTCTCTTCTGTCTTGTAGTGTTTCTGCCGAGAGATCTGCTGTGAGTCTGATGGGCTTCCCTTTGTGGGTGACCCGACCTTTCTCTCAGGCTGCCTTTGGTATCCTCTCCTTCATTTCAACCTTGTTGAATCTGACGATTATATGCCTTGGGGTTGCTCTTCTTGCGGAATATCTTTGTGGTGTTGTCTGTATTTTCTGCATTTGAGTGTTGGCCTGTCTTGCTAGGTGGGGAAAATTTTCCTGGAGGATGTCCTGAAGCGTGTTTTCCAGCTTGG